>NW_017731376.1:4407987-4619360 GCF_001890085.2 Hipposideros armiger | reverse complement strand
AAAAAAACACTATCTCAAAAAGATAAAAAAGTAAATAAGTAAAGAAGGAAGACAGAACTAAATGTACTTTACCTTATGTTCTTTTGGGTAAATCATCCCCAAAAATGTTAATATGGCTGGAGAAATGGTGTGAGGATATGGTGCTACTATGAAAACAAAAACAACTGGTGGTCAGTTTTAACTGTGAAGGGCAGTAAGAAAGAAAAAATAAATCAAGAGATTGAGACAATTTTTCTTCCATTAGCTTCTTAAGTAAAAAAGCACGTTAATTTATGGCTTCTCTGGATGGAAATCCCATACTTAGCGGTATTTTTGTCTTCAAGTAGTAATGTAATAAAGAACATGTAGCAGCATATTGTTGCCTGAAGACAATAGTTGTCTAAACAATTATGGCTGTGTGAGTTCAGCTTACACATTTAATTTCGCTGACATCTAATTAAATACATCTTTTCATAGTGGTTGACTTTTTGGATGTTGAATAAGTAAAGAGCATGCAAGCAACCCAATAATCCCATCAATCAAGGAAGAATGCAAATAATGGCCCACTTCAGTTTATCACATCAGTACTTCCTAGATACCAGGGTATAAACCAGAAAGTCATGTGATCCTTAGATACATTTGTCTACATGAGAACTTAATCAAAATGAGAAGAAAAGAAGGAAGGAATGTAGGGATGGGAGTGAAGGAAAGAAATGTAAAAGGAAATTTTTTATGTGTACATAGGCTATGGAATTAATAGGAATAAGAGAGGATTAGGTTTACATTATTATAGAATGGGATTTAAAATTTTTACTCTAATTACTAGAGCTGCAAATAGCCTCCTCCAACTTGCAGACTGGTTAAAAATGAATATAGAGGGATGTTCAAAACAAAGATGCAGTCTTCCTCAGGTCTCAAAACTAAAGACAGTGCTCTGTGTCAGGGACTACAATACAATATTTCCATTCTATATTGTTGAGTATTTTGGCTCTTATTTTAAAGTAAAAGTTTTCATTTACTGAGTCAGTGATAAACCCTAAACTTATACCTAAAAATAAGGAGCAATAAGAGTGTTTCTCATTTATAGTTAGATGCACATGCATGACTTATTCAGTGAAAAAGTATTATGTTGCAAGGCTTTTAAATACTCAAAATATGAAGTGATCATAAAATTAGGAGATTGTAAAGAAGGTGCCAAAGGGAGAAAACAGTGTTTTGTACTAAATTAACAAGAAAAAAGATACTTCATCAGAGCGTTTCTTGACTACATGTTTGGATAGAGCTAAGAGAGTGTATGAGTCTCAGCACTGGAATAACTCAAGGAGATAAACAAAAGTTATCTAAACAAACAAGTTATAATTCTGTTTCATGATGACATTTATAGGAACAAGTTATAATTCTGTTTCAAGATGACAGAACATCAAGCAATACATGAACACTGAAATAAATGGCGTATTTTAGATATATGTGAAAAGGAAAGGCATCGTAGTGTAATCAGGGACATATGCATTACACATAGTTTATTTCTGTACTATAACTCTGCGGAAAGACACATCTGTTTCTGCTCCTTCATTTCGTATGATCCAGTAAAATCCAAGCTTTGGAGACGCTTGCTTAGAACATCAATGATTACTTGATTTCTCAGTGCATAAATCTAACTTTGATCCTCCTTAGGCAGATATTAGTAATGAGGTAACTTAGCCTATGGCATCAATTGCTCTTCGCTTCTCTCCACCAGGAGACCCTGTCACCTGCTGCTGCAACCCTGTCAAGACTGATGTCAATTGTTAGTCCAGGTCAACATGGTGGAAAATATACACTGATTAAAGGAAAAAAGAAATGCCTATGGAGGTTTGTAGTATTTCTGAATATCAGCATTGTGAACACTGAATTCTAAGTTCAAAGTTAAACTTTGAATAAAGAGTCCCCAGCGTGTCTGAAATAATATAGATGAAAGAAGACTGAAAAAATAGAGGTATCCATGATTGTGAATAATTATTTATATAGGATAACAATACACTGTTTTCCATCTACTTTCATTGTAAAAATAAAGATTTGTTCATGGAAAAATTGAAATTCTTTGGTGAGGAAGAGTTCAAGTTCAGGAGCTTGCCTTGTTCTTCATTGATGCTCTGAGATCCACCTATAGTTTTCCTCCCATATTCTCTTCATAAATAATAAAAATTAAAGAGAGGTCTGAAGCCCAGCTACCTTCCTTTTAGCAATTTAAGACTGAATTCACATTTTTTAAAAAGCTTGAGCACTGAATTATTTTTTTTTAACCTGACCTCATAGCAGTCTATAAAACACAGTTTCCAGCTGATGCTTTCTCTTACCTGTGTTTTTACAATGGGATTTTATGCAATATTGGTGAACTTTTCCATTACTTTTACCTGAACCCATCAATTGTTCTGACTATCAGAGTACCTTGTTGTTGCCTATCCATTGACCATGACTTAGTCTTGGATGGTGGTAGCAAGGGTCAGCCAAGAAAAGGCCTGAGTAAGAAACCAGACATACCTGGTGAGACTGTAGGGAGCTGAATATGAAAGTGGGAAAATGTCAGTTGTTTTTAGGCTGACACCATTGGTCTAGCAATCTATAACTAGTCATCTAAAAATTAAAGATGTTCAACATGAGAAAGGAAAAGGGGAGATGCAAGTGCCATTGGCAGAATAATCAAATTTAGTCTGAGACTCATGATGTCTATTGAATAAAGTTTAAGATAGGTAATTGATGGAGTTCTGCACAGATAGGCAGTCAACATCAATGAGGACCAAGAGTAGTTGTTTAAGACCAACTCATGGAAAGGCAGGATTAGGGGGCAAAAACTTTGGTTCCAGAAGGGGTTTAGATTACAAGGAGGAAACTCTGCTACAAGAAATGGAGAAGACAAAGCAGGAACCAATTATTGAGGAAAGAACAAAGGATCTAGTCATTAGGGCGCTGTGGCCTCCAGCTAGACTGTCTCAATGCTGAAACAGAAAGTTACTCATGTGGGGATTATGAAAAAGTAAAATTTGTTATACATGTTAAATTGTTGATGTTTGTGAAACTTCGCTGGAAGCCTCTTGAGCAGATGTGGAAGCTGGGGGAGCAACAGCTGGAGATGCAGAATGTTATCATTTAGTTGGTATAGATAATCATTTGCTCTTTGATAAAATGTAGCACTACTAAAAAAAGATGATAGGCTATTTAAGGAAGTAAGAGAATGTGTTTACGTAATTAAAATGATGGCTTCTTCTTTCTGGGCAATGAATTCTTTTGGGGGAAGTTATGTTTATTGTTATAATGGTCCTGTGAGCAAGGATTGTAAAGTCTTTTAGAGAACATATTTAAACCCTGAGCATGGGCACAGTGATGGATTTGCTCTCTGACTGCAATAAAGCCAGGCATTTGACATTTTATTGTGGTAGTAGGAGTGTTTGGCTTTGTGCTCTGCAGACTAGCAGTGTGCCATTACTTTATAGCCCCCTGAAATAGCCCTTCTCATGCCCGTGCCTCCCTCCAGTGCTCTTGCACTGGGTTAAGGCTGAGAAGCAGTGGCCCAGTGCCAGCTCTCATTAAGCAATAAGACACTCCAGACAGTACATTTCTGGGGATTACTGTATGCCCGCCTCAAGTGCGGCACCACTCAAGAAGGGCAATCATCCTTCATAAAACGCATTCTCAGAAGTGACTTATTGCCTTTTGGCAGAGGAACTTTTATGAGCTAGAGAGAAGAGGAGAGGTATTTCCCATGCACTGGATGGCAATCTGTGTGTGGCTTTCTCATTCCCTTGAAAGGCGGAAGCAATATTCACCTGAGAACAGCAGAGCCAGCAAAGAGACATTCTATCTAGCCCAGAACCAAACACAGATGCAAGCTAGTTCAATTGTCTTCTCCCTGCAGGTCAGTACATATCATGGGTATGATTTTAATCTGAGGTAGTTTTGCCTGTTTTATGAAAGTTTCCTTCCCAGACAAATTTTAATATACCACCACGCCTTTCTTGTTTTAAGTTGAAAAAGACAAGTTACACGAGTGTCGATGAATTGAACACAGTCAAGGGCTTTAGTTTTCTATGTCTAAGAGGCATGTGGTATAGAGTATGGATGATGGAGCCAGCTTCTCCAGCCAGACTGCTGTGTTTGAATGCTAACCTTGACACTTGGTCTGTATGACCCTGAGAAAGTTACTGTAATTCTCTAGACCTCACTTTTCTCAGCTGCAAAATTTGTATAATAAGCCTACCTTGTAGGGCTGTTTTATGGATTAAATGTAATGACATATAAGCAATTAAGGCAGCGGTTCTGAACCTTCCTAATGCCTCAACCCCTTAATACAGTTCCTCATGTTGTGGTGACCCCCAACCATAAAATGATTTTCGTTGCTACTCTATAACTGTCATTTTGCTACTGTTATGAATTTTAATGTAAATATCTTTTTGTTTTCCAATGGTCTTAGGCGACCCCTGTGAAAGGGTCGTTCGACCCCCAAAGGGGACATGACCCACAGGTTGAGAACCACTGATTTATGGAGTGTCTGGCCCACAGTGATGCAAAATTGTGTCTTTTGACATTTGAAAATAATTATAATATTAAAATTTATCAGTGATCCTCAAAGGATGCTGAGCAGGAAACCAGAACCATTCTGTCTTACTTTTAACTGTGTAAATTGGGAAAAGTTGACACCTCTAAGTTTCAGCTTCTATATTTGTAAAATGGTCCAAAATGCAGCCATTTGATAACGCCAGTGATCCTTGTCTCTGGCAGTCACACCCTGTGCATTCCTCTCTCCTGGAATATGGGCTCAGATGTTACTTCTGAGACCAGGTATAATAATAAAAGACAGTGGCTTCTGTCCTGAAGCCCTTTCTAGCTCTCTTTCTTGGAGTACCAGCTTCCATGTCATAAGGACACACTCAGGAGGTTTATTGAGAGGCCCATGTGGTGATGATCCAAAACCAGCCAGCAACGACATGCATGAACCTGAAAGTAGATACCCAGCTTCTGACAAGGCTTAGATGACTAGAGGCTCAGCTGACAACTTGACTGCAACCTCAGGGGAGATGTGGAACCAGAGGTACCAACTAAGCTGCGCACCTACATCCCTCATTACAGAGACTAAGATGATAAACATTTCTTGTTTTTAGTCACTAAGTTTTGAGAAAATTTGTTATGCAGCAGATCACTAATACAGTCAATAAGCTCACATGTGTGAAAGATACTGGAAAAGCACAAAATGCTTATAAATTGGAGGCATATTGTTAGTAGGGGCCTTAAAGAAACTAAGTAATATATGCAGACTATTGAATTATATTACTTGATTGTTTGCTGCATATGTATTTGTATCATTTATTAACTAATATATACAGATATATAACTAATATATGTTACTAGGTAATGAAATATATATACATATATCACCTCCATTGTGCCTGGCACCATTATAAGACTAGTAATATAGTAGTAAAGAAAATAGACTAATATCCCTATTTTTTTGAAGCCTACATGTGGGTAAATAAGTAAAAGACAGGGTATACTGGATTTTGGTAAGTGCTTATGGTAAAACTTAAGCAAGAAAGGGGATAGGAAGTGCTTGTATACATGTTGTGTGTTTTTGTTTTTTTACAGTTTTAAAAAGGTTGGCTAGGAAAAGACGCCATGAGAAGATACTATTTAAGTCAAGATCCAAAAGGGCAGAAGAAGCAAGCCATGAGGATATTGAAGGCAGAATGTTTCAGGCACAGGCAGTTGCAGGTGCAGAGGCCCTGACGGGGGTGGGCTGTCCTGGCCCTTTAGGAACCCCAGAAGATAAAGTTAAAGGGGTGCAGGGAGTCAGTGCAAGTTCCTGTAGTCTAATAGAGAGCACAGGCTTAAGTCTGAGTAAGATGGGAAATCATGGAAGGTTCTAGCAGGTGATACCATGATCTGATTCCAGTTCTATAGGACCCTCGGCTGCTGAGTGGAGAACATGCTTCAGGGGGTGGGTGGGTGGAAACAAGACTGCCGGCAGGGAGGCCAATTATCAACATGAGTGAAATCATAATAAAATGTGATCTAATTTTATGATAATTGGGAAAAAGACCTATAATTGCCTTTCATGTATAAACATATTTATTAACTTTGTTAAATTCTCATGAGAAAGGCAATGTATTTAAGTATTAAGAGAAAAGTAAAAAGTATTATTTTACTCATTCCATTTAGTAAGAACTAGCCTTAGGAACAAAATTATGAATGTGCATCTAACAAATTCCTAAATATTCCTAATTCCTAATTCCTAAATATTCAGCTACATACATAGATATGCGTGTGTGTGTGTGTGTGTGTATGTAATACATGCAATCACACATGTATAGTTACAAAGAGTATGTGTATATATGTACAAATGTACAACACATATGCAGTGAGAGAGAGCATGCAAATATGATGAAATGTTAGCAATTGGTAAATCCAGGTAAATGGTATGGGTGTTTACTAGTCTTGCTTTTTTTTTTCTGTAAGTTTGAATATTTCAAAATAAATTGTTAGAGGAAAAATGCATCAGAATTGCATATTCATTCAAAATTAACTCTTTTGCTAAATGCATAAATATACCATGGTCAAAATAAAAAAGAAATGGGTTATGACCTTGAGTTCCTCCCTTGAGTGTTTATATGTTAATTAGACTAATTTAAATAGCTACAGTTAAAACAAATTGCTGATGCTGAGGGTTCTGGACATTTTCTAGCTGATTATATTATATCTTAATGCCCCTAAGAAACTTCATTTCCTTGTTAAAATAATTAAATACTCCCAAAAACTTGCCAAAGGGAAGTGAGTAGATTTAATGAATAGGTAGATGTGGCATTGTAGAAAAATGACTCACTTGCCTAATATATGCACTGCCTAGAGAAGAGATTCCATACATGTGTCTTAGAAAAGATACATTGATTATCCCAGAAACACATAGCCAACTAAACAATCAATGTGGACAATAATGCTTTAGAAATTAGAGGCATGAAAATTGTTACTGGGTCTGCCATCACTAGTTCTATCATAATTCTATTTTTAAAGAGAGCTCATATTGGCCAAATAACTGAGATGCATACCTTTATGTACCTATTCATGTATATTTCCGAACAGATGATTTTCATCATACATAAGAACTACAAATGCATTTCAGTATATTCTTCACCTTATTACTTTTCTGCCTCCTGCTTCTAATATTCTCTTTAACAGATTATCTTTAACAAAGGTCCCACTTTATCACTGAAATTCTAAAATTTGAATCTCCCAATTTTCCAGTCTCTTGATGAATTTACTTCTACATAACACTAACAACAGTAATGTATACTTCTGAGTAAAATAAATTATGAAGTGCAGTTTTCAAGTTATATGTTGTTCAAAATAGAAAGCAGGACTCTTGGGGCTGGTTACCTGCTTAATGTGAGGCTAGGCACCTGGAAAAGCTCAAAAATAAATTATTGAAATCCATATTAGAATTCCATTACTGTGTAACATTACCTACAATTTAGCAAACTGAAAACCACACCAGCTTATTAACTCATAGTTACGTAAGTTGGATGTATGGAGGTGTTGGATTCTTTGCTCAGGGCCTAACCAGGCCAGAATCAAGAGTTGACTGGGGTTGCAGTTTTCATCTGGGCCTCAGGGTCACTTTCTAAACTCAGGGACTATTGGAAGAATTCAGTTTCTCACCTTTGTAGGACTCAGGTCCCTGTTTTCTTGCTGTCTTTCATCTGGGACCCACTCTTAGCTCCGAGAGGCTGCCTGGGTATCCTACTAGATGTTCCCTTCATCTTCCAGCCAGCAGTGGCAGATTGGATCCGTCTTGTGCTCTGAAAGTCTGATCTCTTCTGCAACCAGCTGGAGAAAACTTGCTGCTTTTCAAAGGCTCATGTGATTAGGATAGGCCCATCCAGATAATCTCCCTGTTTTAAGGTCAGTTGACCTGGGACCTTAATTACACTCACAAAATCTCTTCACAGCAGTGCCTAGGTTATTGTTTCAATAATTGGGAGAAGGTGTGTGTACAGCAGGGCGGGCAGGATTGTGGGGGAAGGTTTTCCTTAGAATTTTATCTACTAAAGAGCTTAACGCTTAAGCTGTCTTGATTATGAACAGTGTCAACATCCTGTAAATTCCCTTTACTACATGTGCTTAATGGGAATTAATAGCTGTGCCTTTGCAGACTCATTCTGTGATTTTTGAGTCTGCTATTAAAATGTTACTTCTCTTTCAGTGGGCAAAAAAAAAATAGTTTGCTTCAAGATATCTTCTTAGTTTCAAATATACATATAACTGCAATGACTATTCAGAGGGGAAAAACTGAAATAAAATTCTGTGGAAGTTAAAATTCTCCAATTCTCACGTATTTTTCAATGCCATGCTCATTTAAATGCCAGATGGAAATGGAGCTGCTGGATGGAGTGGAGATGAACCGGCCTACACAGCTGGTGTGAGGGGTAATGGTGAGTCATTGGCATGTGCATAAGGTACGGACAAGTAGCAGTGGCATAGAAAGTTTTGCTTAACTTTCTGATGTGACAGCAGTTTTGTTTTTTGTTTGTTTGTTTTTTAAGACAAGACATTATAAAACAATGTTTAGTTCCATAAGGTTGAGCCATATTGAAGATTCGCTGACTTTTCCATCTCATGATTTGCATATAATTTTGGATTGTTCTTTCCTTTTCCTACCACTCCTATTTCCTCAACTGAGGCCTCATCACCTATTGATTGAATTACAACTATGGCCTCTTCTCACCTCCCTCCCCAAGCTTTCCTCTTTTATTTCAGCCTTCACGCTGCTAAACCAATCTTACTAAAACTTTGCTGTTATCATGTTAGTCCCTCCATATGGCAGGCAGAACAGAACAGAGGGAGATGAACTGAGAGACAGGAGACTAGACCCTGGTCCTGGCTGGGCCACTGCCATCAGGGTGACTTTGGTTGTGTCGTCTAGTCTCCATTTCCTTCCAGGCAAAATAAAACTAGAGGAGTCATAAAATCCTTTCCACCTGTAAAATCCCATCTACCTGTGATCAACAATCTAGACTTATCGATGAGTTTATACAAAATCTGAGCTGCACATGCGTGCCTCCATCCCCTGCATCCCATCCTCACCTGCGCGACCCACACATTCTCAGCCTCCCCTCCTTACAGTGATCATGAAGCCCGTGGGCAGTGAGGTTAATCCTCTGAAATATTACTCACACGTGACTAGTCGGCCACTTCACAGCTCATCTTTAGGAAGGTTTCCCAGATGTCTTCAGTTTATACACTACAGTTCACAGGTTTGGAGTTCTCACCTTTATCTCACAACTTAGCTCTTTCTTATGGGTTATCTAAATAATGGTGACAAAAATATTAGCTAAATTTTATCAAACAATTATCAAGTATCAGGCCATTCACTAAGTGCTTTGTTTTCCTTAACTCATTTATTCATTCAACAAGGTCTTTACAGATAAGAAAATTGAGGCATAGTGAAACTAGGAAACTTTCCAGAGGTTACCCAGCTTGTAGATAATGGAGCCTTTCTAGTTCCCAACCAGATCTGTCCAACTTCTAAATCACCAGACCACATCAATGATAATGATGTTGTTTTCTGTTTTGTCTTTTTTCCTCTTTTAAATTAGATTAAAATATATTGTCAGGAACTCTATCTTGCACTTTTTGGTGAATACAACACAAAGCTGGTATGTGACAGGCCTACATAATATAAGTTTGCAGTAAGATATTAGCAATTAATTTAATAGTGATTAGGCAGTATATTTTCAGGTGTGGGCAGTTTCTAATTGGGTTGTTAAAAAATGTATTAGATCCATATGTTTTGATGAGAGGAGTATGTTTATGAGGTGTTATTAACTTAAAATATGGAATATTGGACTAAAAACAATGCATATTTTCATATTTTTAAAACTTGAAGACAATCTGTTCTCATATTTGTACATTTTTAAGTTAGAAATTAGAAGAAGCCTATAAGTTAAATGTACATGTTTATAAAATTATATTTAGATTAACAGGGAAAGAAGTGAGAAGGCTATACACTAAATTTTTAATATTAGGTGCTTTTGATAGATGAAATGAGAGGGAAGGAAGAAGCAGCTTAACTTTTCTTTATTCCTCTCTGTTGGCTGAATTGACATGCGGGACATGTAAGATTTTTAGAATTTAAGAACAAAGTAAAAAAAAATAAAAATTGAAACTTGGACCTTAAACTATTTTTTAGTTTCATTTGGGAGTTTTCATAGTACCTTTTCCTGAAAATATTTCTTTTCATTTTATGTTTATCATGTACTTCACTGATTTTTAGCAAGTTGAATGTATCTTTTTCTTAATATTTATTATGAGAAGAATATTATATTGCTAGAAATAGGAAAATGAAATTCTTTAGTATAGCTTGTCTGAACTTCATAATAACTGTAAGGTTGACATTCAGGACTGTAAACTCTGTTTCCAAATTCAGTCAAACATCCTTTTATTAGAAGTGTCTGCTACTGAGATTGTTGTTGATTTATTCTTCACATGAAAGATTTGATATTGATCTGTTAATTAATTCAAAAGGCTAGTCATATGAAAATATTTCTAGATCCTTTTACCTACCTTTTTTTTCACTAACAAAGAATATGAGAAAACCAATATTTGAAGACATGAACTAAAATTTTGAGATGCAATATTCTCAAACATTGGCTGTGAAATCACCATAATTAGCGTGACCCTTGGAGAATGTCATTGGATATTTGATGAAACAGGGCATGAACTCTGTACCGCCATCTGGGGCAGGGGGTGTGGGGGGAGGCTGTAATATACTACCCAAAATGATGCCTGGGAATTTTAAACTACCAGATAGTTCTTATCTAAGAAACTCAGGGAGAAAGGCATTTGTCCACTCTAATGACTTCTGTTAGCAGATTTATGCCACTTGGATCAATATGTTTCCACCTTCCTGCTCCCTAAACTCTACTCTTTATTAAAAAAAATAAATAAATAAGAAAAGGAAAAAGGAAGATGTGCTTGATCCCAATTTTCATAACTGAAAAAATAGAAAAACAACATACAATAATTTTTTTGAAAACCCTCTGGTTCATATTCTTTGCTACAATATTTTTAAACAAGCCTAGAGGTATAAAGATGTAAACACACAAAAAAAACTATTGACTTTCTTTGCAGGGCTAATCATGCATTTTAAGAAAACAAGTATAATTAAATTGAAATAAGAAGCCAAAGAATAAAATACTTTATTAAAAACATTTCAATCAGAAGTCATTTTATCCTCATAAATGGCTTTTCTAAATGATCGTCGTTTTAGTAATTATAAGACCATTATCCTTTCTTTTGCATCAGTCTTGACTAACGATCAATGAAAAGAATAAATGTCTCTTTTATAAAGATAAATACTGTTGGAGGAAGGATGATTTTTAAAAATTGCCTATTGTAACCAAGGGTTTGCTCTTTGATTAAAAGTGTCTCTAAAACAAATAACCTGCATGCGTATATGTGTGTGTAACTAATGCAATTAATCTTCATGTTAGATTAACTTGATAAAATATTGACCTAATTTGGTATTAAAAGATTACAAGTAACATTTTGCGCTGAAGGCTGCAACATGCCTCATGTCAACGCAGTAATGACAGAATTAACCTCCCAAGCTCTCTTCAGTGGGGAATTCTGAACTGCCACTTGAGCAGTGTTTAGATGACCTACAATGACTGGTGCACAAAAAGCCCAACGATGCTCTTTTCTCAGCCAGCTGAACTGCCTCCGTGGTTAAGAACCGTGAAGGAAAAATGTATTCAAAAGACATTCTAAAAAAGTACAGCTTCTGCTTGTCAAATAAATGTTTCGATTTACTAGGAAAACAAGTTGTCTGAAAGTACTTAAAACATTTTTATTTTATGTACACAAATGTCATTTATAAATATTGTATAATTGTGAGACATTTTGCTTTAAAATGTAAAGATTTGAAGATAGGAAAAGTTTCCCTTGTTGCTTAAATTTCTTTCTCTGAGTTTGGTTATAGTTTTGTGACAGTTAACTAAGAATTCTTACTGTCTGGTTAGTGGATAGAAATAATGGTGTCTGACTCCTTTTCTTGATTGGGCTAACTGCATGATGCATAAAATTCCAGGCTATAGTTAATCTTCAATTATCCCTGGCAATTGGAGTGAGGTTGCATAACAAATGAAATACATAGATTCTTAAAAGGAAAATTTTAAAATAAAAAAAAGCCATTGGGAGAGAGAAAGAAAAGCAATGTTTGTATAACCTGTAATTGTTGGGTAGAGTAGAATGAAAACTGGTTAATGAGCCTTACATTTGTGAATTGATCATATCTTCCTTTAACAGGGTTCTTAATTATCTGAATCCTGATTTTCCTTATCTGTATACATACACAAAATATTCACATAGAAGACAGATAGGACAAACCACATCGTATCCATTTATAAGTTAGTAAAAACTCCATATATGTGAGTGTGTGAAAGAATATTATGCATATGTCACGTTGGGCCAGCTTTATGACGAGGCATAATATCGATGTTCAGAAGGGGCTTTGGAGGTTGCAGGTTAAGACTTTGTGATATCAACTGTGAACCATTCTCAAATTTTTCTACCGTTAGAGCGCCTTTCTGGGTTTCAGCAATCAAAACTCTTCATGTGGAGCACAAATACACTGTAATTTTTCCCTAATTCTGTAACACACAGACTGGAGTCTTCTTGTAGGAGTGACTTCCACAGGAGAATTTTCACTCATTTAACCAAGCTAAGAAAATCATTGTCAACATTTCTTAAAAAAAATGTACATTAAAAAAAATGTTTCCTAATATACTTGATACATTTTCTATGGAAAGCAATATGTTAATTTGGAATATGAGAAACAATAAAATTTATGAGCAAATCACATGCTCATTCACTGCTTTTTCCTAAAAGTGGAAAATTCCTATCATCAATTAAGTTTATATACATTAGGCAAAAGATAAAACGGCTTATGATGGTAGTTCAATATATATATGTATACATACCTAAAAATACTTCAGAAATATTTATTACCAGTGGTCTGATTCACTACGGATAGAGAAGGGCTGCAGAGACTGCTCTGTCAACAATTTCTTGCCTGCTATTCTTTCTTCTTCATTACTCATTTCCTCTCCTTGTTCAGTGGTGTTTTTATTCATGAGTAACTCAAAACCTTTGTAGTTTTCATGGCCCTGCCATTTTATCTCTGCAAATATTTAGCACATTGAACCAATCTTCATTGTTTTTCATAAATAGAAACTCAGAATGAAAAGAAAAAATAACAGAAGAAATTGTTATTTTGTCCGAGATTCCATTAGTTCAATCCATTGAATGTAGCATATATGGCAGCTTATACTTCAGATGTTTTTGTAGATAAAAAGACTGTTAGCTACTTTTGCCTTTCAGCAGGTCAAAAAACAAATTAGTGGGTAAAAAAGATTGTAATCTTTCTGTCAATGCATGTAATTGTCTCTACAAAATGATTAGTGCTTATAGTAAAAAAAAAATAGCAGCAAGCACAAAGTTGTAATTTGTACTTGTACAGAATTCCACTTTTGTGCAAAGCATAAAATTACTAGTGTGCCAAAGAACAGAAAATTTCAGTTTTTCCTGACAGGGCTTGTTTCTCATACACTATTAACATTAGTGAATTTAGCAGAATTTATTGGATAAGTGTTCTAAACATTTGTACTAGTTATACACAATAAAGATCAACAACTGTGATAAAAGCAAATATACTTTTTTTTCTGTCCATATCTCCTTGACCTGTTTATGAATTTGAGATTCTAGCCTTGTACCTCCTTCATAAAACTCTTTTCCTTCAGTTTTCTGGTGAGTTATTTTTCCAGTTTTCATATTTTGTTGACTCTTTCTACTTTCTTCCCATTCCTGGATCCTGTTTTGTTAACATTCCCTTACTTATTCTGTTTTAAGTCCATTTGCATCTCTCCCTTGGCGAGCTCATTCATTCTCTTGACTCCACCTTCCAAATTTAGGCCAGCAGAATCAATAATTAACCTTGTTTTCCTCCCAACATTCCATTTCTGCATTTCAACTGCTTGCAGACATTTCTGCTGGGCTCAGAAAAACTGTTGACTAGGGACAGAGCACAGGCACAGAAAAACATCTCCCTGTTTCCAGGGCAATGTGTACCTGTGAGAAGACAGAAGAGTGGGGATACCTGATAGCTAATGGGATTCTTCGTTTTTAATAGGGCAGCACACCAGCCAATCACATTTTTGTGCTTACTGTTATCCTCAACAATCAAAACCAGAGTTCACACCTTTTGGCTAGACATCCCCTTGTCCAAGAAATTTTTATTCCTCATCATAGAGATGAGGTCAATCATAAGGAATTCATAGAGGAGGAAATGGCCTTATGGACATATAATTTTTTCTGTTATGGATGTTTAAATTGAGAATGTTTTCAAAATCAAAGTGATTACATGTTGAAATGCTTGATAAGATATATGCTAAGGGTAAATAACACAAAGTATTAGCAAATAAATGTCCTGTGCATATAAGTGAAAGGTAAATAACAGAGACTGTGTTTTGCTTGGCTTTTTGTTCTCAGCTCTTGGTCCTGTGCCTGCTCCAGCAGTTGGGTGTTTAGTAAAGGCCTAATGGATTGGGTGTAGTTGAATTGAAAGGGCTTAGTGAACTTCATCTTCTGTTACCTTCCAGATGTAATTTTAGGCATCTTTATATGATTCTCTATAAAGCACTCCATAATGAATGGACAAATAAAATAATTTTAAATGTGATGGTAGGAATTTTCCACTTTCGGAAGAAGCAATAAAGAATGAGTGCTGGATTTAGCACATGTAACTTATTGTTTGCCATATGCAAACAACTTCAATATTTTAGCAGTTTACCTAAGTGAAAATCAAGATCATTTATAAGTATATAATATCTAATCTACTTGAGAGTATATGTGTATCCAAAAGAATTAAAAGCAGGGTTCAAACAGATATTTACACACCACTGTTCACAGCAGCATTATTCACAATAGTCAAAAAGTGAATCAAGCTAATTCCCTATCAAACAGAAACAAAATGTAGTATGTACATACAATGAAATATAATTCAGCTTTAAAAAGAATGAAGTACTGACACATGCTACAACATGAATTGACATTGAAAAAACATTATGCTTAGTGAATTGTCAGACACAAAGACAAATATTGTATGATTCCATTTATATGAGATACCTAGATTAGTCAAATTCATAGGGGTAGAAAGAGTGATTACCAAGGGGTGGGGGAAGGTGGGAGATGGTGAATTATTATTTAATGGAGACAACATTTCAGTTTGGAATGATGAGAATGTTCTGGAGATGGATAATTGTGATGGTTGACAACAATGTGAATGTACTTAATGCCACTAAGTTGTATACTTAAAATGTTTTAAATGGCAAAGTTTATGTTGTAAAAATATTTTTAAAAATATAACAAAAATCACACAAGCAGCTATCTGTTATGTGTCTGCACGTGACTCTCAAGTTATGTCTCCAGGTCTAAATTATTATTTGTCAATTATTTCTTTGTGGTCTATCTTCAGGAAATGTAAGCTCTAAAACCTCCATGTAGGAAGAAGTAAGAACAAAAGGAAAACAAAGTTATGGGTAATAAATATTAAGGGTAGCAGTATAGTAATTTAAGTTCAGTATGTTTTTATATATATTGTCTTTGTGGAACACTGAGTTAGGTGTTTTTATTTATTCATTCATTCATATCAACGTGCCAGTTCTCTTATAGGTTCTGAAAGTCCAGCAGTAAATAAGAAAAATAAGAGCTCTAGCCGTATGGATCATTTCAGGTACTACTAATTGCTATGAAGAAAGGTAAAGCAAGTGAAGGTGATGGTGTTTGTGTGTGTGAATGGGTGTGTGCATGCACACACATCTTGTAGTCTTGTTAAGATGAGATGGTAATATAATAGAAAGAGGTGGAAAAAGAGAATCATGATTGTGTAACTTATCTCTTGTACTATATATTGCTACTAAAAATTCTAACTATGATGGTGATTATTCTTAAAATCCAGCCAGGACTACATTATTAAGGGGAAATACAAAGAGAGAGGGGGGGTGTCTTTACTTGGGTCTTTGAAAATATGGTTTTGATCGTGTGCCTTTGAAAGAGTGATAAAACTTACACATCAATTTATGTATAAGCATTTCATTATTTGAGCTTCCCACACCTGTTACTGCGTTGGTCTGCCAAGTCCCTTTTAGGAATACTGGCAAGAGGGAAAATAATGTTTCCTCACAGTGTGTATGTATGTTTTCCTAAGTGAGCCCTTTTTTATGATTCACTTCCTGAGATATTTATTGCCATTTGTTATATGTTAGAGCCCGAGATTATTGTGATTAGAGCACATTCCTTTTTTTAAAAAAACTTTGTATACCTCCCAACACTTTCTTCAGTGTCTAAAATATAGTGTTGCCTCAGTAAATATTTCTCAAATGGAACTGAATCCATGATATGAAGCTTTGATTTTACCTGGTGGGGATGGTGAGAATTTCATGATGGTGTTTTTATTGTTAAGGAATCTTACTCTTTTTTTCCTTTGGAATTATTATAATTATACAAGGTAATACTTTCAGGATGTGCCAGCCTATAGACATTTATAATAGAAGTTATCAGAAGTGTCCCCTGGAGAGCCTGCTAACTTCCTGCTCACTTACCATTGTCTCCTTTGCTTGTGAGTGCTGGAAGTGCCACGCTCTCAGGACTTCTGCAGACTCACTGTATTCTGCCTTGATGGCATCATGAACTTTTTTTCAAAGGTGAGTGCAAGGGGTTAGATGTTGGGTGTTCACATTTTTATTTCTTGTGTTTTGGGAGAAGTTCCAAGGAAGCACTGAAAACAACTCTGGTCAAAGAACAAATCACTTTACTTCAAGCACGTGTCTTGATGGTGACTTTCTCATGTAGTTATGACCCCTTAAAGGTTTTTTCAGGGACTGAATAGTTTTATTGAGAGAATTGGACAGAAAGTGATTTTAAGATCCCTCAGATTCTAACATGCAATTGTTTCAAAATCTCTATTGCAAAACTTTTAGAAGGTATATCTAGATGCACTCCTCAGACTTTGTATTTTATAGCTCTTTTTAAAGTTTAAAACTTTTTCCTCTAATACCGCCAATTAGAACAAAAAACACACTTGCCTATTTCTTGAATGCCAGCATTCCCAGTATTGTATTCTTCGCCTTCCTAGCTTCTCACATACTACCTAAATTTAACAGATCCTACTATTTGTGCTAACGGTGCCCATTTTCTTGATCCCTGTGGCATTGCCCAGTCCTTGGGTCCCTCTTCTTGTCTATTTCCCCCAGCTGGTTTTCTGAATTACTCTGAATTACTATTTTATCAATTTGCTTGATTCTTGTGTGTGTTTATTTATCTACTACTTGCAAAATCCTAATCCTGGATTGTGGCCATAATCTACTTTCTCTGCTCCCATATCCAGGCAGGTGAACCTACCAAGAATAATCACATAAACGTGGATATCAACCATGACAAAAATATGGTCCCCAATTTAACCAGTTGTTGTAACATGCCCGCAGTGTTTAACATCTTTTCCATCTCAATCTTTTCAATGAATGATTTAAACATTTGTTATATATGTCACATTACCTGATCAACCTCTTCTTCCTGTCAGCTAGTGACTTTGATTTATTGAGAAAACTGTGCCTGCCATCACAAGTGTTTTGTAAACTCTCATTAAAACATGTTCTCCCACCTGTAGGCTATCTATATCTAGACCAGTCTTAAAAGTATTTTCCCTCAAGTCATAAAATGTATCCATCCACCTTACCCTTTGATGCTATAATCTCCCCATTTTGCTGAACTTGACTCCACTTTTCAGGGCTCTACCCCCATCTTCTACTCACCCTTTCTAGTGGTTCCTTCTCATAAGCATATAAGGATGCTTAAATCTCTCTTATTCTAATTAAATGTCCCTTAACTCTGGGGTCTCTCTCGTTATTAATTTTTTCTCCTCATTTTCTCCTCCAAACTTTACAAAAGCGTAATCTTCACTTTCTAACTTTATATATTTTAATTTTCCAAACCCAAAATCATTTTCTATCCTTGTGTTACTAGATTGGACACTGGACATAAAAAAGACATTATGTAACTCTTGAATTGCTTTCACTTTTAGCGAGATTTTATGCTAGAAAATTCCCAACAATGTAAATATATCTACAATTTGACGTTTTGACTTAGGTTTGCAAAGACACAAAAAATAAGGTCATCTACAACAAAACTACAAAACTAAAAATCAGTCCAAGAAAATCACTGTAACATAGATTCTGTACAATTTCAGGAGAAGCTATTGCCATTTTTGAAAAAAAGAGTAATGAAGTAATGTAATCCCTTCACTCTGTTAGGAAACAGTGATCTTGTTTAAGGAGTTCAGAGACTCTTTATGTGCATCATGGCTTTGGCTTCTCTTCCCACCCCTTCATCTTTTTTATTGAATGCTTATAATTTACCCAAGTCTATATCATATATGGATAATTATAGTCATGGATAAGACAACTCTTTGCCCTAAAATATTTGGTAGTATTCTTACCTGTGAGAAAATGAGAAAGGCTAGTGACATGGCCAAAATTCTGTACGGTAGGTGGCTTAATAGGAAAGACTTCGAATTATCACCCATATAATATCTGTAAAACCTCTCTTTCCCCTGCTACTATTTTAACATATTTAAAATTGTAACTATTTGAAGTTTTTATATAACTCCAAACCATGGCCCATTTGTTTATTTTTACACTGTCTCTTCTATGTAAGTAACCTGAGTTGCAGTTACAAAGTTCTCTTGTTGTATAAACATCCTTTGAGGGTGATGTTCCCATTAGCTGCTTTTTTAATTTAAAAATGTTTTCTAAGTAGTTATGTTATTCATAGAGTTATTTTCATTACTATTTTACTATTTAAAATTAGTAAAAGAAAATTACTTTAGCTTCATTATTGCTTATTTTTCTTCAGAAACAAGGAAAAATCAAAGTCTCTACTTTCACAACTAAATTCATGGCTGACATGCTTGCCCTGAGATTAAAAAAATAAATAAGTCTAGCACTATGGAACTTTCTCCCCAGGTGCTGTGGCACAGCGGCCGATTGCTCCATGACTTAAAGGTGTGGGAAAGATTGATGTCTGCGGCCCTGGGGAAGCAGCGTGCACATGCTGCCAAGGGCAGTTTTCTCTGTTAAACCAGTGCCCAAATAAATATTATCATTGCCTTTATATATTACAGTGTGAAAATAATTAGGAAGCACCTCATTACGGTAAAGCAGGACTTACCTTGAGGACAACTAAGGAAAAGAAAATCCTGATATTTCTTTATGCAGCTATTTATACTACTACAGAATAATGAAATAAAAAAGGTTATTTTTGATTAGAAATCAAGAGATCAACATTGTTTTTAACATTTATTAACTGGTAATAATATATTGTATACAGCTGGTCTATGGTTGAACTGGATTATAAGTAAACACAGGCTTGAATGTGTATTAATACACATAGACTGGCTTAATAAATTTTAGTTTTAAAAAGTCACATTGCTTCAGGCCAATGAAGAGGTTTTTTATAAATTATAATGTAAAATAACCAGTTTGAGTCTATGTTTTCAATCATTATTATTCTTTTATGCTTCATGTATATTAACATTATCCAATAGAGCAATATTATGAAAAATGAAATTATTAATGGGTATTTTTTGCTTCTAGCAGATCAAAGTGAATTCACTATTTTTTTGCATCGAATATGTTTTTATTGATATATTTATGTGTTCATTAAATATTTATTGTTTGCCATTATGGGCCAGATGCAGTGAGATGTCAGAAAAGTGGAAACTCAAGTTGCAATTCTTTTCAAGCTAAAAATATTAATTTGGGAGAGTGAATTTCTTTATTTTTTGTAATGATAGACATAAAAATATCCTGCCTGAATTTTTCCTTAGGAATTGGGACTTAATTGATACTCCTTCCAGTGGAGAAGAAACCAAAGTTTTCTGTTTAGAAGAGAGAATTTGCTACTGAAATTATAGAAGAAAGCATAATTAAGGATCCTGTTATACCTGTTAAGTTTATGAATTTTAGCCTTTGAGCCCATGGAACTCCATTTTTGAAATTATTGTGAAGCCACAATAATAATTCAAGTATAAGGCAAGATATCTGAATATTCTAATTTCTGATATTTTACAAACATTTAAAAATATTTCTTAGTTTCAAGTAAGTCTAAACAGAGAGCTTTTTTCTGATAAGGTAATTTTACTTTAAGAAATGCTAAAGTAGATTATGAAACTTGTAAGAAACAAACTAAATTATTTTAGAATGTTAGATTTGTTAGTGAAGGGAAATTGTGTCACCACAATTATTTCACAACTGTCCTTTAAGAATTTTAGTATCGCCTTTATTGGAAAAACTGTAAACTCCTTGTATAGAGATGTAAATTTGTTTTAATTTTTAAGTACTTAAGTATTCATGTCTACTATCTCAGGTAGTTCTGAACTGATACTTGCCTTTTTGTAAAAATAAACAAACCCATATCGCATTTTACCATAATAAAGATATTAATACTATCATGATTATTTACTTTTTGTTTTGGCTTTAAATTTCATTAAGTAATACCATTGTCTTAAAAATGTATTGCAGAGGGAAGAAAGCAAATACATGTCATTTAGCGGTCTCATCATGTCAAAGTTTGCTTTCATCCTGGGGGTGGGGTTGGGGAGGGCGTGTGGGAGACAAAATCTTGGTAGATAAAGTCTCTGTCTTCCTTAGAGGTGGGGTTATTATTTTATGAATCCAATTTTCTATCTATCTTGCCATCTGTCACTAGAAAGAAGAGATATAGGACAGTGGCAAACTCATGTTAAAAAGTCTGTCTTGGGATAACAAAGAGAAAAGTTAATGGACGTGGATTTACAAATTATTAATGATTTTTTCTTGTCATTTCTTGAAAAATGAAAGCTATGCACGCTGCCTCTCTCCCCAAACAGATTGCATTTTATTCCTTTGCAGTTTGTCCATCAGCCTTCACTCTGACAACATAATCCAGAACTAATCCAGAGCATTCCGTTTTCCTTGTTGGCTCTCGGGCAGGCTGCTTAGACAAATCCTGCTACCTGTCAGGCCTCCTGTGGGTGCGGAACCGGCTGCCAGGTTAACCTCTGGGGAAGCAGGAAGACCTGCTGATTTAACCCCAACTTCCCTTCCTGTAATCCAGAGTAAATAGGGAAGATGTGAACAGGCTAACTGTTTTAATCAGGCTTGGGTCCCTTAAAATCTGTTTCATACACAGCTTTAAGAACTCAGGTTATAAACATCCCTATGTAAAATCACATGGCAGTTCCTCCAAACTGTGAGCCCTAAAGAAGCAGATGGATCTGATACACTGAAAGGTATTAATCTTCTCAAGTGGTCTGTGAAAATATACACACCACTTCCCTGAGCCACATCACTGCTAATAAATACTCCCTAATTGTCACGATGAGGCCAAAACTTATTTAGAGGCAAAAAAAAATATGTGAGGTGGGTGGGGTGGGGGGAACCCAATATAGTTATTATAAAGACTCACACTTTGCAAATTTCCAATATGCTTGCTCTAGTTTTCCTGCTCTTTATCCCCTGCCTCTCCCAATGCATGTATATGCACACACGTTAATTCTTGTTACATGACAGTGAATTTGAATATTGTTTACAGATTGGTCTCAAAAGATTCCAATATGAGCAAATAACTCGGCAAAGTTTTCAAAGGAGTAAATATACATTAATGTTGCATGGCATTTAAATGACTCACATTGAACAGATCAAGGATAACAATGAAGAACATTGAAGTAAAAAGCCTTTAAAAAATACTCACTCTTTATTCAAAAAGAATAATAACACATCACCTTTTTCTTGTTGGAATTCAAGGCACAACAGTCAGTCTGCTCCTGTAGCATCAACCATCCACAGCAGAAAACAAAACAAAACAAAAAAAACCCAAAATCAACTTCATGATCACAGAGTTCCAAGACACACTTAAAAGTTCCACTAAGTTTAGCCTTCTGAGAAGTGTAATAAAACATCGCTCAGCTCTTTCAATATTAGTAATGTAAGTATCCTGGCTAATAGGGAGGAGGGAAGCGTGGAACAGTCTCTGCGGAGAGAAGCAGAACTTGCCCACAAAGAAGTGGTAGGAATCTCTGTGATTCTAATGAGGATCTCTAGTTTTCCTCCATTTAATTGCAACTTTAAGAGCAAGGACAAGTTTCCCCCCCTCCCCCGCCCAATTTATTCCCTCCCACAGTGCAGAAGATGACAGATGAGGAAGGTTCGTTATGCAAAATAAACACACAGATATGGGTCAATGAAGTGTGAGTGCACTGGGACGCATAAACACACTCAGCACATCACTTACTGCATAGTTTCTAACCTGACCAATTTTGAAATTAAAAAAATTTATTCCTATTTAATGATTGTGATGATAGAAGTATTTTTGTGTAAATAATTATATCTTATAATTTATGCAGTAAAAATAAAAACAAGTGTTTTGTTTTTTGAATATTTAATAGTTTTTTAAATAAATCTTTTACTTTTTTATTCAACAGGTAATAAATGTAATTTATTTGAAAATTGACTTTTAATTTCTTTTTTTCAAACTTTTTTTGGTTTATTTTTGCTGCATTCTTTTCACCCACCTCTTTCCATGGTCTATGTTTTTTATTTTCTTTTACTTCCTTCTTTATATTCCTATTAGTTTTATTGGTGGTAAAGTTTACTAGGGTGTCAGATAGTAATTTATCGTGAAGCAGCTGACTTTCCTAGTTAAAGTGAGAATAGAGATTGATTGTCAAGCAACACTATATAAGATAAAGCTTGTTTTCAAGCAGATCAAGTCTGTTACATGTATGTTCTGTTTGATAACTAGGCAGTTATTAACCTGAAATTTGGAAATAAAATTTGAAATCAGGAAGACAAGATAAATAGTTGAAAAATGAGGCCACTAGAGTAAAAGTCTTCAAAGGCGTCTGTAAGATTATATTGATCACCAGTGAAAATGTGTTTGAAAGACAACTTTATGACAGCACTGACTCTGCATTCTATGATGAAATATACTGGGACCATACTCTTAGGATTGTGGGAGGGTGGTATGGGAGGGTGGTAATTGAGTCATTCACTGGCAGCCAGAGGCCAGGAAATAAGGACTTGGGTAGAGGGAGGTGAGTGGACAGGGTGAGGTTAGAGGAAAGCCAGTTGGTCTGAGATGCAGCTCTGAGGGGTAGAGAGAGTGGCATAAGAGAGAGGATAGGGTGAACCTATGGTAGAAAATGAACTTAAGGAATGTATGTAAATGACCTGAGAACAGAAGAGGAATAGGAAATATAAGAGGAAAAAAAAAAGAAGCAAGAAAGAAGTCTATGGCAAGAAGTGTACATATGGCATGCCATATATGGACGGAAATAATTATGGAACTTTTAGAAAATAGTGTTACTTGGTAATGCAATTGTTGCGCCACATTTAAATCATTTAACAATGTGTATCATTAGGAATTTTAAAGACACATACATGCAAAATACAAGAAAAATTCCTGAATAGGTATACCAAGGAGCAGAGGTTAAGAGCATGAGCGACAGAGCTGAGCTGGCTAGGTGTGCAAGTACCTGGATACCAAGGGAGGTACTTATATTCTTTGCTTTAGTCTCTTCTTCTCTAAAATGGGAATTACCTATTCCATAATGTTGCTGTTCAGATTTATTTGGAAAAAAAACAAACAAAACATTTTATATATATATATATATAGTTTTAAGATAAGATGGATCCTGGCATAGAGAAGGAGCACAGTGCAGTTTAGCCATTACTTCTGAGTACAAATGCACTTAAACCTCATTTAAACTTCCTGTGTTAGAAACTCTTCAGTCAGGAATCATAGGTTGGTATTTTCTTAATGAAATATTGAGTTGTTTAAGGTTCATGTTAGATGGAATATGTAGAATCTCTATATGAGAATTTTATCCAGAGCTTTAGAGCTTTAGAAAAGAGCTCTGATCCTTTGGGACACTGAGTAAATTGATTTAAAAACACTCATATACTACTTTGACCTGAGATTTTTCAGGGCTTAAGTTGAACTATTTTTTGTTTGTATTTGACTTATTTGCTCAGTGGAGACCACACTATTTTCAGAATGGTTGTAAAGAAAGTGCCAGGGTGCATCGTTAAAACTATATGTTAAATAGACACACAATATTATCTGTAGATGATACATTACAGAATTGTACACTTGAAACCTATGTAACTTTACTAACCATTGTCATCTCAATAAACTGTAATAAAACAAAAAAACCCCCTGTATATTACATAGAAATACAAAAAAATCTATAGCCAACACTGAAAAATGCAGCTTCATGAGTTTCTATCTGGTTTTTATGATACAAGGCAACTTCAGCTTGAGTGATCATGCTATTAGGATGCATTTACTGCTATACGATTGATCAATATATTGTAAACAAATGCTGAAAATGCTAGGCCATATTTGATCATCTTCTTTTCTAAAGTTCCAGCTGTAAGACGCTATCTGGTTATTGATCATGTTTCTTATCAGCTCTGCACATTATGGTATGTTTGTAGTTGGAACATAATCTAAACAGTATTGGCCTATTTCACTGACCTTTGAAATCTGGATCTAAATGGCAGTAACACAAGGAGACTGATCACACTTACAGAAGTCTTTGATTTGGTCTCCCTGACTGATGAAATTTGAAATGATCACAGCCCAGAAAGTAAATTAGGTAGTACAATTTTCCTGAGGAAAAAAATTTGAAGTCGATGGATGAGAATAGAACTTGAACTTGGAATTTTTCATTCAATTTTCTTTTTCAGAAAAAGAAGAACTATATTCATTTATTAGAACTAATATGAGGAACCCAATCTCAGTCAGAATTTTTTCTTCGCTTTCAGCCAAGGGATAATGGGATCACTCTAGAATAGCCCGAATAAAACGTAGTTGATTTTAATTTGGGATGAAATATCTTAAAAGCTTAAAAGTTTTTGTGCTTTGGGGATTTTAGAACAAAAACTAGTGTAATACTTGTAGCACACATTATTCAGCACACACACATAAATCTTTTTCCTAGATTAATTGTAAATTCATATTTAAAAATAATGACAAATTAGAAACAGAAGAGAGAGAAGTCTGAACCTTTAGTGAACAGATTGCTACATCCTTTAGCAGGCCCCAGCTGTTTGACACGTATTCAATTTGGCTTTTTTTCTTTTTAAGAGATCATACAGTATGCATATGTACTTATATGTAACAGGCTTTTAAAATTTATCCTAACTTTTGAAGTGTATATATATTTTAAAGTTATATAAAATTTCACATTGATTAGTACTGGAATATATAGAATACTGCCTAAAAATCTTTTAAATTGCACCTTTTTGTTGCTATGCATCTTTTCTCCTGATATTTGGTTGCTTGTATATATGCTTTGTCCTTATTTCATTTACTAGAAGTCTATCTTTCATTGTTAATATATTTGTCTTAATTACTCTAATGCTAATACCATTTGGGTTTAAAATTCATTATTCTGTTATTTTTAATATTTTATTCCTTCTAATTGGGACCTCACACATTCTGTTATGAATCCTGGATTTGGCACTTGCTACCTGTGTGATTTTGCAAAAGTTACTTAAACTCTGTGAGCTTCAGTTTCCAATGTGCAAAATTCAAGCAATGGTATCTGACTGGAAGTCAGAGTTCAAAATAAAAACTATTGTAAAGTGTTTAATAAAGTGTATAAGCAAGATAGTTGCTTAAAAAGAAGCTGCTGTTGTTATATTAATGTTATATGCAATAAGTATAAATATATATATTTATACTTATTTGTAATAAGTATAAAGCTTGGCTCATTTGTTTTTATTTCATAATGACTACCCTTAAGGCTATGCATTTATCTTTATTAAGCTTTGATTATATCTCACAATTATTGAAATATACTGCTCTCAATTTTATTATTTCCTGAATTGTTTACTACTGCTTTCAAAATTTATTATTTAACTCAATAATTATTTAGATAAGTTTTTAAAAAATTCCAGGAGGACACATTTTCACTCAATGTTTGTTATTAATTCTCCATTTTTGTTGTATTGTCAGTTACAGATAATGAGGCTTATGCAATTTCTGGTTGGGGTTTATTGAGATTTTCATACCTCTCAGCATATATATATATATATATATATATATATATATATCATATACATATGTATACATATTTGTGTGTGTACATATACATATTATAATGCTTTGAAAATGTCCAGGGGATACTTGAAGAGAAATTAAATTTAGGCTCTATAAGGTACACAGTTATAATATTATAACCTTATAAAATATCTTAATTTTCTCTGCCTTTATATATTAATGTATTTAAAATGAAATAATAACGTTTTCTACAATAATGCTCATGATAGTTCTTATTGTATTTATAACACTTTACTTGTTTTATCTCATAAATGTAAGTTTCCTTCATGGTAGTTATTAAGGCAAACTTAAAATTAAGGTGTGATTTGTAAAGGTAGATCTTGTAGTTAAACTTGTTGCACTTTTGACAACTTGTTTAGACTTTTTGACCTTTCTTCTTTTTATAACAAGGTACTTGATTAATTTGATTTTCAACTTTATGTCCCAATTGCAAAACCTAGGACAATTGAAAAATCCCACTTAATATCTTGCCGCAATAGATTTAGGTGGTGCTACAAATTTTGTTTTTCCTCAACGCCTTTTTAAAAAATTTTTTTGTTTGTTTTAATATATCCTATAAGAATTTGAGAGAGGCTGGTTCAGAGTTAGTGAGACAATAACAAAACAAACAAAAGCAACTTGAAACTAGAGGTGAGCTTGTCTCTTTTTAAAACGGAAAACCAGAAAATAAACTCTTCACTAAGAGAATGAGGTATTGCGGACCTAGGGAAAAAAGTGGCAAATAATATGTAGTGGTGAAAATTAGTCTCTTTATTTTAATGAAATGAAACTTTCTTTAAGTCAATTCTGTTCATATCTTCTATGAGCCACATCAAGACCATACATTTATTTAATTATTAATTTATCTAATAGCTAACCCATTCATCCAAAAACATTGACCTACAAAAAGCAAGGCATGGTGGGTCACGCACCTATTGCTGTGGAGGTATTTGAAGATTAATAAGACAGTGATTTTGCACTTACAGAATATGTGATATGGTGGGGAGACAACACATGGTCACAATTAAGTAAATGTAGATATGGAGACATTTTTATTTTCTAGCAGCTGGTATAAGACTTCATTTTATGTCACAGAAAACATTTACAGGACAGAGTGATATCCTATTGATCAGCTGGGAGTAGAGTGTGCTGTTGGTAAAAGGCGAGAGGTCAGATTAGGAAAGGTCTTGAGACTCAATCTCAGGAGTGTGCACTGATGCTACAAAATCATTTAGAAGTTGTGGGAAGTTAGGCGGCATGACATAAAGGTGGGGAGAAACTTGGTTAATTTTTGTTTCCAAATATTTTCTTTCTATTTGCTCACCTGGTGTTTTGCCTTTTTAATATAAATCTCTGGAGGAAAAGCTAAAGCTTTCTTTCCATGGAAATCTCTTTGTCACTCCCTGTTCTGAGTGGGAAAGGCGGGCTCTACTCACAGCAGGTAAATCAACATTAGAACCAAGCAACAGGAGATGAGCAAGAACTTGGCATAACTCTTTTGTGCCCATCAGCACCATCTATTTCTGATTGAGTACATTTTCAACTAATGATTCCAGCACTGTACAAGATAAGATTTGTCTTACCATAGCTTGTGATTTCTGAAATAGTAAGACATTCTCCAGTGTCATGAAATATGGGGTAACAGTTCTTGGCATTTACTACTTTGTTGATTACTGTGCTTTACCTCCTTTGCCCTTTCATTGATGATTCTGGCTCTTGGTCTGATAACTAAACTCGTTCATGACAGCTGCCCTGCAACACAATGGTAGGAGTGGTGAGATCTGGGATCAACTTTTACAGGAGGATTAGCTAAATTCTACAAATGATCAATAAAAAATGGCTAATATGTATAGCTATGTGTATACATTTAATAACTACACTAGTAAGTTACATGTGTCTTAACATTTAATTTTTAAAATAACTCACTGAGGTAAGTATCCATGTTACATGTGAGGAAACTGAGGCTATTGAGGTTAGAAACTTGCCAGGATCATAGAACTGGCCAGTGGCATTTGAACCCAGGCAGTGCAGCTCCAAATCTCAGCTCTCAGCTACTGCACATAGCTACAGCTCTTAGCCACATTGCATCCACCATTTACTATGTGTTGAATCATCCTTATTTGTCAAGATTCAGTTAAACCTTACCTTCTTTCTGAAGACTTCTCCAATCCCTCACCCAATTCATTCACTATGCTCTTTAGGTTCTCAGTAAATTTTACTTGTACTTTTGCTATAACAAGTGTGCTACAACACTGTAACCTGTCTTACAGGTTTAAAATGAGGATTGTAAATTGTAGACTGGATTGGGCCAGTAGGCCATTTTGATTAACTGGCATGGTTTTTTGTTTGTTTTTTTTTTGTTTTTTTTTTAATTATGTTGAATGACTCTGCAAGGAGTATGGACTCCACAGTTATTTAGAGTTTCTACCATTCCCTAATGTCATCCATTTATCCAGTTCCTATTGTTTTTTTCTGTCTGTCCTCTCAAAGCCTTTTGCAGCTGAGTTTTATGGCTTCTGTAGTGACCCTATGTCTATTCATACTTCTGTTCTTCCTCCTTCACCCTTCCCCAAACCACACCACTAGATTAAAAATTCTCTGAAGTTAGGCCTTATGTTTTATTCATCTTGAACTTCCATCACCATATGCCACAGTGCCTGGCATACAGGAATCATTACATAAAAAACTACTTGAAATCTCTTGGCTTATTTTTCTCAATGCTTAGGATTATATAAAACTTCTATAAAAATAGAAGTGCTCTAGTTAAATCTTTCCAAGAAACTTTCGAAAGGATATTATTATCATTAACCTTGCCACAAACCATTTTAAAATGGCTTAAATGGCACTTGCAGGTCATTCCCTTAGAACTAGCTTTTGTTTTAAAATACATAAACATATTAAGGAAAATCTTTTCCTTCAGCAAAACACTTACATTTAGTCAAATGTCTGATTGCAATCTGACCAAATAGCTGTTTGAGGAGCAGTATTATTTTCAGACACTTTATGAGTCTAAATGTAGCCACAATAGTTGCAAGCCATTATTTCCTATCTGACAGCATGTTATTTTTCTAATCTAGAGTAACACAAGTTGGAAAGCAACCTACACTAATACAAGTCTGTTATGTATAAATTAAAAATCAAGCCAAATCTTTTAAAATATCATGCAATAATTTTCACCTTTTTTTTTCTTTATTGGAGTCAAAACAAACATTTTAAATTTGAAAATTGTTACCATCTTTCCAACTTTCTTGTTTGTGTATGAGAAGCAAAATTGGAAAATATTATGAGGTTAAATTACTTATAACCATTTTTTGAAGAAAATACAGCCCTAGGATCAATATTTTCAACGTTCTAACAATTATTCTGTCCTGAAATAGATTGCTAAATAGATTATGTTTATGTACTGGAATGTAAAACTACTGCAGTTAAACTAATTATGTTTTAAATGTGTTATTTTCTAATAATTATTATTTGAGTCAAATAGTGATTTAGTTATTGGGCAAAAACTGAATTTTTCAATATATCATGAAGACAATACACTGACATAGAAGAGATAGAAGATGTTATGTGCACAGTGATTGAATATGGTCAGTAGTGTCTAGTGAAATATTATTACATATAATGTGGAATCAAGATTTCTTTGCGTATGTGTTGCTCCACATCCATTTGCATTTTCTGGCACTACTAGCTTCATTTGCTGTAAACATTTCACGAGATACTCCTCAAAAGATGACCTCACTTCTGTGATGATGTCACAAAGTTTTTGAGTTCTAAAGGAAAGAATGCAAATTCATAAGGCCTATATTTTGGACATACTTTTAACAGTTTGAGTTTAAATTAGACTGATTTCACTGCACTGATGGGTACAAATGAATCATAATTTTTCTTCAAATCTTAAGCAAATCATTTAAAAATATGAAATTCAAGCTGCACAGTGATTGTCATGCATGGCTGGAAGTGGTAGCCGCTTCAGCCTTGGAAATACTCGTACACTGTTATTGGTGTTCATGTGAACTACATTTTAATATTATGCTGGAAGCTTAATTATAAAGGATTATTAGCAGATCATAAGAGGACTACAATGCAATAGGGTGGTGCCGAGTGCAACATTATTAGTTGTCTAATCTTCAAGTCACATCTCCCTTTCAGGTTTATATCTTTCTTCAGTGTGAGCTGTGGGGACCAGGTTTACAAGGGCTACCAGTGTTGGTCTTCAACAGTTTTAACAAGAAGTCTGTCTCTGCATTGTTGTTGGTCTGATTTTTTTGTGGTTGTTGCTTTGTTTTCTGGTTATTTGTTTCATCGGATTTCTTCTAGAGGTATTTTATGATCCTTAGAAGTTGAGATTCATAATGTGATCTCTCAAAAGCTACTTGTGGACTTAGTATATTGGCTAACAAGTGTGGGTTGACAAAAGATGAGCAGGATATAAGATAAGCAGATCTTCATTTTATTTCTTTGGCAAAGATAACAAATGAAATAAATGAATTTTTAAAAGCACTTGGGATCCCCACTTAAAATCTTGCAAATTTCACAGTAAAACTGCAATTAGGCAAAGAATCAGTGCTGCCTGTTATACTTTTCAACAGATGATAGGAGTAGCCAGGCATAAGCAACTCTGTCTTTCATAATGTGGGTGCAACATTGTCTTAAAATAGCACTTATGTTGACTTTTGTCATGTTAACTGTGGGAACTTTAGGGGAAATACATTTAGGTACTTGAAGACTATAAGTTAAAAGATAAGGCCAACTGATATTGTGACCAGCGTGCCTGAGAAGTAAATTGCATGGAGAAACTAAACATGACAGGTTTAGATAAAACACTTATTATGATTAATACCAGAAGTAGTAACAAGCTCATTTCTCTCTGTAGCTCCAGGAAACCTCACTTTTACCTGATAATGTTTATGGCTCCAGCTTTCTCACCCAATGTCCCACACTTTCTTAATGGCAGGCCACTAATCTGTGAAACATCAAGACTGTAGTAATTCTGGCTTCTCTGATTTTCACCTTTCTTTAGAAGATTTACAGATGATTTCTGTCAAATTCCCACATCCAGCATTTAAAGGAGGTAGGTTAGAGACCTAGTATTCACTGAAACAAACTAAGATTTAATATCATTTGTTTTATTAAATATAGTTGTATGGCATCACTTGTTGGTTCTTCGAGTGGGTACAGGAATATAGTAAAGCAATATCACCTGAGTAACTGACAAGTGGAACAAATGAGGTAGACTAATCAAACCAATATTTGGGAACTTATTTTGGGAAAATCTGAGAGTCAGCAAGAGAGTAACCTCATAGCATTATTGACATCCACAGAAGGCAAACTCATTTGATTTTATTTATATCATACATATTGACATCTACATCTTCTTAGAAATGTGGGATTCTGAAGTTGGGAGAAAATATGAAGGTCTTGTAATTTGACTCACTACAAATGTATTACATCCCTGACATTATTTTACCCATGAGGAGCTCATTATCACTTGAGTAAGCCCTTTAATTTTCCAAACAGCTTAATTCTTATCCAGTTCTAACTAGTGTTGATCTGACATCTGTTGCTATACAACTTTGGTCTGCTTGTTCTAATTTGGCATCTTGGCATTGTCCAGAAAGTAGAATTCTTCTTTGACAAGGCAATTCTTCAAAACCTATAATTTTCTCTAAGATATGTTTTGTACTTGTGGAAAATTTCTAATTCCTTCAACCATCCCTAAAATGAAATTGTCCTTGGACAACTTATTTCTTTAAGAACATACACCATTATTTTAATATCCTGCTTAAAATACAGCATTCAAAGTGCAGTGGACAGTGTACTTTACCTAGTGAACTCTAAATTATACATTACCTCTTTTGGTAGTAATTTCTTAGTTGACTGATAATACAATCAAGTACAGAGCCATCAAAGAAACCATAAGACTTAAAAAAAAACATATATTAAGATATACTGCTGTTAAAATAAGTCTCCATTTGAATTGTTGATATTAAAAAAAAATTATATCTGTGACAAAGGAGCCAAAACCATACAATGGAGAAAAGAAAGTCTCTTTAATAAATGGTGCTGGGAAAATTGGAAATGCATGTGCAAAAGAATGAAACTAGACTCTAGACTGCTATCTGCCACCATATATCAAAATTAACTAAAAGTGAATCAAAGACCCTAAATATAAGACCTGAAACGATAAATTGCATAGAAGAAAGCATAGGTACTAAACTTGTGGCTCTTGGGTTCAGAGAGGATTTTATGAATTTGACCTCAAAGGCAAGGGAAGTAAAAGCAAAAATAAATGAATGGGACGATATCAAACCCCAAAGCTTCTGCATAGCAAAAGAAAGCATCAACAAAACAAAGAGAAAACCAACCTAAAGGGAGAAGATATTTGCAAACAATACTTCTAATAAAGGGCTAATGTCCAAAATATATAAAGAATTCATGCAATTCAACAACCAAAAAACAAACAATCCAATTAAAAAATGAGCAGAGGACCTGAACAGACACTTCTTCCAAAAAGACATACAAATGTCCAACTGATATATGAAGAAATGCTTAACTTCACTAGCTATTAGGGAAATGCAAATCAAGGCCACTATGAGATACCATCTCACACCTGTTAAAATGGCTATCATCAACAAGACAAGTAATAACAAGTGTTGGAGAGGCTGTGGAGAAAAAGAAACCTCATATACTGCTGGTGGGAATGTAAATTGGTACAGCCACTATGGAAAAGGGTATACAGGTTCCTCAAAAAATTAAGAATAAAATTACCATATGACCCAGAAATCCCTCTTTTGGGTGTTTACCCTTCAAAATCTGAAAACATTTACCCGTAAAGATATATGTACTACTATGTTCATTGCAGCATTATTCATGGTGGCCAAGTAATGTAAACAACCAAAGTGTGCTTCCATAGATGATTGGATAAAGAAGGCATGGTACATATATAAATGGAATATTACTTGGCCAAAAGAAAATATAAAATACTGCCATTTGCGACAACATGGATGGACATTGAGATTATTATGCTAAGTGAAATAAGTCAAACAGAAAAAGTGGAGAACCATATGATTTCACTCATATGTGGGATATAAAACTGAAAGCAACAAATAAACAAGACAAGCAAGCAAAAACTCATAGAAACAGACAAGTTTAGTGGTTACCATGTGGTGGTGATGGATGGGTGGGTAGAAGAAGGGGTCAAATATATGGTGATAGAAGAAATGATTCTGGGTGGTGAACACACAATGCAATACATAGGTGATGTATTACAGAATTGTACACTTGAAACCTATATAATTGTATTAACCAATGTGACCCCAATAAATTTAATACAAATTAAAAAAAAAACTGCGTCTAAGACTTTAAAATTAACCTTGTTAGTGTGGTCCAAATGTTCTCTAATGGAATCTTATTTAAAGTCTTCCATCTAAGTTCATATTAATGTATAATTTATGTTTATTATATATATTTATTATATATATTATATATCTACAGAATTTAACCAAGTATGCATTATACTCCTTTGCACATAGCAAGCATTCAAAAAACACTGCATGCATACTAAATGACAGTAAGAAAAACTTACTGGTCTTTTTGTATCCTTAATTCTTAGAAAAGTGCTGGTGCCTTGGCACATAATAAGCACTCAATAAATTCTTATTGAATAAATGAATACATGAACAGATGCATGAAAAACTGTTACGTCGTTAGTGCCTGAATGTGGGGGTAGAAACTCATAATGTTACAGGTAACAGGTAAAAGGAGCTAAGACATAGGGAGTAGATATGCCTGTGTAGGTATAATGTTTCCTATTTCCAATGACATTACATTCACTTGAAAGATAACAGCCCACAGAGATGATTAGCACAAAGTCATTGAGGAGACTGCTGGTGTTTTTCTCTGTTCATTCCCTTTCTCCCAACCATGGCATGGAAGAGAGCAAATGTCTTAACTCTCTTCATCATCTCCCCAGCTCAGAAGTAGAAGAAAAATTCTCACATAGCCAGCAGGGAATGGAAGTTTCAGGGAAACTAGACCATTTTATTTGGATTTCACCATCTTTCCATTTATACTCTCTTTCTTTTCCAGGATCTAATCCAAACACCACAACTGCATTTGGTCATTATGTCTCCTTAGTCTCCTCTGGTCTTCGAGAGTTTCTCAGTATTTCCTTATTTTCATGATCCTAACACTCCTGAGGGGTACTGGGTCAGGTATTTTGTAGAATATCTTTCAGTGTACATTTGTGTGATGTTCTCTTTATGCTTACACTGGGATTTTATTCTATTTTAATATGGACACTTTTATATGTTTTGGTAGTGAAAATATAGACCCTACGAAGGGTCTATCCCTTCCTCTCTCTGTTTTTTTCTTTTCCTAGTTGAAATACAGCAAATAATACTCAGTTAACCAACCAACCAAACAGACTAACAAAACAACATACAACTCCCTTTTCCACATTCCACTGTGATGTTTTGGTTCGTAACATTTTTCAGATGACTCAGTTCTGTTTATATTTCCACTGTTCTGCTCTTTGGTATTCAAGAGTCTCAGTTCATGAGGTAGAGTAATCAAATCAATATTTGGGAACTTATTTTGAGCAAATTATAGTCCCCTTCCAACTTCTGTTCACAATAACACCTGTGCTTGCTGACTGATAGCTTTAGCAGCCTCCGGTGTAGTTTACTTTTATGCCCATATAAAATTTTTATGGATTTTCATCTTCTTTGGTCACTTACTATTTTAGAATTTCTAGTTTTATTTACCTTTTAGCCCACATAAAAACATGCAGTTTAGTTTTATAGAGCAGGATGCATTATTTACTATTGCGAGCATTTTTTTTCTTCAATTAGATGAGTTCTGAGATGAGAAGCCTTTTTGCCAACATTCTTACCAATTTAATTTTATTCTCCTGTTCTTCATTACACTCCTTTGTTCATTCACCAAATTTCTACTGGGTAGCTGCTGTGGGTATAATATGTGCTAAGAGTTATCAGGATACAAAAATGAATTAACTATGTGTTACTCTCAAAAAACTTACAATCTACAAAGGGAGATTAGATATATGCAAAAATAAATGGATGAGTTGCACAACATGATGATTACTTTCATCACCAGTGTATATAAAGCATTACAAAACTTACAACGGTGTAGAGATCATTGAAAACTGTGATGAATATCATGTTTGAGGCAGTCTATGAATGCTTGGGCATAGAAGAAGGAAACAGCATTCCAGATCCAAGAAGCAGCAAAATAATAATAATAATAATAATAATAATAATAATAATAATAATAATGATACAAAATAAAATGTGTCCTTTATTCAAAGAATAACAAATTGTTCATTTTGGCTGGATTGTAGAGTGAATAAAAATAAGTAGCAATGACATCACTAGTCATTGGAGAAAAACAAATTAAAACCACAATGAGATATCACCTGTTAGAATGGTCATCATAAAAAAGACAATGGATAACAAATGTTGGCATGAATGTGGAGAAAAGGAAACCCTTGTGCACAGTTGGTGGGCTTGTAAATTGCTGCAGCCACTATGGAAAACAGTATGGAGAGGCCTCAAAAATTAAATATAGGATTACCATATGATCCAACATTTCCACTCATGGGAATATATCCAAAGGAAAAAAAACCACTAACTCGAAAATATACCTGCACCCCTGTGTTCGTTCGTAGCAGCATTATTTATAGTAACCAAGACATGGAAACAACCTAAGTGTCCATTGATGGATGAGTGGATAAAGAGCTTGAAAAATATATATATATATATATGACTGTTATTCAGCCATAAGAAATGAGAAAATCTTATCATTTGCAAAAACAAAGGTAGCATTTTAGACATTATTCTAAGGGAAATAAGTCAGGCAGAGAAAGAAAAATACTGTATGCTCTCACATGTGGAATATGAAAAACAAACAAAACAAAACTCATAGAAAATAGATCAGACCTGTGGTTACCAGAGGGAGGGGAAATTGTAGGATGGTGGGCAAAAGCTACAAACTTCCAGTAATAAGATAAATAAGCACTCTGGGTGTAATGTACAACATGTCTATCACTAACACCACTGAAGGATATATAAGAGAGTTTTTAAGAGAATACATCCTAAGAGTTCTCATCACAAGGAGACTTTCTTTTCTTCTTTTCTTTTCATTATATCTATATGAGAAGATGGATGCTAGCTGAAACTATTGTGGTAATCATTTCACAATATATGTACATCAAACCATCATGCTGTATACCTTAAACTTAAACAGTGAGGTATGTCAATTATTTCTCAATAAAACTGAAAACAAAAGAAGTAGCAGGAAAACAGTTTGTAAAGATATTTTGGGATCAGATGAAAGGTATGTCTTAATGTTTAGGCTAAGAATATTGAGTTTTGTATGGACGATAATAAAGAAACATTGGAGATTTTGACCTGGAGACTGGCACAAGCAGAAACCAAGATGAGCTAAGAAATGGAGATTCGGGATCCTCGAAAGAGCTGGAATGCTTTTGAAGAGATAGAAACCATGAGACTTATGGTTTAAGTGAGGTTGTCCAGCTTAGGTAACAATGAGGCTCAGAAACAGAAATGTTCATGGGTTGTAGAGTAGGGAATGGATTCAAGAGATTAAAGAGATGAGGGGTGAGAATTATCAACAAAGTTAGTATGTTGCATATATAATATATGACAATATGGGTATGATGTTACAGAACTGAAATGCTGGTTGATAAATACCACTTCCCGAAAACACTGAGGCATCCCCCCAGTCCACTGGTTGCTGGTGCCTCTCTCCAGGTCCAGGACACCCACAAACAACAGCTAACGGAGCAACTGCTGGAGCATGAGGGCCACTGTGACCTGATTAGTGGTGCCTGCTCAGTACTGCTTATGAAATAATGTGAATATCATCCTTGACACACCGGATTTAGTAAAATTAAGTTCAAAATACTACTTCTCCACTCTTGCCTCCTTAGCTATCTGAAAAATGAAATTACCAGTATGTCAAAGCAAGGCAAATCAAGGGAGGAATTTATCAGATGCTCTGCTTTTAGCAGAATGAGATTTATATGTGACATGAAGAAGTTGACATTTTCAATTACAAATATGCCATGCTTATGTGTCAGCTTTGTAATTGCGATTAGGAAAATATCAATCATATTTTCTATCCAGTCAGCTCTGTTGATAACTGTAGCAATTTAATTTCATAATATTTAACATTTTCTTTGTCCTAGCTGTGCTGTCCTTTAATTTGAATAGAAAATTTTAGAAAAAATAACTATATAACACAATTATTATAATAATTACATAGATTAAAAAATCCAATTAGCTACATAATTTGTTGCTAGTTTGGTTATTATAATTATTAGGAGATACTCCAAATTAGATGACTAAACACCAAACATTATTTTTTCCCTGTTTTTTGAATAATCTTAAGCATATTTATTATTTTCTGGGTCCCAATTATTCCTGTGAAATATGAATGTTTATTGCCTGCTAGATCAATGTAGAAAGTAGGATTGAATAGGAGAGGAAAGTAGAAAGTGGTAATAATTCAACAGGGTCTTGGCTGTTCTGTTGCAATCCTTTGGGAAGTCTCTGTGTTCTAAAATATTGTGTATTAAATTTGCATATCCATGATTAAATATGGAATCTCTGAATCTAGTTCACTTGTCCATGGAGCTCAAATGCAGCAAATTTGAAAGCAGTAACCACAAGATAACAACACTCACTTTTGAAGTGATGAGTACAGAACAATTCGTAATTGCTGAATGAATTTATCATTCATGTTTTATGAAAACTCTATTTAAAAGCTTTTAATGTAATGTTATTTATTTTCAAGAAGCAATTGAAATTATTATTTTTTATTTTAAAGGGATCTGAATGTAGATGTATGATTGTGTCCTGTTTTAGATTAATTCAATTTAACAATAAATATTCAGTTCCTGCCATGATCAAGACATAGTTCTGGACACTTCAGCGAAGATGAAGATGGATAAGGTTTCCTATCGAGAGTAATATAGGAAAAAGAGAAAAACACAAAGAGCTTCAGCACTAGATAGATGTGAAACTGTCTTGAGATACATACACAAAATTACAATGGGAATTCAAGAAGAACGAACTTCCATACATTTGGGAGGATGATGCAAACAACATTTAACATGTTTGAGAATTATTCTGTGCCAGGCATTGTGCTAAATACATCACAGGGATTATCTCATTTACTGCTTGTAAATATTTTGATGAGATAGGTACAGCTATGTTGCTATTTTATAAATGAATAAACTGAATCTTGGAGAAATAAATGACTTGCCTAAGGTTGCCAGTGTAGTAAGCAGAGATATCTAAATTCAAACTTAGATGATATGATTTCAAGGCCCAAGCTGGTTACCAATTTATTTTCTTACCTTGATTCAAGTTTAAAGAGAAGCTATAGTTGAGAAAAGTCAGGGTCAATGACTTTATATTTATTAAGTTTCTTTAAATACCAGACCTATCACTTATGCAAAAAAACCTTAATAAGATAAATTATATTAGGGAAATGAAATATTTATTTGTTTATTCATTTATTTATTTTGTAGCAGAAATAAGCTTAATCGATATTGAAAATTGGTGAAGCTAGAATAAAAGTAAGTTGTCTTAACACTTATCTCTATTAAGCTAAATATCCAGAAATCTGGAGATGAATGAAATCTGGAAAGAGAAAGAATGACTCTGAAAATTATTTTCATGGGCTAGACAATAGTGTAGTACTGTATATGTCTCAAGAAAGAGTGTAATTGATAAGTGCCACATATAAAAAATAATAACAAGGGAGGCTTCAGGTAATTTGAATGTTAGTCTCCTCTTTTAAAGCATTATAAATTATACTATGGTTTAAAACAATATAAAGCTAACTTATGAAAGGAATATAAATATAACAATCAAATCTTTTGTGAGTTGACTTACTATGAAAAAATAAATGTAATTAGAAAAATAAATACTGTTAAAAATTAATAAGAAAAAACCCACTAATTTAGAGAACTTCTTTAGACTCTATTAAATAGAAAGAAAATAGTTTAATTTCCAGTGTTAAACTGTTAATAAATTCATGCAATGATCATAAATTATTGTCTATATGCCCAGAATTATTTTAAGCACTTGAAGTAGATAAGCAAATGATACAAAGTCTTCAGCCTTCTAAAGATGAATAAATAAATATTAATGAACATAAATAAATATATAATAATCATGATAGGTGGTGATAAATGCTATGGCGAAAACTAAAGCAGAGGTAAATGAAATTAAGAGTAACTTTTTTAAATATATGGGGGAGGGATCTTGAAATTCTAAGCTGACATGTGATCATGCTATTTTTTGCTGCCATGTCTTCACACATTCCATGATAAGATATGTGACTAAGGAACCATCAGGATCAGAGGCCATGAAGGGCCTTTTGCCTTTGGGGCATGGGATTGTGTGATTTCACAGTTATTATGTCACTAACACTGTCAGATTTGGTTGTATCTAGATCAAATGAGCTACAGTGCATTAAACCCCTCCATTTTCTGGTAGTGAAGATATTTATAAATTTATTAGTCCATTAGTTCTTAAGTGAAGGACTAAAATGTTACTATCCAGAGAAAGCACTTTAAGTGACAGCAGGAGGGAGTGAGATTAATATGTAGAGTAATCAATCATGAAGAAACTTGGAGAAAAAGTAAGCAGAGGCATAAGATAAATATTAGTAAAACTTACAAATAATTTAGTTAATGCTTGTATATATTTAAGACTAACTTCATTTTTCTGGTGACAAGAGATTTCCTGCAATCATTGTCAATTTGAAGAGATTGACCAGAATCCTTGAAATCTATAAAATATGAATATATCACCATATATGTACATAGATAGTGAAATAATTTATCCAATTGAAATATTGCAGGTAAAAAGAGCAAAAGAGAAAGGCCAGATTTTACAGATAAGATGAGATTCTTATTGGGGGTAGGAATACAGCCAATTGGGTGGAAGAATAAAATACCTGAAAATTTTCTATGGCAGGAATATTTTAGAAGTTGGTATTTATTTAAGAAATGGATATACACAGTTGTGAATTGGTATAGCCACTATGGAAAAGAGTATGGAAAAGCCTCAAAAAATAAAAAATAGAGCTGCTATACAACCCAGCAATTCTACTTCTGGGTTTCATCTAAAAAAAGAAAAATACTCATTCAAGAAGATAGATGCACCCCTGTATTCATTGCAGCATTATTTACAATAGCCAAAATATGGAAGCAACCAAGATGCCCATCAATAGATGAATGGATAAAGAAGATGTGGTATTTACATATATACATAATGGAATATTACTCAGCAATAAAAAAAGAATAAAAGTTTGCAATTTGTAACAACATGGATGGACCTAGTGGGCATTATGCTAAGTGATAGCGGTCAGACAGAGAAGGACAAATACCATATGATTTCACTTATAAGTGAAGTCTTAAAAAAAACAACAAAAAACAAATGAATAAACACAACAAAGCAGAGCTAGATGCATAGATATAGAGAAAAGCTGATGGTTGCCAGGCTGGAAGTGGGTGGGGGATTATTCAAATTTAAAACTATACATAAACAGAAAAATATTTTACCAAAAAGAGGAATGGAATACACAATTTCTGATCTCCCTCTTGTTCCTCATAACAGAGTTGGTAAATTAATTAAAAGAAAAATTGAAAAAAAAGTAGAATTGTGAAGGTAGTGCTTCACAGCATGTGGCTGACACGATGCTGGTCATCTATGTGGGCTTTTATTTGTGACAATTTTAGTGACACAAAGCCTCACAGAAATCTGGATTATCTTCTCATGGGTTTCCCTCCCATGCCTCCAAGAGCTTTTAGATGATTCCTGGACAATATACACATACAAGAGCCAATGCAGAAAAAAGAAAATTTCAAGTTAAGTCTTTAAAATAATTTTTTTCATAAAACACAATATCTGGAACTACACACGTTTTTGTTTTATTAATATCTAATATCTTTGAATAAAATTTCAGAAATCACAAATTATTAAATTATAATAATACACTTTTAGAAAAAATATGTTGTGTAAGATGTTTGGAAAACTGGATTGCTTTGTCTTTCATTATTTGGTTTTTGTAAGCAATTTGCCTGCAAACAAAAAAGTCTTATTTTGTGATACCTCTTATCAATGTACTCTTTAAAATAAGAAACATTTCTATTACAAATAAAACAAAAATTTATTTATATTTGGGGAATAATAAAAATTATTCCCCAAACCATTTAATTGAAATAAAATTTATATCAACTATTTTTGGCATATTGGCAATAAGTGTAGGGGATATATTTTATTAAAAATATAACTATTTATATCAAAATTTTTGCTTGATTGAGCCAATTTAGGCTTATAACTGTGTGATAGGTAAATCTACCCATTCTTGCTCACCTGGCCAGTCCAGTGAGATGGTGGTCTCCAAAGTGGGTGATATATACCACAGTCCACTGGGGTGGGACAAGGTAAGATGATAAAGTCTATGTATATTGATTCTGAACTAAATGGGAAAATAATTAAATGTAGTAGTATTTAGGATGTGTTCTGACACTTTGACTGTCCCTATGTCTGATCTTCACATATGCTACTTGAAGTGTTTTCTGGGAAGGGTGGGCATTTTGACAATAGCACACTCACATGTACTTGCATTCTCAGCTAATTTGAGGTGCTATAGTTTATGTGTTACAAATTTTCATTAATTTTGTTATGACACATTAGACCAAATAGACATAATGGATATTTACAGAGCTTTTCATCCAAAAACACTAGAATATACATTATTTTGTAGCATACATTTACCATTCTCAAGGCACAAAACTAGCCTCAACAAATTTAGAAAGATTGAAATCACACCAAGCATATTCTCTGACCACAGTGCTTTGAAATTGGAAACAAACTGCAAAAAATAAAGCAGTAAAACCCACAAATATGTGTAGATTAAACAAAATTTTCCTAAAGAACAACTGAGTCGAAGAAAACATAAGCAATCAAAAGATACATAGAGACAAATGAGAATGACAATATGACATATCAAAACTTGGGGGATGCAGCAAAAATGGTAATAAGGAATTTTATAGCATTAGAGTCCTACCTCAAGCAACAACAAAAATATCAAACAACCTAATATTTCATTTTAAAGGACTAGAAAAAGAAGAATAAACAAAGCCTAAAGTCAGTAAAAGGAAGGGCATAATATAAAAATTAGAGCAGAATTAAACAAAATAGAGAAGAAAAAGGCAATAGAATAAAACGAAAGCAGCAAAAACATGTTTTTTTGAAAAAATTAATAAAATTGACAACCCCCTGGCTCAGCTCACTAAGAAAAAAAGAGAAAAGAACAACAACAAAAAATCAGAAATAAAAACAGAAACACAGAAATGAAATAGGAGAGGTAACAATGGAAAGAAATACGAAAGAAGACTGTGAAAGGCTATATACAAGTAAATACAATAACATAGAAGAAATGGGCAAGCTCTTAGAAATATGTGTGTAACATTCCTAGACTGAATCATGAAGAACTAGAAAATCTTAAATAGATTGATCAACAGTAAAGAAATTGAAATTCATCAAAAACCTCCCAAAATGTAAAAGCCCAGAACCAGATGGCTTTTCTAGTGAATTCTACTAAACATTTAAGTAAGATTTAATACCTATCCTTCTCAAACTTTTCCAAAAATTGAAGAAGAAGCCATATACTTCCTAACTCATTTTATGAGGCCAATATTACCCTGATGCCAAAACCTGGCAAGGACAACACAAAAAAAGAAAATTACAGACTAAAATCTCTGATGAATTATTAATTCAAAAATCCTAAACAAAACAATGGCATGTCAAATACAAAAATACATTTAAAAGATAATACATCATAATCCAGTGGGGTTCATTCCAGGATGGCTCAACACATGCAAATTGATCAACGTGATATACCACATAAACAAAATAAAAGATAAAAATCATATGATCATATCAATAGATACAGAAAAAGTATTTGACATGACATATAATGCATTTATGATGAAAGCACTCAGTAAAATGGGTATAGAAGGAAAGTACCTCAACATAATAAAGATCATATATGACAAATCCTCAGGTAATATCACGCTCAATGGTGGAAAACTGAAAGCTTTTTCTCTAAGATCAGGGACAAGAATGCCCACTCTCAGCATTGTCATTTAACATAGAACTGGAAGTGTAAGCTAGAGCAATCAGGCGATAGAAAGAAATAAAGAGAATAAAAAAAACACAAAAGGCATCCCAATTGGGAATGAAGAAGTTGAATTGTCACTTTTTGCAGATGACATGATTCTTTATATAGAAAACTCTAAAGACTTGACCAAAAAACTATTAGTAGCAATAAACAAATACAGTAGATACAAGATACAAAATACAGGTACAAAAATCCTTGTGTTCCTATATACTAACAATGGAATATCTGAAGAAAAAAAATCCATTCCATTTGCAGATGCAGCAAAAAGAATAAAATATCTAGGGATAAACTTAAGAAATGATGTGAAGGACCTATACACTGAAAGCTAGAAGACATTATTTAAAGAAATTTAAAAAGCTGTAAAGAAATGGAAAGGTATTTCATGCTCATGGATTGCAAGAATCAGCACAGTTAAAATGGCCATATTACCTAACACAATATACAGATTTAATGCAATCCCCATTAACATCCCAATGGCATTTTTCAAAGAAATAGACAAAAAAAATCATCAAATTTGTATGGAATCACAAAAGACCCATGAATAGCCAAAGGAAATCTGAGGAGGAAAAAAAACAAAACTGGAGGTATCTTACTCCCTAACTTCAAATTATACATAAAGCTATAATAATCAAAACAGTATGGCACTGGCAGAAAAAAAAGACACGCATACCAATGGAACAGAATTGAGATCCCAGAAATAAGTTCATGTATACAAGGGCTACTAATTTTCAACAAAGGAGCAAAAAATATACAACAGAGAAAAGAAAAGAAAAAACCTTTTTGATAAGTGGTGTTGGGAAAATTGGAAAACTACTTGCAAAAGAATGAGACTAGACTGCTATTTGACACCATATACCAAAATTAATTTTAAGTGGTTTCAAAGACCTAAATATAATGCCTGAGTCAATAAAATATTGGGTTGTTGGAAAAGTCATGACATATTTTCCTATGTTTTTCATTGCAAAAATGCATCATGACTTTTCTGATGCCCCAATACATAGAAGAAAACATAAGTACTAAACGTATGGACCTTGGACTCACAGAGGATTTTACGAACTTGACCTCAAAGGCAAGGTAAGTAAAAGCAAAAATAAATGAATGGAAATACATTAAATTACAAAGTTTCTGCACAGCAAAACAAACTATTAACAAAACAAAAAGGCAACCAACTGAAATGAAGATATTTGCAAACAATACCTCTGATAAAGAACTAATATACAAAATATATAAAGAACTCATACAACAACAACAAAAAATTCCACAATCAATCCAATTAAAAAATGGGTAGAGGACCTGAACAGACACTTTTCCCAAGAAGATAAACAAATAGCTAATTTATATATGAAACGATGCTCAACTTTACTAGCTATTAGGGAAATGCAAATCAAACCACAATGAGATACCACCTCATACCTGTTAGAATGGCTATTATCAGTGAGACAAGAAATAACAAACATTGGAAAGGTTGTGGAGAAAAAGGAACCCTCATACACTCTTTGCTGGTGGGAATATAAATTGGTGTAGCCACTTTGAAAAACAGTATGGCATTTCCTCAAAAAATAAAGAATAGAGTTGCATATGAGCCAGCAATCTCTCTTTTCAGTATCTATTCAAAAAATTTTAACATTTATTTGTAAGGATATATGTACCCCTATATGCAGCATTATACATGGTAGCCAACACATGTAAACAATCTAAGTGTCCTTTGATGGATGATTGGATAAAGATATGGTACATATATACAGTGGAATACTATTCAGTCATAAGAAAAGATATACTACTATTTGTGACAACATAGGTGGAACTTGAGACTATTATGCTAAGTGAAATAAGTAAGAATAGAACCATATGATTTCACTCATATGTGAGGTATAAAACAGAAAGCAACAAATGAACTAGCAAAACAAACAACAAACTAATAGACACGGACAATGGAAGGGTTGTTTCCAGAGGAGAAGAGGGGTGCAGGGAAGATAAGAAGGGTAAATAGAGTCAAATTTATGGTGATGGTGTGAGACTAGAATTCGGGTGGTAAGCACACAATGCAATATACAGATATTGTATTATAGAATTGTACACTTAAAACTAATATAATGTTATTAATCAACATCACTCCAATAGTAGAAATTGTAGAAATTTCAACTGTAGAAATAGGTATTGTGATTTGGTAAATGTAGGCAATGCATTTTGGTGCATGCCTTTCCATTAGATCTGCTTATTTTTGTGAGATATTACTTTAGCTTTGACTACCATTGAAATGAAATATCTATTAAACTTAATTATTAAAAAAAAAACATTCAGCGATATGTTTCTACTTAAAAATAGTATCATTAATCAAGAATTTCGTGAGAGCAAAAGCCCTTAGTACTATTATTAATAAATAAATTTAATGCTATTTATTTTGCCTATAGCTCATTATTATTTTAATTTCTATTTTGTTTGTGGTTAAATTTACATATTATATTTGTACAATTTAAATGAGTATACTCAAAAATTTTAATAATGTATTGGGGTGACATTCACATAACATAAAATTAACCATTTTAAAATGAACAATACAGTAGCCTTTAATACATTTGCAATGTTGTGCAAACACCACCTCTATCTAGTTCTAAAACATTTCTGTCACACCAAAGTAAAGCTCCTCAACCATTAAACAGTTTCTTCTCTTTCTTCCCTCCCCCCAGCTTCTGGCAACAACCAATATGCATTGTTTCTCTCCAGATCTATCTATTCTGGGTATTTCATCTGAATGAAATCATATACTATGTGATCTTTTGGCTATTGTGAATAGTCCTGCTGTCATTTTCCTGTGTGTGTATTTGTTTGAGTACCTGTTTCAGTTCTTGTGGGCATATACCTAGGAGTAGAACTGCAGGATCATATGATAACTCTATGTGAACTTTTTTGAGGAACTGCCAAACAATTTTTCACAGCAACCGTATGATTTTTATATTCCAAGCAGCAATGTATGTGGGACCCTCAATAAATATACTTTAAAAAATAAATTCATATACTTGTATTGGTGGTGCCTGCACTTTGGCTCCGTTGAGGTGACCGCGTGACTGTAGATTGTTTGGGAATGAGATGGGGCTTGGACACAGTAAGGGCGGGAAGCTGGCTCTGACCTTGTTTGGTTTCAGCTCCTCCATATGTAAGTGAGAAATTTCTACAGTGAGATTGTAGGTTGCTCCGAGAAGCTCAATAGGCCACTGATCATTTGTTATTCCCCAGGCTCTGTTCTGATAGATAAGCTTTTACATTTTATAGCTGAGAGAAATGGAAACAAGTCACAATCTGACATCTTATAAACTGTGAACAAATTTGCTTCTCTCCCTCTTAATACACTGGTCTGTGTTGCAATTATCTTATCCCAGGTGCCATTGTTGCTAATGCAGTCTCTCTCTCTCTCTCTCTCTCTCTCTCTCTCTCTCTCTCTCTCTCTCTCTCCAAAGAATATCACCAAACACAATATAAAGAAGCTACCTTGTGCGGAGTACATATTGCATTATTTACAAACTTAATGTTACTTCTTATGTAAATCTCATTAGAACCCTGAGTAGGTAAGCATTACAATCCCTCTTTTATAAAGAAGGGATCTAAAGGTAATAGAAATTAACAAACTCACTCTAAAGAACAAAGTGAAAGAACTAAGCTTAGAATCCAGTTTTGTCTCATGTCAACATAACTGCTCTTCCCACTGTACTTTTGCTGGAGAGAAAACTTGGTTTCATGTTTCCCCTGAATGTTTCATCTAATCATTTTACCCAGCAACACTCTGACCTTGGCTTGATTTAGTTTTATTACACATAGGGCACTGCTGAATTATAAAACATCACTAGCCCCACATATAGGAGATTTTTTTCTAAAAACCCTTAATAATAACGCCTAAAATGACTTCGGAGCCTAAAAAAACCCAGTCCCTCTGCACTCCTTCCCTGAGACCAGTAGGCGAGGATTTGTTTATTGCTTTTCATTTAAGCCTGTTCTTCTGTAAGATTGTACATTTACCTCTGGTCCAGAAAAACAGAGATGTTTTAAGCTAGTAAGTCTCAGGAGCCTAAGCCCAAATCCCAAGACTAATCATTCTGTATTATACAAGAGCCACACTCTTATTACATAACCATTCTCATTTCCCACACTGCATTCAATCAAAGAATTTACAAAGATCAGGGAACCCTGTGGGGAGCTTTAGAAGTACAAATTGAAGGGAAGAACAGTAAAACCCTGCTGCAAAATCACCTTGATGAAGAAAGGTGTCAAAGCAGTGAGAATACCACAGGCTCAGGCTTTAGAATTCTGAGCACCAAGTTTTAATATGGCTATATAGAATAAGTACGTGTTATTACCACAAATGCCGCTATCCAAGCGTTGTGCTCATTTTTTATGAGACTCAAAACTAACAGAGGTCAGGAGAAAACTCATTTTCAGGAATGCAGTAAGTCAGGGAATGGGCCTCCAACACAACTGAATTCATTTATCAAGTCACTGTTGTAATTTAACTCTTTCGCTATTTTCTCCTATTGAATGTGAGTTCCTGAAAACAATGACCACTTTTTTATTTGTCTTGTCATCTCTGAGGCCCAGCATCATATCTGGCAGATAGGAATCACTTAATAAAAATACAAAGGAGTCATAGACAAAGAAGCAAAGATAAAATGATCTCTTTAGGCAAAGGTTTTTATTACACATATTTTAATGATTTTGCTTTAGATTTAGATTTTTAATATGAAGGAGGATTTTCCAGAATGGTGCAAATAACCAACGTAGTTTTAACTTTTAAAAAGGAGAAAGCTCTAGAAAAATAGAAGACATGCACAGATGACACTTCCGCTAGCTACCTTTTTCCTGTTGGCTTCTTGGGTTCATTCTCACCCTCACCCTCTCTCCGCCTACACTGCTGGCCTGGAGTGGGCAGCATTAATGGGCTCCCTTGGCTCTGGTTTCCGGTTGGATTAGACCAAGGCAGTCATACAAGTAAGCAAGAGATCAGAGGGCAAGTAAAGAATGAGCCAGGTTGTTTATTCTCCTTACTTACTCCCCGCTGCGTCACAGTGGGCATGCCTTTCTCAGGTGGGCTTCGCGGAGCCATCTCTGTCTCCGCATTCCTGTAACTGTTCCTTCCGTTCATCTCTTTAGGATCCTGGATCTTATGTGCAGCAAAGGATATAATCAATCGTGTTTAGAATTGTTTTCTTAATTTTCACTAAGACATTATTTTTGAATCGTAGTAATATAATTTCCTAGGAACTCTTTACATTTCTTTATTCTTTACATTTCTTCAGGAAATAGAACATGGTTACTGCTAATCTGAAACCCTCAAATACACATTTCACCTTCACGTTCCTGTCTGTCTTTATAAGGCAATGTTTTAAATGTAAGTTTCCTTTGGAATACAATAATCTGTCAGTGGGACAGACTACATTATTTCTTATGTAATTCTATTGATCTATTGTCCAAATGAAGGATTATATAATATAATTACTATGAATCCAGAGTTATTCAGTTTAGAGATTCAAAACCATGGGTTCTGCCTGGGTTCCAAATCTTGACACCGCTACTAGTTGAAATTTTTAAAAATTGACTTAACTGTCTCTATTTTCTCTTCTGTCATATGTAAATTAGAAGAACACATTTATTGGGCATTGGGAAGACTGAGTGTAAAGCACTTAGCCCAGTTCCTGGCAAGAGATGAACACCAGGTATATGTTCCCTGCTGTTATTATTTGTAGTAGCATCCTGTCATCATCAGGGAGTGTCAGTTACCCATAATTTGCTAAAAAAACAAACAACCCCCCCCCAATTTTTAAATATTTTAATTATTTCCATGTAAATCTTCCTAAAATGCATCCCATTCTTTTCTGCATTTTTAGGATAAAGGCTGCCTTGTTTTGGTGACCAGGTTCATTTTAATAGACATTAATTGTTACTGATTTATGACACCATTAGCAGATACGAAACTATTTTGTTCAGTTCTTTACCAAATGTTAAAAAGAGAGGGAAATTGCTCTATAACCAAGTTAGTGATAAATATCAATTCTAAAAACATGTCTTGGTTCCCTATGAATTATACAGACTATAAATGCCAGGAGTGCTTTGGATTTGCATGATTAATGAAGACTTCACAGATGGAATTTCAACCAGACCTGGAAAAATGAACTTGTGTTTACTAATCCTCAGATGAAGTGGATCCGTATACACCGTCAGCTCAGGCAGTCTCAGATGAATGCACCCCAACAGCCACCTGGGGATAAACCTATCATGCCAGAGAAATGGAGGCTAGGAGAGCTTCCTAACAATACCAAGCACAGGCTGTGCTTTTTAGATGTATTTTCCTGGCATCAAACTTCCCTTCCAGTGGTTTTTTTCCTACCATTTTAAAGGGCAGTGCTATGATGTACTGAAGAAGGAAAAGAGAAAGTTACACAAGAAACATTAACTTACATTTCAGGCATGTCAAACAAGCCATAGGATTATTCACTCATATGATGTCTCAGTTCTTGGCTTTCTCAGTGTATATTTGAAACGGATCCTGTGGTTATGGGTGAAGGGATGCTAAGGTGACTGTCTTGTTAAGAATTTCTGTTTTGCAAGGAGCAGAAACAGAGGAGTTAAGCTGCAAATCCAGATATGAGCGAGCTTCACATATAATTCAAAGACTGTTGTTAGGGGACAGAGTTCAAAATAAAAAAAAAATTAAAAATTATAAAAAGGAAAAAGGGAGAGAGGCAAGCAGTGGAAGATCAAAGCAGAAGAGAAAGCAGAGACCTAGGCGAGCAAAGCCTTGCCCCTTCAGTGGCATGCATGTGTGGCCAAACGGCTTTGCTCCTATGGTACTTTTGGAGAAACTCTAAAAATCATTTTTCTAAATTCCAGTTAGGTTGACTGTAAGAGGATTTAACGTGTCTGTATCAAAAAGGCTTTCAGGGATATGGGGATTTTAAAACACTTGAAATAATCCCTACAGAGCAGGCAAAAATATATCTTCAGTAGATCTTAATCAAGCAAAAGAGTTTACTAAGGTATCACACATAATATATTTTAATTGATTACATTTATATTAAAATTATTTGTTTAGCAAACTTAAGCAATACTCATGAAGGCAGTCATAAAGTTCTTTGATGTACTATTTGTCTCAGCATATCTGTTGCTTACATTTTAAAGAATGTCGTTTTGTATTTTATATCAATCTCTCCTCTCTCTCTCTCTCTCTCTCTCTCTCTCTCTCTCTCTCTCTCTCATTTTTCCCCCCATGTAAAATAATTCAAGAGTTACAGAGCCTGGTTGTAGAGCCAGGTAGATCGAGGTTCACATTTAACCTTGGCATATTTATCCCATTATGTCTTTTGACAAGTCACTTAGCTTCTCTGAGTCTTTCAGTTTCCTGATTAGTGAGTTGAGGATATTAACACATAACTTCTTTTGGTGAAAATTCAATGTGATAACATATATATATATATATATATTGCTTCACACAGTACATAGCACATAGATATTGTGAAATATATAAAATCTAGTACTTTTTTAATTCTCTAAATGAGATTTTTATAATTATGTTGACATAATTATTCATTTGTACTTATTGTCCAAGCAAGTCTATATTTATTTTTTCATTTTCAATCGTGGTGATAACAATGGTGATGATGATGATGATGACAATGACGACGACGACGACGATGATGATTTTCTGTGTACAGATGAGAAAATTGAGCTTCAGAGATTTTGTCATTTGCAGCTACTAAAGAGAAGAATTGAGACGTGAAATCAGGTTATCTGATTCCAGGTAACTGAGACTGTTTCTCTCTCAAGCAGTATCCTGGGTGATCAGAATGGGAAAGGAGAAAGAAGAGAAAGACTTTTTCATTTTAAAATGATTTTATTTCTGTAGCTCATTTCTCTTATTTTGCTGTCCTGTAGCTAAAATATCATGTTCTCACCATAAAAGGCTGATGGACAGTGGCAGGGAGAAATATTCACGTGTTGAGTGTAGGAAAGCACACGGAGGAATGAGCAGGTATTTTCATTGTACCACTTTAAGGAATGAGGTTTTTACTGCTACCCAGAGAGTTCTTAAAAACACGGGGATATACCATATAAAATCTAATTTAAAGGAGCTCTGCAGTCCCCCTGAGATAAACAAATGGCTATAGGGGTTTTAGTCAGCTTAGAAGGCGAAGGCAGGACACTTTCAGCCTCATTTATATCCTTGAAGGGAACTGTGGAACAGGGTATTTATTTGGCTTCATTTCTGCTAGCAGGAAAAAAAAAAAAAAAAGAAACATTATCAGCTCACAAGGATTTTTCAGGTCTTAAGGATTAACCACTGAAAAGAAAGACAATTTTATTAAAACTTCTTCACTTTAACCATCTGAAAAGAATTGATCTGAACAATAGATTCCAAGAGGTTTTAAATTAGGTAGGAGAATCACTAGTCTTTACAAAATCAAGAAGTTAGGGCATCCACCTCTAAAGTCCTTTAGAAAAATAAAGCTATATTACTTTTCGTTGAGTACTTCTATACTGCAAACAAGAGTAGAAGTTATGCCAGTGATTAGAAAAAAATAAAGTGCCAGTTTTACCTTAAATACACAGTGTCACCTATCTTTTAATTTCCCTTCTTCTGCCTTGAGTATTTTTATTTTATTTTTTATTTTTGGAAAGAATGGGTAAATGCTTCCTTATTTTCTTTTATTTACCAGTTTTCAAATAAGTTATTTTTCTAGCATCCTTCAAAAGTGACCAATGCTTATGAATTTAAATAGACAATCTATTGCAGTTATTATCCCTATGGATATTGTGACTCATATTGTCCCATTTTTTGGTTAGTAGAAGCCTCTTTTGGCTCCTGAGTCCTTCGGATACGCCCTCAATAGTTTGTGACAGCTTACTCACTCTTGTTCCAGGCTCATTCTTTACATTTTCCACTCCGGGGCTGGAATCAGGCATTTCTTCAAGGAGCCACGCTTCTTTCTAGTGGGCAACGGTTTTAGATACCAAAATTCAAACATTTTTTATGAACTCTATTATCATAGCTTATATCAAAATTCTTTATATTACTGCAATTAATTGTATATTCAGTACCAAACCAGAGTAGTTTAAACCAATAGTTTCTGATTATTTCTGTATATGTGTTTCTGTAAGTAAAATAGTCTCATGGTATACCCTCACAATAGGTACATTTATTCATTTGTTAACTATATACAAGTATTATTATATTAATGTATATAATAAAAACTTAGCTAAAAATGGAAATAGGGCTTTTATGATTTTTTTCACACTTCAGTGTGTTATATTGGGGGTAGGGGAGATGTGGAGTATCCTTTAGAGAACACTGATCTGGACTATGAAGGTCAAACATTACACATTAGTTTATGAACTACTTTATACATTTATATGATTGGTGGACATTTTCCTCTTATTAGTTTTGAAAATTAAATCAAGCTATTGTGATGATTCATTATTTTTTGATAAATTATAAAGTGCTTGAGATTTAGAGGAAGCAAATTCTGAATGTTTCTGGTTCAACATTTTTTTACTCTGATTCATAAAAACTCTGTGGTCTAGCTGGTGTTTTAACTGTTTTGCTCAGGTACTTGTTGGCAAATAATACATAAGAAGCCATTATCTGGTAGTCTCTATTTACCTGGTACTGCTAAATGTATGAATAGACTTCTCTCACCCCTTTAAATGCTAGTGCTTTCCTTCAGTTGAAATCAGTGGTTTTTATAGTCCAGGGAGTTTAATAAAATGCTACTTGATCAGAATTAAAGTTTGATTTTTGGGAATGCTGAATTTTCAGTTTTGATGACAGAAGGAAAGTCTATGGAAGATTGTGCTTGGGACTTTAACTTAAACTGGCATCTATTCCATTATAGTAATAATATCTAATCTCATTGCCTGGATGTGTACTATAAACTATTTGTTTATAAAACTATTTGTTTTTCTTTACTATATTTTGAAGCACACAAAATACCATTTCCCTGTTCAGAAACAAGTTATATAGTTCATGTTGAAAGTTGCATACTCTATATATCAAATATAAAATATACTTATTATAGTTAAGAATCGGCGATCTTTGCTGTATTTTAAATTAGCTATGGGTTTAATTATGGAGCTAATAAGTGTCATTTACATTTTATCCCTGAGTTTCTTCTTTTTTTTATTAAAATTTATTGGGGGTGACAATGGTCAATGGCATTACATAGGTTTCAGGTGTACAATTTTATAATACATCATCTATGTATCATATTGTGTGTTCACCACTCAGAATCAGTTCCTGTTTCATCAACATATCTCTGAGTTTCTTTTTGGTGTGTAGTCCAGAGTTGTCAAACTATAAAGGACCAAATAATACATATTTAATAGTAGACCTTATGAACCATATGGTCCCTACTGCAACTACTAAACTGCTGTTGTAGCATGAAAGCAGCTACAGACAATACATTAATGAATGACCTACACTGTGTTTGAATTAAACTTTACTTATGAACACTGAAATTTGAACTTCATATATTTTCACTTTCACAGAATATTTTTTGTTCTTTTAAGTTTTAAGTAGTTGGCAGGCTGGGTTTGACCTGTGTGCCAGTTTGTCGGTGCCTGGTGGGGTCTACAAAACACAGTCCACAGACTGAATTTTCTACATGGTTATTAATTTAAGGAAGTCAAGAGAAGCTGCAATTTGAAGTTCTTCAGAGCATGGAAACTTCTCACAGTTGCAATCACTTGATATTTGTTGTGTATTGCTTTATTATGGTTTCAAATCCACTTGTTTATGCCTTAAGTGAAGTTGTCTTGATCCACTTAGTTATGACAAAGACAAAAGTTTGTAGAAGTAAAGTTGTTTTGATAGAAGAATCAAGTAAGTTGTGTCAGGATGTCATCATCACATCTGTTGTCATTGATAAGCACCCAGTAATCCAGCTTCTGAGGGGCCCTGCTGGGGGCTTATTGATAAAAACATGTGGAGAAGCCACTATGGCAAGGGGACACCTAGACCATACATACTGAGTTTTGGTCTGGGCAACACACACTTTGCTGACCTAAAACAGCTCTCCAAAGATCTTGAGACATTTGCTCCTGCTGTGGCCAAGGCAACTCTTCAGTCAGCAGTGGTTCTAAGCCATGCAATGGTCCCTGCAGTGATAACCCCTGCAGCAGCCTAGCCTGTCCACCAACACAGGTGCCTTCATTTCCCTTGCAATGTGCTCTAGCAACAAGAGACTTGTTTTTCTGGGGGCAGCTGGAAGTCAGCTTGTGATTGGTCAAACCGTCTCTCCCGAGAAGCCATACTCATATAAAAGGATATACCTCTGTTAAATTTGGACCTTATTCCTTTTATCTGCCTTTGTCTGGAATAATAATGTAATTAAATCTATCATTGTTTGGGAGTATGTTATTTCTTTATTGGCTTATTAAGAGGAAATATCCTGGATGCTATTGACTCGTGAAATTATTATAATTCTCACAGCAAACCTGTATTAAATAAATGGCTGGCAAAGAGAAAATCAGTCTCTGAGTATAACTTTGCCACTTCTCCAAAAACAAAAGCAAAACAATGGTCAAATTCAAATGTGTAAAGATTTTAGAAAGCGCAGAATTTGATATGATTCTGACCTCAACTATATTGTTAATCTTTTCTCTATAATTTCCTTGATTTAAAGAGGATTATTTTTTTCTCTACTTACGCATTAAATGAATTGTAAGATTAGACTCACAGTTGGAAATCAATTGAAATGGTCAGCGAGGCTAATTTTATTTTTTCCCAGGCATGAAATAAACAGATCAGTCCCTGAAATCTATAGTAATAATCAACAATTTAATAGCAGTTTATTTTGCCTCACTTACCTAATTTTTCCCTGACAACAGCTTGTGAAGCAGGTATCATTATATTCTATTTGCAGAGGAGAAAATTTTAGAAGAAATTCTGAAAATCATGTAGTTGGAAAGAGGTTGGAACTAGGATTTGAACCACACTTCTCTTTGGAGTCCAAGCCTGGTCTTCTTGCCTTAATGCCTATATGTGTGTCCATGTACACCCCCCCCCACACACACACACACGTATACATTGTAAACAATAATATATAATAATTGGATCCACTTTAAAATGAATCCAGAACTGTCATGCCAGAGAAACGGCCTTGCATGTCTTGTGCCTCAAATCTTTGGAATCTTAAAACAGGGCCAAATAACCTTTGGACTGGGCCTAGGCGAACTTGCACCTACCAAAAATGGTTTGCAAAGATAAGAAAGTAGATATTATGACTACTGGACTGATAACTATGAGGCTGAAAATTAAAAACTTTGTTTAGAATTAACATCACTATGTTATCTCCACCAATAGAAATGCCTTCCTTCTATTGATGTAATTGTTCCCTTTCCTCTTCTCATGAAGACCCCATTGCCTTTGTCTCCTACTTAGAAAATTATTTGAGTTTCTGCCTAAATGAATGATTCCCAAATAGCTGTTCTTATTCTCAACTAAACGCTGTTTGACTCTCATTTTGAATGGGCATTTTATTTTTAGGTTAACAACATATTTCCCAAATTAAATTTTTACCTACCTTTTATTTATTTGAAAAGAAACATTGAAGAGAATTTATTATGTAAACTTGAAATTGTCAGTTTAAGATAACTGTCATTTCTTCAGTGATTTTAAGAACATCTGCTAAGATGATTTGAGAACATCATGCATATAATTTAGAATCTTAAGTCAATGTTTGAGTCATCATTAATGTTAAAACTAGGATCCTCAAAGTTTATGTAAACAAAACCCTACATTTTTATTTATTTTTCTTCTCCAGTTTAGAAGAAATTTATCTGAGGAAAAATCAAGGAGTGTTGCAGATAGAGCCAAACAGATCAGATGAAAGGAAAACTGCGAAATATGAGATAGAAATATTTGTTCCTTTCCTTCAGGAATTCAAAGGCAATACCGAGAGAATTATTTGATAAGGCTAAGTTTCTAATTTTATATTGAATTAAGGAAAATTATTTTAAACTTTGTATTGCTATGAAATTCAATAGGAGCCTTATGATGTATGCTTTATGGCAACAATTTCAAAACTGTGAGCCATGACACATTAGTGAGTCATGAGATCAATATGACAAACGTGGTCAGCTTCAAAAAATGACAGAATAAAAAATGTGAGAGTGGGGCCGGCCGGGTGGCGCCATGGTTAAGAACTGGCTTGAGACGCCAGAGGGCCCCAGTTCGGATCCCACATATGAGGGCCAGTGACACTGCCCTTCACAGCTAAGATGCTGAACAACAGCTCAAACTAGACTGAAGAACAAAAAGACAGCAACTTGTCTGTTCCCCTTCCCCCAATTCCCCAATAACAATCTTAAAAAAAAAAAATGTGAGCGTGCATTGCACGAAATAAGGATGAGATTTTCAGTTGTGAATGTTTGGTTGTGTCTCTGTGAATGTGCTTTCTGTGAAATGAATTTCTGACCTTAAGGGGTGCTCCCAAATCCTGGGAAGCCCTGTGTTAATGCGAGGGTAACTCACTTTCACTTGTCTGCATGCATTTGGTTGTCTCAGTCCAAATTCACACTTCAGCTCTGGTTACTAAGTTATCAAGAACTTGATTTAGAGAGTATTTGATTTAAAATGTGTTTGCTTTCTTTTGTCATCAGTACATTTAGCTGTGCTAAGCAAGAAAATCCCGGATTCAGAAGTCTGGACAAAGTTGTTTTTATGATCTTCTATGAAACATGGGCAGGTGCTTGGAGGAATCATGGGGACCAAGAGGGGAAACAGAAAGAGACAGACAAAAGCACACATGGATACAGAGTCAGAAACCATCTCACAAAAAACATGATGGAGAGCTTTTACATTGCTAGAAGGGTATATAGATTATGAACAAAAAAAAGCAATATTTGCTAAAAGAATAATATGAGTCAAATGTATGTTTCAATGGGCAGCACATTTATTTCCATGTGAAACTCTGAACCAGTTGTTTTTGGACTTTTGCTTTTAGAGGGGACTAAAAACAAAATAAAGCTGAAGGGGTTCAGACAGCAGTCTTGACTTTTTTAGTTTTTAAGATAAAAAACAAAAGTAAACAACTAGCATCCTTTACTGACATCTTTTGATTATACAAAGAACATTTTAACAATAAGCATACATTACAAACGATGAATACATTTTATTTAAAATTCACTATGTTGTCCTTGTTTCTCATTCCACCAAATATTGAAGAAAACTTAAGAGTTTTTTGATAGCCACTATGCTAAATTTGTTTCCAATACAATGGAAAGAGAGTGTCTGCCAGTCAGCCAGTCTATGTGTGTTTCTATTCAAAAGAGGAAATACAAGACCTTGGACACCTGTGGGAATGCTAAATTAGAGATACACATTAACTGGCGTTCCAGCATCTGAGAGAAAGGGTGGTCCCCAAGTAGATTAGTATTTGAAAAGAGAAGCATACAGTTAGTCAAAAACAGAGTGATGGATGGCTGTTTGATATTCTGTTGGCTGTGGCGCTTTATTCTGTTTTTCCAATGAGTACCTAGATATTTTCCAGTATCTCTTTGATTTTTGACCACAGTTTCATCGAAATATTAGACTCTTAAAATTACATATATCACAGAAGGCAGATTAAAAAAAATCTCATTTATGACATATATTGTGTCCTATTACTCACCTATACATTTACCTGTCATCATCTCAAGATTACTGACATAATTATGATTACTGTCTCAGCACTTTGAAAACTACTTCTCCCTAAATCATTTTTATGATCTTGATTAGTATTTTTACATACACTGAAGAAAATATTGCAGAATTAGGTAATGACGATTATTATTTGCTTTGGTATATTTAATCATTCAAAATGTTTGCTCTGGTCTGTCTTCTTTTTTCCCCCAGTAGACTGTGGAATTAATATCTATCACAGGGTTATACATCTTTTTCTTTCAACCTTTAACTTGGAAAATATTATTCTGTGAAAAACTTATAAAAAATGCATTTCACATTCAATGATTTTTATTAGAAACAGTACATAAAGCATTCAGCAACCACACATCAACAGCAGCACTGTGATTCTTCAAATCCTTTCATTAAATGTTTGGTTTTTTGGAAAATGAATGAAGAGGCGTATTTGACTAATGTTATATGGGTTTTCAGTAAAATCACGTGTGTATTCTTTCTGAAGATTGCAAGTCCCGCCATCTTGATTCCAAACTGTGCCTCTGCCCAAGTAGGATGGCACTACCCTTGCCAATCTCACTCCATGTGTTGATGGATGCTCCTGGAATTCTCATAGTATGTCCTCGTTCCAGCACTTGCAGCTTTTGAGATCATGATGAATTGATGAGATCTCTTCCTTGATCTTTCAAACACCTCTACCTATCTTCTTCTCTCAGTAACTGAAGGAGTTGGGGGTGGAAAAATTTGTGCTGCAGATGTTTCAGTGTAACTGTCATTCTAAGAAAATCCTGCCCTAGACTTTCAGCAATTGTTCAAAACCTAGGTCAATCATTGGCAATTGTCACTGTCACATTCTTCTTACATTGTCAGTGATAAATTATGAAGAAAGCCCTGGGAGGCAAACCACAGTTCATTTGTCCTTTAAGCATTAAAGCGATTTTTAACATATAATCTATCTTATTTGAAATCCAAATGGAACCAGTTCTTTCTAGGAAGCTGTTCTTAGAGGGAAAAATGATTAGGTCTAGACCTTCTCATTGGCCATCTCAATGGTGTTTGAGGTTGAAAAGTCACTTAGTGATTATGAATGAAAAGGGGTTTGACAGCTTATGCAACTTCAAGGAAAGAGTAATTTATAAAACCTTGTGGTCATATGCTCTTTCTTCTTTCACCTCAATTGAAAATCGGTAATTTTTTATTCATTTTTCTTATATATAATCACAGAAATCCTAAATTCTTCTCTAAGGAATCAATATAGTCTCAAAAGAGTACAGGGATTTTGGAGTACTTTAATGACTTAAAGTCTTACAATAAAAATCATATTTGAAAATCATTTTAAACACTTTGTAAAAATAATCTTTATTTAGTGATTTTGAAAACATGAAGGTTAAGAATGGTAAGATATAGTACGTCTACTTAGGTAGCTAAATTGTCTCTTGATTATTTTGGTTAGGTTGATTAATGTCTCTAACTGAAAATTAGTTTTTATTTAAAAAATATTAACAATAAAAATTCGTAGTTAATTTATTGATTTATCTACCGAGAATTTACTGAGGCCCTGAATTTGCCAGACTTTCAGATGGTCCTGGAGATAACACGTGTGAATAAGTAGTCTGCCCCATCAAGGCCAGCAACTTTAGTGGTAGAGATGGATACTAGACATAATAGAAGCTTTGGTATGAGGGCATGACCTAGGCTAGGAGGTTCAAATATCAGGGAAGTTTATTTTACTTCAGGAATTTCCTAGGGTTTCTTCCTTTTACCAATAGCTACTCTTTAATATTACTTACATTTTTTTTCAAAGTAGGTCAAATTGTCTGCATTACATGTGATGAGGTACTGATCTCAACATTAGCAGAAAATCTCATCCTGTGCAAAATATAATGAAAATAATGCTGGCTTAAGGGCCAGTCACTTCTCCATGCCAAGTTACTCACCTATAAGACAGAAATAGTGTTTCCTAATTCACTAAGTCTTTGTAAGATCAAATGAAACACTACATAAAGCAATAATAAATGCTTCATACTATACAAAAACGGTCTTGAGACTATTAAGAAAGATTGTAAAAGCAAATAGTGAATTTGTTTTGTGAAACAAATTTGTCAGTGGAGGAAATAGTTCTGAATGTTGTGATTTTCCTTTTGCATGAAAAATAAACAAAGAGTGTTTGGATTCAAGCGTTTTAGTATTGATGTCAATGTTCAAAAATCTGTGTCATCCATTTTACCATTTTGTTCTATATGGAATAATTCCCGAATTTTTCTGCACATGTACAATTTACATTCAAGTGAAAGAAACTCTTCTTCTAGCATATCAAACTTATCATTACAAAGATTTTATGCTATTGTGGAAGGAAGAGTGGACTAAGAAATAAAAACCTAGTGGTATTACTATTGTGCCTGATTTTTGGTTTACTCTTCTGGAGAAAATAGGATTACTAATTACCTTTCTATTTACTTTATTAACTATGTGGACTCTGAGAAGAAATATATCTGCCAAGGAAGACTTTTCATGATTAACTGGGCCCAAATTCTTAACCAGAATCTAGTAGCCACTATTTACAGAGGGCATCTCAGGCACATTGCCTGTCAGGGAAAAGTTTCAGACTGAGCTGCCAAGCCTCCTGCACTGTGTTTCTGCAGTCTGAGCTGAACATTATAAAGGAGTTCCTGGAATCATATTTGACCAATGGGCTGAGACCTACCCTGTCCAATCGGAGCTGCATATTACCAACCAATCGAAGAGGTTCCATAATGGCCTATCAGGATGCACCGATTCTGACCAATCAGGACAGTGCTATTTGGGCCAATGAAACTGCAAATTTATATTTGTTTCCATAAAAATGGACCAGTCAGGGACAAAGGTGGGAGTTTTCTCTATACAAGCACTGGGGAGGACACCTTCGGTTTCCACCTGAGGCTGTGTTTTCCCGGTTTGCAAACTGTTTACCTGAATAAAGTTTTTCCTCTTATTGCACCCAAAATGGAGATTCCTGTTGGCATTGGATTGGTGGCAGAGGCCTTTTGATGACAACTAGTTGGGAAAAATAATTGAGCAGAGCCTGAAATGCCATATAGATATAAGGGTTTATATCTGGAATTGGACTAGCAGGACATATGTTGCACTGAAAGAGTTAAAATTGTGGTAAATGCAACTTTTCTGGAATATGGAATGACTTTTAACAATAGAATCTTGTACTGGCATTTTCTTACTATGTGAGTTATTCGTGCAAGAATAAAAGCCATGGTTTCCTTTGCCTTTTCAAGAGTCCTAAGATGCAAGAGCCTCTGTGAGGAGCTCTTAGATATGCATGCCTGAGTATAGAACTACAGCCAAAGAAGCTACAATGTAGCCATCTACCAGGGAATGCTCAAGCTACATGTATTTTTTGGCCATTTTTTTATAGGTCATTTATTTTAAATGAATTAAATGTGAACATGGCATACACACATGCTCTGGTCAGAGACAAATGGGACTTTTTCTATAGCATTAGAAATTGTGGAATCTAGATATCCAGGAACATATTTGAACAACAATATTTTATGATGAATAAGATAAAGATGAAACTAGAAATGATCATAGATAGATAGCTATGTAGCTATATTCTTTGATGTAAAATAATTGCATGATGTATGTTAAGAGAAGCATTATGGTCTCTTATCTATATCTCATATAGATAATAATGCCATAAATGGATTTTCATAGAAGAAATAAGGCTCAAAGCAGGTAGTGGATCCTCATTACTCACTAATTTCATAGATCTCCATAATAGGACATGAAACTACTTTCTAATCCTACCTTTTACTTAAAACCTTGTTTTCAATTATGGATTGTCCTTTCAAATAATCCTGTGAAGTTATTAATTTTTTCATTGTTGGTCTTGTTCTCTCTATCTATCATGCCCAGAATAGTGTCTGGTACTTAGGAGAAATTCTTGTATTACTTGTTGAATGACTGAATGAAAAAAAGGAACTCTTATAACCTAATGGAAAGTTGAACAGCCTTTGTGTTACAATATTTACTTGTGTGTACAACTCTCCTATTTGTTGTAATGTTTTTGAGGAAAGAGATGGTAATCTATTCATTGTGTACCATTATGCTACTCTTAGTATAGTGTTTTGTACGTGGTAAAACTGTAAGAAAAAATAGTTGTTGAAAACATGGATATAAACACATTTGTTTAAATATAATTTGTGTATTCCTCTTGGTATTTAAACATATAAAATGTAATGAAATTTTAAATACATTTAATTATTATTTCTTTTTAAAAGACTTCACTTAGCCAAATTCAACAGAAAATGATTTGTATTATTATTTAAGTTATTTTGAACCTTTAGCTAACATTTTTATAAATTCAAAGCTTTTTATAAATACTTTGGTTCCAAACACTTGGGCTAAAAGTCACTTATTAAGTTTATTACAATATATAGTTTATTAATTTTTAAGAAAATATAGAATTTATATTCAGAAAAAGCTATCAGGTGACTGATAATGAAAATAATAGTCTAAAACTTAGGTGGGGATTGTGCATTGCATGTTCTAATTTTTCATATCTCCTCTCAGATTTCTCCAACAGTCTTAATTTCAATTTCACAAGTTCCCACACGGTCATTTGGAACTTATTGAGCATGACACACTTTGTTGAAATGAATGATCCCAAAGAACACCCAAACATTTCTTTCATCCTATGTAACTATCATTTTAAATCTAATTTTTTTATAGGAATGTTATTCAACAAAGGATTTAGTGCTCATGTTTTTTCAATTGTACATTTTCCAATTGATAATGTAAGGTAGTTTAAAGAGCATGTGTAATTCTTAGTTTGAGGATAGTGTTTTACCATCATGATGCTATGGCATAGAATAGTTGAGGAAAAAATCAGCCATCTCAAATTATGTTCAGTGACTACGTAGTGAAAGAAACTACATTTTACTTCTTAAGGTCTCCATAAGGAAATTGTGAAATATCAAGAGAGTAAGGATAACAGCTCTAATAAGTAACAGGGGATCTTTATGTACATGGTCAGAGAAAAAAGTACTTTTAGAATCAGAAAAAGTTTGAAAAACTGTAGCGTGTGAATGTTTGTGTATATGCCCTTATGGGGCAAAAAGAAGCAAACAAAAAAGCTAGTTAAAATTTTTTCTTAAATGCTTTGCAATGAAAAAAATGTGTTGCAAATCTGAAGTAAGTGATTTTGAGCTCAGCCATCACTCAGTTTCTTACAAGGAAAGGAAGGAAGTAGGACACGTGGTTTTAAAATTAAAAGATTGTGGTTAAGTAGGTCCAAGCCCTTTAAGTAGCCAAATTTAAGAAAATCTTGTTCTAGTCTTTCATATAAAGGCCCGAGTTAAACAAAGACTATTTTCTCTCTTACTTACCCTGCTTTATCTACTTCCTTATTCATTAATTTTTTCCCCTAGATTTTAGATATCAGTGTATTCTTTAGAGAACTTGGAATATGATCATTATACATGGTAAAAGATGATAAATTACATTAAGTGACCTCCGTTTTGATAAATTAGCTCATGTTGGTAAGTAAACAGTGAGTCATGTTTTTTCTTTTGAAGCCATTGTGATACCTAAGACCCCAAAGAGTCCAATGTCATCTAACAATGAATTTCAAAGGTTTTGAGACAGTGGTGAGAGAAACTACCAGGCAATTTGGCTCATCTGGACAGACACAACGGTGTGGTTTCTTGGCTTTATTTCAATTCTCTTAAGTTTACTTTTCTTAAAAAAATACTTCAGAAAACCTGAATATATTTTATTTCTATTTATGCATTATATCTAGAGCAGGACTATAATTTTCTTCTACAGAGAACTTGTATTTCTATGTAGTGGATGTTTGTACGTAATTTCTATGACGTGAACATTTAATTCATGATTACTTTTTCATTGTTTTGTTGCATGAATTTTGTTTCTGGATTCTTTAACATTCCATACATGAAGAAATCTGGTTTCTTTGCCTTCATTTTTGTCCCTTCTTCAATCCTAAAATTTCTTTTCAATACAGCAGCTGGAATGACCTTTAAAACATAAGAACAATCATATCACTGCTTTGCGAAAGAAAACAACCCAGTCTTCCATTAAAAGAGTCTGCAAGGCTTTATTATTATCAATAATATTTTGATATTGATATTTATAATTAATTTAGCCTTCATATTTTGGCTGCTACATGATCAATTTCTGAAATAACATATGTTTAAAAGCATGTGTATTCTGTATTTGTTGAATGCATAATTCTACATATATATATTAGATCAAGGTCATTGATTGTGTTGTTTAAATCTACATCTTTGCTAATATTTTATGTGTTTGATCAATCAATTTCAGAGAGAAGCATGTGAAAATCTCTCAAAGTGTTGTGGATTTTTCAGTTTCTCCTCGTTGTTTCAAACTTTTGTCTACAGAGTATAAGGTTGTATTTTTAAATGCTTTCATACTTACAATTGCTATCTTTTTAGACCATTGTTTCTTTTATCAATGCATAATGCCACCTTTTCTCCTCATTAACTTCTTTGTCTTTTATTAATATCACAATCAAAGCATTATTTTCATAAGTATTTACCTGGTCTTTCCCTCATCATTGTATGTTAACATTTCTTTTTCTTTTTTTAAAGATTTTACTGAGAAATTGGGTGAGGGAAACAGCACTGGGGAATCAGAGAAGGGGAACAGAGAAGTTGCTGTCCTTTTGTTCCTCAGTCTAGTTGTGGAGGATGTCGCTTCACTGGCCCATGTTGGTATTATCATTGTGCTCTTCCCGGGTAAGGCAGTCACTTGCTGGCCATTGGACGGCCGCTCACGGCGGCTCACGGCAGCTCACAATGGCTGCTGGCTGCTCATGGTAGCTTACGGCAGCCCACTGCAGCAAGGGCTACAGCCTACGTTGTTGCCGGTGACTCAACGGCAGCCCAGTTCCAGGTGAAGCTGTTGTTCACCATCTTAGCTGTAGAGGGTGCAGCATTACTGGCCCTCATGTGAGATCCGAACCGGGGCCCTGCTGCTCAGAGCTGGCATCCCAATCCAACTCTTAGCCAACGTGCCACTTGGCTGGCCCTGTATGTTAACATTTCTGTATCATTGTGTTTTAAACCTGTCTTTAGTAAATAGAGTGATGATGCAGTAACCCAGTCTCAGAATCTGTACTTCAATAAGTAAATTTAATTGATTTTTATTTATTATAATTGGTAATGTGTTTGATTTTTATTATTTTATTTTTTTTATTTTTTATTATTAGTTTCAGGTAACAGAACAATGCAATAGTTATCCTTTTTACCCCTCAAAAGAAACAACTCTCCTCCCCTATCCACTGCCCTCCCACCCCTGATAACATACTTATCTATTACAATTCCATTGACTCCATTCCACACTCTACTTCACATCCCGTGACTATATGTATATATAATTATAGTTGCCATATAATATTATTCAACATCAGCTTCAGAAATACAGTGTGGTGGTCAGGCCTCTACACCGTCTATGTAGTGGACCACCTACTTACGACATATACAAGAACAAATTCAAAATGGATTAAAGACTTAAATGTAAGATCTGAAACCATAAAACTCCTAGAAGAAAATATAGGGTCTAAATTTGCAGACATTACTTTGAGCAATATTTTTACTGATACATCCCCGCGGGCAAGGGAAGTAAAAGAAAAAATGAACATATGGGACTACATCAAACTTAAAAGTTTTTTCACAACAAAGGAAACCATCAACAAAACCAAAAGGAAGCCTACTGAATGGGAGAAGATATTTGTCAACGAGATATCTGATTAAGAGTTAATACCCCCCCAAAATAATGTGTTTGATTTTAATCCCATCATCTTATACTATGTTTCTCCTGAAATTTTATTGATTGTCATTGTTTCATCTTTTTTCTTTCTGTGAGTTGTTCCCCACCCTATGCATATGATTTTGAAGTCTAAACAACCTATATCTGTATATTATGTATCTACTTATACACTTAATTGAACAATGTCTACAATTATTCAATATCTCAATCTTTCTACCAATTTTATTACTTTGTTTATTCACTTAAGCATTTTAATAATACTTATTTCAATCTCATTTTCAGATGCCCTACTATTTTGATTGTAAGAGTCCTTATTTTTTGAAACTCTCTCATGGTATCTTTCTCCCTCTTGCTATTTAAAAAATTTAATTGTAAGTACGTCAGTGAAAATTGTCGACCTGTGAAAGTTTCATTCATGACCTAGGTTGCGGAGGCAGCAATTTTCCCCCAAGTTTATTTCTGTCATAGCCGTACAGATTAATTTGTTTTTTTGTTTTTTGTTTTTTTCTTCTTGACACAGGTTTCTCTGCCTTATGAATAAGTGTGAATTTGGGTTCCACATTCTTTTTGCAGGGTGGATATTCTTCTTCAACTCATAGCCCATATTGTGTGGCTGACATCTGTGTTACATTTGAAGGCCAATGTGTAGTTTTGTTTTGCTTTGTTTTCTGGTTCACTAACTCTGGTTTTCTTTTCATGAAAGAGACAACTTCTTTCTGGTTCCTGGGCTTATGCATAAACTCTGGCTCTTAAGTTCTGTCTTTTTACTTTGTATTATTACAAGACCTGTAATGTTAGCTCTCATTCTTTCTTATTCATGAAAACTTCAGCCTATATTTATACATGTGGTACTGAAATCCTTTGTACACACCTTATGTAGTTTGGAATGCATATGTGTCCGTATCTCTATCTACCATTCTCTAGCTACCATCCATCCATCCATCCATCATCGACCTATCTACCTATCTACCATCTGTGGGTAGTGATAATTGTTAGAATTTTTTCCTTATTTATACCAAAAGAGTTTTTGGTCTTCTATGGCATTTTGTCAGCACTACTGCAAATCTTAGTTTTCTTATTCTTGCCTGAAATGATTACATTCTATTCTTCATTATTTACATGCAAACATTTTTTTTCCTATCTACATCTCATTTAATTTTTTTTGAAGAAAAAGTATTTTAATTTTTGTTTTTAAATTTTATTTAATACTTCTAGCTATAAACAGGGCATGTTGGCGCCTATTTATATGTTGATTTTTTCAATTTACAGCCACAGAATTGTGGTGAGTTCCAGGTGTTTGTTTAGAAAGAGACCACAGAAATTTGTACACATACATTCTCTCTCTCTCTCTCTTCCTCTCTCTCTCTTCCCATATAAGAATAAATGAAGTTCCAAACATTTAGATAAAGATATAAATTCTTATTCAAAGTAATAAATTTTTTTACAAAGCAGGAATTCATGGGGCACATATCACCTTGAGCTTCCTTCAGGAGCAATAGTGAGTTGTAACGGCCAGATCTGAGGTGCTCGGTTCTTATACCTTTACACTCACCATTTGGAATGTCTTACACTAATAAACCAGGTATGTCTATTTCAGGGAATATTTACACACATTAGATTTTCCTGGCTCTTGCACCAAGATCAGTGTTAGCACAGCCACATGTGTACTTGTGAAGATATAAGAATCTGTGCACAGATGTTCTGAATAATTTCCCAGACTTCAGCTTGCCACTGTCTTGGAAATCCTGTTTCTCCACAGGTCATGGCTAATTCTGATTGAATTTTGATTTTATCTAGATGGTTCTGATAATGGGTTTGGTCCAAATCCATTATCCAATACAATTTAATCAGAAGTCATTATTGAGCACTGACTATCTCCCAGGCAGAATGTAGATGCTGGGGCAGTAGTGGGGGAGACCTCATTCTATTTGGGGTGGAGCTCATGGTCTGGTGAGTTCTCAATATTGTGCATTTTTCTCTTTTTTGTTTACTGTTGTCGTTATTGTTAGTGTCCTACAAATATTTACTATGATATCTGCATTTATAAACAAATGAAATCTAGATAAAAGCTGGTATTAGACCCATTATTTTGCCATGGTCTGACCATGCTCAACTGTTACTGCTCAATCTGGGGCTTTGCACCATAAGAGAAACATAGACTTCCATTTACTCAGAAATGACAAGGGCGTTGGGGATAATCCAAGACATGTTATGTGAAAAATTCTGGAAAGGATTAGGGACATAGAACTGCTCATCAAAAAAAGTTGGGAAGACTTGTATTTCACAATCCTTTCATTTCAATCTCTTTCACGTAACTGGGATACCTTCTGAGTAAAAAGTCTATCATCCTCTGTTTCTATCAGTTTGAGTGTCATATTAACTATTTTATAAGAGCCATACACATGGGTTATATACACATACAGTTACTAGACTGTCACAGGCTCCTGATGGCTCATAGTAAGGATCAGGCCCCTCCATTCTTTTTTTTTTTAATTGGGGAATTGGGGGGATGGAAACAGTGCTGGGGAATTGGGAGAAGGGGAATAGACAAGTTGCTGTTGTTTTGTTCTTCAGTCTATTTGTGGAGGACGTTGCTTCACTGGCCCAAGTTGGCACCGTCATTGCGCTCTTCCCGGGCGAGGCAGATCAGTCGCCAGCTTCTGGACGGCCGCTCACTGTGGCTGCTGGCCGCTCACGCTGGCTGCTGGCTACACACGGTAGCCCATGGCAACCCACTGCCACAGGGGCTGTAGTCTACGCCATCGCCGGCAACTCACAGCAGCCCAGTTCCAGGTTGAGCTGTTGTTCAGCATCTTAGCTGTGGAGGGCAGTGTCACTAGCCCTCATATGTGGGATCCGAACCGGGGCCCTCTGGCGTCCCAAGCTAGTTCTTAACCATCGCGCCACTCAGCTGGCCCCCCTCCATTCTTGATTATTCACTAAACACAAATGCCAATGGCTGGCTCAAGTCTTGTTTACATAGAAGGATGCTGAAGCCACCATTGTATGCTAGAGAAGGTGCTTCACATTTGTTTCTGGTCAAATCCAAATGTGAATGGTCTTTAATTTATTAATTTACCAAGTAATAAAATATGGCGTTTCACATTGAGAATAAACTCTTTCCGTCTCTCTGTTTTGAAAATTGTGCTGTGCCACACCGGGGCCTCTGTGAGCCACACTAGAGTCCCATTTTTTTCTACTAAGTGAAGCAAGCTTGTATTATAGAAAATGAACCGTCAGAAAGTTAAATATTTGTTATGGGTCCTAGAAATGGAAAATGTGAACACAAAATTAGTTTTTCTTTTTCTTGAAAATATGATTTATCTGTAAAGTGGTCAGACACCAACATAAAAATGATTTTTGTGCATGATAAATTCATAGCTCTCTACATCAATTTGGGAAAAGAGGGGATAAAAAATTGGAACTCTGGCCTGTTATCAAATTTAAATCATTACCAGACAAGATCATGCTCAAGCCCAAATACTGTGGTTTTGAACTATCTGAATCTATTCCAAATTACCCTCGGACAATATCAGACAGGTTTAAATTCCTTGATCTTATATAAGAAATTACTTTTTGCTTGTACTGGTTCCATCTGTTCTAAGCTGCAGTGAACATGTCCCACTTGTGTCTGCAACCCCAGTAAAGGTGACTCACAGGTGCACAGGGGACCACTTGCTGGTAAAGGGTCACTGAAATTCCTTCCCAGCCCCAGTTAGTGAGAGGTTTAACCCCTTACTTAGAAAATTAAGAGAGAAGCAGAGGGAAAATGAAAGAATGCTTTAACCCTCAATTGAAAAAAAAATTATTCATATTCTTTCCTCCCCTTTGTTCCTGAAGTATTTAAACTTTCATAGACCGTTTTGTACTCTAGTTCAAGGTTAACTTCAAAACATCTCTGTACACATCTTCCTTTATGTCCTCTAGGGTATGTCAATTCAGCACGGTGACATTTATGCCAGTACTAGTGAAGAAGATGAAGACAGGATTTTGCTGTAAGACATACAGCCTGAGACACTGCAGCACTTTCTGGATTATCTCTTTTCATTGAAAACTATTCATAGTTTCATCCTTTCACTCTATTATCCCTTCTTCTCTTTCCACCAGCAATTTCCAAGAAAAATTAGCACAATTGTTATACTGTAGAAATACACATGTTTAATCACAATGCTTTCAGAAGTTGTTGGTTCGCAAATAGTACCCGGCATGTATTGAGCACATAGGCCATGATATAACTGCCAGAATATAATTGACATATTGCACATTTAAAAAAAAGTGTTGGTAATAGAAAGCAGATGAAGAGATTAAAATAAAGGAGTAGAATTGGACAATAATGAGTCAAGAAGTGGGTGACACATGAAAAACTGAGATGCAGATACAAGAAGTGGTACTGCCTGTAGTGAGGATCTGTGTAGGACTGGTATTTTGCAGGGTGAAATTTTGAGTTGAGTATTGACTTATATTCAAGAGTTATTAATGTATATATATGTTCTCATTAGATAAGTTAAAATTACCAGCTTATAGATGACAGTGATTTTGCCTTTTATTATTTTACAATTTCCCAAGGTGGCCTTTCATTATTTTAAGAAAAAAATACATTAAGGCCCTTAAAATAAGCCATTTTCTTTTTTAATAAAATTCAGACTCATTTAGATTATGAAGAATTTGAACCATTTATTTTGATTATTCAAAAAAATTTAATTGCAAAATATTTTAAAATAGCCTGATAATTTCTCATGGTAGTCCATGGCCCCTTTTAAAAATTTTCACTGTTGGGGAAGTTGTCCATATATTGAAGTTGAATGATTTGGTTTAGGCCAATTTTTTTTTTTTTTACCGTCCCTTAATATGGATACAATTTCATGTCCTGTGCAAACAAGAGCAATCATCTTTTTAAAGGGAATTCAGTTGTGAAATAGTAAACGTAACATTTTAGAGTTTTACACATTATAGTACATTATAATATGTGTATTTTATTTAATTTTTACAACAACCTGTGATAGAAGTATTCTTATTATCTTAAGTAATAGCTTAATAACACCTTTCCTGAAAACTGTTGAATTGAAAATTGAAGCCAGCTCTTATAATGTCAAATCCAGGGGGCTCTCAGTGTGAATCTAGGTTTTATGATGCATGTAAATTATACAGGAGGAGCCCTCCTCATGGAAAATAATAAAACATTAAAAGTCCAAGATTAGGTTTAGAGATAATTATTTAGAACATGGAAAAACATAACAAGTTGTTATATTTTTTGAAAACCTAAGAAATATGACATTTTAAAATTCATATAAAAATGTAGTACTTTTATTAATTGCCTAACACATCCCTATAATACTTTTTATCCTGACTTTTTTTGTTGTTGGAATTACTCTGGGTACTCTTTGATTGCTTCTTCATATGACAATGGTTTTGTAATTTCTTTACATTGTACAATAATTCAATATATCTTCTAGAATAGTTGGTAAAATTTCATTTGTTACTAGATCTGAAAACTTTCAGCCTCACAAGTCATATTTTAGTAATATCAAGTAAATTTTTAGGTTTATTGTCAAATTTGGCAAAACTGTTAACTTTCTTTCATGTTTGGGCTATAAGATTTCATGGCATTCATGGTTACTTAAGCATTAACCATTTTTTTCTCTACTCTGTCCTTGTTATAAAGACTTCATGTTACAATATTACAATAATATTATAATAACTATGCATAGCTCCAGGTAGGTACTCGACCAATTGAGAGATCACTTTGTAAATTATATAAATGTTTAACCACTAGGCTCTTTACACCTGAAACTAATATAAAATAATATTGAATGTCAACTGTAATTGTAAAAAAATTTAAAGAAGAGGGAAGGTGAAGGGGAATAAAAGTTTCAAGTTTCCAGTTATAAAATAAATAAGTCATGGTGATATAATGTACAACATAAGGAATATAGTCAATGGTATTGTAATAATTTTGTATGGTGTCAGATGGTTATTAGACATCATGGTAATCACTTCTTAGGTATACTAATGCTGAATAACTACTGTTTACACCTAAAACTAATATAATATTGTATGTTGGCTGTATTTTAATAAAATTTTTAAAAGAAAGAGAATACTTGTGAGTTTTGTGTTATTTTGTTCATGTCAGTGTTTTGTTTAAATCAGTGAAAATTTTAAGTCTTAACCAATGTGTTTATAGGATTTTATTGTTCTTCATTAATAGAATTTTCAAACAATCTAAGAGACTATTCATTACTTTGTTTCCAAGTTTGTATCTTCCTTTTAATAAATTGTTGTTTTTAGCATGGTTAATTTTTGTCATAATTTACTTTCAATGTGAGAATAAATTCTATTGCTTCCATTGCTCATTTTATCATTTGGTTCATATCTACTAATTTTTTATCAGAATTTCCTAGTGGTTTTCACAGATAAGTTTAAGGATGACCAAAAAAGTTGCCCTTCATTTGTGTCCAAATCAGGAATCTCCAGCTACATAATAATGTAACCAAACACTGATACTACATGCATTATTAGATCAATAGATATGTGAGGAAATTTTTCACTGAACAACTTGTTTTTCCATATCTGTTGCTGCATCTGTGGCAATTTTGTATGCCTTTCAATCTGGAATCTTTAGACTTCATCAGGCCACAATGAGTCAGACACTTACATGATCCAATATTTCGGCATGCAGAAAGTGGGTGATTTCATTCACAAATGTATTAGTTGAAGCAGTACCACTGGTCTTGTGTTCTACACACACAGTATTTCTGATAAAATTCTAATATAATTTCAATACAGAAATAAAATATTTGGTACAAATAAATTATTTGGTATGCTATATTATTGAATGTATCCCTTTCCTTATGAGGGAAAACTTTCATTTTGTCTACGCATTGATAGAAAAAAATCCTTCACTTATAACTTTACATGTTTGCTGATTGGAAAACGATCCAAAGGGTAGTTTTATAGCTTCATTCATTCATTCATAGCTCTCTCTCTCTCTCTCTCTCCCTCTCTCTCTTTTTTTCTGCTTTTCAATCCACATTCTTCCAGTCCTAGATCTTCAAAGACATTTTCACATCATGGTTCATTTCTGGCTCTGTCAGTGGTTGGTATGAGGGCTTGTGGGAGATAGTCTATGGTTAGCAATAACTTAACTATATACACAAAAATCAATGCAAATCTCAAAATTATACTTCAGTAAATCTAAACTAAATGTTTCTCCAAATAATTTCCCCAGAGGTGATTCTCAAAAACACCCTTGGCCACACTCTATTTTCACCTGAAATGAGGGGTAGAAATGGAGGGGAAGTTGGAGTAGAAGAAGACAGATTTCTTTTAAAAAATTAGCTAAAATATTTAACTTTAGAACATTTGCAAACCAATGTAACCAATGTAACCCTTGGGATCCTGGAAGGGGCTGGGAGAGTTAGGGATCCTGAAGTTTCAATAGCTTTGCCATAAACCTGCCTCAATGCAGTGCTACCATTTTTAAGATGTCAATTTTTTATCTAAAGTTGAAACACTTGACTTTTTATTGGTAGATAAAAGCGTAAAATCAGACTTATGACTGAGATTATTTTTAAATGGAAATTTCATCTATAATTTGTCAGCTGGTTGGCTATTCCTTGTGAGTCTTATTTACGTGCTCAGTACTGTTTTGTTTTATCATGGTCTGAGTGACAGCCATAGATTGCTATGTATTGGAATGACTTGTTCTTTGCTGATACTTTCCAATTGTTAAGTTTTAACAACTTCTTCATGCTCATCTGATTAAGTTCCTTGTTTTTCTTGTTTTCTCTTATCAGTTTTTTTAAGATTGGATGATTTTGCAGGGAGCAAGCGAAAATGTTGATCGATGGATTAATTGTATGACAGGGCCCGGGCACGTTCAGGTGCACATGAGTGGAGGCCCTGGGCACAGCCGGGCTGTCCAGATATTTGCAGGCTGATGTATGGACCCTTGCCCCAGACGTACAGACCTTGACTCTGGCTCCGGTTACATAAGCCCTTTATATAAATATGACTTGCATTTGTGGGAGGAAACATGTGCACTCCTGTGTGCTCTCCGCCCCCAAAACCTCTATATAATGATTGCTATTGCTGATTAAAGATGTTGGTTCCTCCTCATGTCGGCTCTGCGTGCTTTCTTTACTCTGGGCATCTCACCCCCCGGAAGCTCCCCCACAACCCTGCCTTCCCCCACCCCATCCCCCCCCTCCCGCTGACCACAATCGGCATAGTCAGCAGGATGAGGTGAATGCCCCTTCTTCCCCGTTAGAGAAACCGTCTGGGTAGACAGGATATGGCCCCAGACATCCCTGTAATACCCCGTGGCAGCGTACCTGCTGGCATGGATTTTACCGGAGGACTGGGACGCCATGTGCCACCGGAAGACATCCGGAAAGGCCTGGAGGCATTGGAGCTGTCATCGCCAGCATTGGGGACTAAGGTGAGGGGGAGTCTTTCGGTGGTGAGATGCCAAGGGAAAAGAAAGCACGCAGAGCGATGTGAGGAGGAACCAGCCAGCAGCTTTATTCAGCAATAGCAACCATTATTTAGAGGTTTGGGGGGAGGAGAGCTCACAGAAGTACGCATGCTCCCTCCTGCAGCTGTGAATCATGCTTACATAAAGAGCTTATGTCACCTGAGCCCTGCACTTACGCAGCAGGCTGTGGATCCAAGGTTTGTTATGTCTGGAGCCAGGGTCTGTGTGTCAGCCTGCACCCATCTGAACAGCCCGGGCTTAGTGCCCAAGGCCGCTGCTTATATGGGCCTGAACCTTGTCCGGGGTCAGGGTCTGTACTCCAACCTGCACCCAACTGACTCAGCCCAGGCCCTGTCAGGAGCCTAACATCCTGCTGGCTTGCTGGTAGGCGGCTGGCCGATGGCCTGGATGTTCCTAGCAGTCTTACGACATGCTAGCCATGGTATTCAGGACTACGCGAACCGGGTGCAGCACTTGCAGTGCTGGGAGGACTTGAGCAACGCCTGGTGGTGGCTGAACGCATGCTCCAAGGATCCCCCAAGTCGGAGTTACCCTCCCCAGCTAGCAGCCCACCAGGGCTGGTGCGGCGCGTCCGACAGGTGGTGCGACAAAGGGTGGAAGTCGAGGAGCTGCTGGCTCCTGGGAGTGGAGCCGCCGGACTGTGACAGTCTGTGAGACATATTTCTTATACCGCTTATACGGCCATGAAATTATGGGACCTCGTGAAGCAATGCCAGCAGCCCCTGGGTAAATCAATCCCCACTTGGTTGTTGCACTTGTGGGATGATGGGGCAGACAACATGGAATTAAGCCCCACCGAGATGGTGCAGCTGGTCAGCATCACCATGGTGCCCTCCCTGTGGCAGCATTTGCAAAACGTGCCCCAGACCAACCCCCAAGCTGGTAATCAGACCCTAATTAACTGGTTCATGGCTGCTGCCCACACGGTCTGGGACAATACAGGGGAGTTGCCGAAACATGTGAGTAAGTAGACCACTTATTTGGACTTGGTGCAAGTCATACGGGAGATGGGCATGTAGCAGATGATGTTTGCTTTACAGTATAACAGTCCTGATAAAGAGATATTTATGGCCCACATGAAAGACCTTATCCTTGCTAACGGCCCGCCGGGAACTTCTGAGACTATGGCTGCCTTATTAGCTCCCTATACAGACCGGCTCGTCCACGAGGTCACAGGGGCTTTGGCTAGGCTGAGGGACATGAAAGTCTGTTGGCAAGGCCAGACTATACAGGCATGGGCTATGGCCAAAAAGGGCATGAATTGCTCCCATCCACCAAAACGGGCTACAAAAGCCACGCCCAAGGGCCAGGGTTGGGGGGGGACACCCTGTTAAGATGAGCCGCTGGCAAATGTGGTTTGACTTGATGGCTGCTGGGCTGGCTGAGGAAAAATTAGACAGCCAGCCCCTTGAGGTCCTCTTGGTCCTCTGGCGAAAGCTATGGCCTGAACAGAAGTTCACCGCAATGTCCCTGAAGGAACAGAAGGGGGTTGCCCGGGAGTTACGCCTAGCTGACTTCCTCCCTGACTAGTGAATGGGCCAGAGCACCTGGTTAATGGGGTAGCCAGATGACCTGAGGGCTCACATTAAACTCACCATATATTGGTCCCTCTGAAACGTGCAGCAGGTGCTGGCCCTCATGGACACTGGGACAAACAGCACCCTCATATATGACAATTTGGACCGTTTTCAGAGACCAAAAGCCACTATTGAGGGGTATGGTCGCCGACACATCATGGTGCATAAAGTCTCCCTCATCTTAGGCATCGGGCATCTCTACCCCGCCCCCTCAGAGCCTATGAGGTCTACATGTCTCCTATTGCTGAGTACATCCTCAGGGTGGATGTACTCAGGGGACTGACTGACTGTCATGACATCTGTGGAGGAATTCCGTCTGTGGCGTAGTGAAAACTGTGGTTAGAGGACATCCTCAGCTCCTCTCCACCTGCCACAGGCCACCCGAATGGTTAACATCAGACAATATCGCTCTCCCATGAGAAGATTGAGCATACTATTTTAAAATTGAAAAAGTTAGATGTCATACGGTCCACCCATAGCCTCTTCTACTCCCCAGTCTGGCCAATATGAAAACCAGACGGTTCCTGGAAGAATGACAGTGGACTACCGGGAGCTGAACAGGACCTCCCTGGTGCATGCTGCTGTTCTAAACTCACGGAGTTGATGGATCACCTCTTGCAGGAACTAAGATAGTTCCACTATGTGGTAGACTTGGTTAATGCCTTTTTCTCCATTGACATTGACACTGCAGCCAAGAACAGTTCACCTTCACTTGGGAGGGCAGACAATGAACCTTCCAGGTATTGCCACAAGGCTACCTGCACAGCCCAACACTGTGCCATGGGCTGGTAGCACAGGATTTAGCTACATGGACCAAGCCCCTGACCGTGCGCTTTTTTCACTATATAGATGATATAATGTTAACCTCTGATTCTCTTGCAGATTTGGAAACTGTTGCCCACAGTCTCTGAGACGCCCTAACGGGTTGGGGGTGGGCCATCAATGAGGACAAGGTCCAGGACCCTGGCTACTCTGTCAAGTTCTTGGGAATTATTTAGTTGTGTAAGACAAAAGTAATCCTCGAGACAGTTATAAATAAGATTCAAGTATATCTCCGTCCGGAGACGGTGAGGTAGTTGCAGACTTACCTGGGACTACTGGGGTTCTGGCGAACCTTCATACCACATCAGGCGATGTTAATGCGACCCTTGCACTGGTTGGTTCGCAAAGGGGAGCCCTGGGATTGGTCCCCTAAAACCGAACAAATGTCCAGGACGACAAAACGCGCCATAACACAGTCCCAGACCCTAAGGGTCATTGACCCAACCTTGCTGTCCCTTCTGGCTGTCCAGGTGGAGGACTGTGGGTTTGGTTGGGGTCTCTGGCAAAAACAGGGCGTGCGGAAGACTCCTATCGGGTTTGATCCCAGCTCTGGAAGGGAACCAAAAAATGGTACTCCCTGATGAAAAAACAATTAGCAGCGGTATATGCCTCCCTGTTGGCCTATGAAAACATCATGGGCCCACACCCGGGCATGGTACAAACGACCTATCCAGTAAAAGTCTGGCTTGGTCCTGGGCCACAAGGCCACAAACCGACATGACGCAGATGCCAACATTAACAAAGTGGGGAGCCTATTTAAAACAACGGGCTCAGTTCTCTACTAGTTCATTGACCCAAAAGCTACATGCTCTTTTGGGGCCCATCACTTTCTGCTCTGAGAGAGCAGAGGACCCCATGGAAATGGGGGAGACTCCTAGCCCTTTTGAGGAGGGCAAGCTCCCAATGCCAGCTGATGCCTGATACACCGACGGGTCTTTCCAAAGGCAGCCCCTGACATGGGAGGCTATAGCCCTACAACCCCTCACTGACACCTTTTGGTATGACACAGGTACCAGATGCTGTAGCCAATGGGCTGAGTTATGAATAGTATGGATGGTTTTGACTAAAAAACCTGGCCCAGTACATGTTTGCACTGATAGCTGGGTCACATATCAGGGCCTGACACTGTGGCTGCCCCAATGGGCAGCCCCAAAATGACTGATTGGCCACCATCCATTATGGGGCAGGGACTTCTGGGAGGACATTTGGAGATGAGGCCAGAACACGGGTGCCACCATATACCACATCTTGGGCGATGGGTCATTGCAGGTGCCCAGCAACAATGCGGCTGATACCTTAATGCAAGTACGCAGGCTTGCATTTCCCCAAGGTCCGCCACCATGGCCGCTTAGATTCACAAGAAGCTAGTCCTAGGGTACCAGGACTATGGGGCTAAAGGCTACCCACTGAGGCTTACAACTAATGAGAACCGAGGCCCAGCAAGTTGTCAGTCAATGTCCTTGTTGTGCAGAGCACCACCCCCAGAGACGGTGTCTGCCCACCTCCATGAGGTCCATACCTCTGGGGGTGCGGCCCTTACAAAAATGACAGGTGGACTATATTGGGTCGCTCCCTGCAGACCAGGGAGCCCGTTACGCCCTGGCAGCAGTAGATACTGCCACCGGATTGGGCTTTGCTTGCCCTGTGGCCCAGGTGGACCAATGATACACGCTCCTAGCCTTGGAACACTTGTCAGCTGCCTATGGCTGGCCCTTGCTTATTGCCAGTGATCGAGGCACCCACTTTACAGGTTCACAGGTTCAAACCTGGGCGAACGACAATGATGTCCAGTGGCAACTACACGTTCCTTACTGACTGACCTCAAGCTGCCGGTATGGTTAAATGCTTTAGCGGGTTATTAAAGGACAAGTTAAGGGTATTGGCCCCCAGATGAAAACACTAAAAAAAACCAGGTACTGGTAGCTGTTTGCCTTTTGAACGAGCAGCCACGGAAGCTTGGTAAGTCCCCATTGGATAAGGTAACCGAGGGGCTCCCGTGACTCCTACAGGTCATAGGGACCGGAAACCCAGAGTTACAGCCCAGGCTAAAGTGGGGGGATAGTAATCCTGCCTGCTCCATCCACAGTGGGCCCTGGTTGGATGCAGAAATGGACCTGGCCTTGGCAGGCTCATGTCACCCAAAAACCCTGGGTCACCCTGCTTGAGCCCTAGGAACAGAGTCTAGAGAAGGGCCTGGAGATCATCACATCCTGGCTTGGGTGCTGGCCCTTCACAATACAAATAACTTTACCAGCCAAGGCAAGTGGGTCCCTCTTACGACGGACCCCCACACTACGCCTTTGGCCCATACCCCTGTACACAGTGGACCTAACCCCTGGCCCCCTACTGACGACCCATGGAGCACAGGCGTGGTACCACCGACCAGCAGCTGCCCCCATACCGGCTACGGTGCTATTGTAGGATGAGCACATAGCCTGTATTTTACCAAAAGGCCATAACTTACCCATAATGGCCTCTTTATCTGCTCTGTCATATGGCCCAGGTTAGCTACAAAAAAAAAACATTCTACCCTGGGTGCACACCTTTGCCCAGATGCACAATGCCTCACACTACTGGGTATGTTACAGAGCTGCCAGCAAAGACCGCTGAAGGCCTGGCGAGTCGCCCCTGCCATCAGTACCAACTGAACAGACCTGCAGCACTGGGACTGGAACAGACTGGAGGAAAACGCTCGCCGCCATGCTGTTGAAGCCCTCTTGCGAAAACAACACCACAACAACCCCCTTCTCCTCGGCAAGGCTGTGGACAATGACTGGGGATAGTTGAGGAGGATTCATGTGAGATTACCTAACCATACTCCGCTATATGTCGAGCAATGACACCCCATGGTTCCAAACCATATGATGGGCTGGTTACCCGAGGAGCTCTGCCTCAATGTTACTGTTGTAACAGACCCCACTCGCTGATGGGATGGACGCCATATAGTGAGAACGACACTCACTAATTTCCTGCCAGGTGATGCTATCTGGGTTTATGGTCACCACAGCTGATCATATTTGCCGGCCTGATGGACGGGCCGCTACACTTGGGGGTGCCCCTTTATTCACGGCTGCCTCCTGCCCACGTTGCCCCAGAGGTCGGCCAACTGGGACACAATTTACCATTGTTGACACCAAAAAAAAATAGATAGCCTGAAGGTTTTACCCCTTAGCCATCTTGTTGCCAGGGGATGGAATGATAGACATAGAGCTACAGATGAAAGCCCTTGACCAACATGTTGCCAACACTCTGAATGTGACGTGAGCATCTTTAGCTCTGCTCCTTGACAAAACAACCCAAATAAAAAAGGTGGTACTACAAAACAGGATGTTAACAAAACTAGGCCTGTTAACAGCTGTGCAGGGGGGGACATGCGCCTTCTTGCACATTAAATGCTATGTTTACATCCTGGACCACCAACAAAAGGTACAGGAAGCCTGCAGAAAATATACACCAAGGTTTTGGTGATCCAGGCTCTACAGGATGACCCCCTTATGCATTCATGGAACTCCTTGGCCCTTCATGACGATGGGCAGGCCTGATCTTGACAGATATTGCCTTCAGCCTCATGGTCCTCTGTTGCTCTTTGTATTGCTGTTGTGGCCTTTATATGACACTTTTTGGGTCAAGTCCCAAAATGCCACCCTGCAGGGGATGGACTGGCAGGGCCTGGGCACATTCAGGCGCGCATGAGCGGTGGCCCTGGACACGGAGCCTGGGCTGTGCAGATATGTGCAGGCTGACGTACTGACTCTGACCCCGGATGTACAGACCTTGATTCTGGAGCCTGCTGCGCAGGCACCGGGCTCCGATTACATAAGCCCTTTATATAAACATGACTTACATTTGTCGGAGGAAACATGCACACTCCCGTGTGCTCTCCTCCCCCAAAACCTCTATATAATGGTTGTTATTGCTAATTAAAGATGCTGGTGCTTCCTCATGTTGGTTCTGTGTGCTTTCTTTACTCTGGACATCTCACCCCCAAAAGTTCACCAGCAACCCCCCGGCGATGACACTGTAGTACAAATTTCTATTGGTGAGTCTGTAGTATTGAAAGCATCATATTTTTATGTTAGAGTTCACTAAGTGAATGTGTTACATATTGCAAGACCATACGTGGCCCCACTATATTCATGTTTTCTTTTGTCTAAAACAATGCCACATATTTTGTTAGCTAAATTCCAAAAGAATTAATATCATGATCTTGATGTAATGACCTGCCTCTGTGTTTGTTGGATATACCAGCTGCATGACTTTTCTTAGTGTAGTGTATGAATAAAAGTATATTTTCTTGATAGAACTTTTTAATTTCAATATTAATTGCAAGTTGTGCTTGACAAGAAGATTACCACTAGGTTAAAAATTTTCCACATCGGGCTGGTACCATGACCCCAAATTTCACACATTTTTTATGTAGGAAAAAAAAAAACATGGTTTACCTGAGGATAGTTTATAATACCTGGTGATGATTTATGATAAGGATGGGTGTTTATATTACCTTTGTCAGGATTCCCTTAGGTCTATAATTAACAGGTTTGCCAAATGCTATAGAATTCTTTGATTAATGTACTCAGTCTTTTAACTGAGTGACCCAAGGATATGCTGTATTTTAATCTTCACATGACGGCTACATTCACTTTTTCCAAACATTTTATTTGTCATTTATCACATTCCATGCCCTCCCATTCTTTTCATCCTTCTTGTTTTATTGATGAATGATGAGTATGTTAACACTTTTATCTTGACTTGGGAAAATGAAGAGTGACTTGCCTAAGAGCCTCTTGCCTGAATCAACTGCATGATTTCTGTGTGTTTGCTTCCAGTTTTAAGCTCTAATTGCTTATACCTAACAGTAGCTATAAAATACACATTTACGGGAAGGCTTTATAATCTCACGGTAAACGAAAGTAATCTTATTCTGTGATATGACTATAAATGAAATCACAGTTTACAATGGCTAGTCCGATGCCCATGCAAAACCAATGGGTTTGAGACACAAGAACATTCAGAACAGATTGTGCAGTAAGCATCTCATCTCATAAGCCAATTTTTTTTCCAATTCAGTCACTGCTATGGTGAATATCTTAAAATATATTCATTCTTACAATTTTAATAAGTTAGCCAACTTCGTGAAAAAAATTCTTTTCCTGAAAAGATGGATTACATGCCTATGACTGAGGCATAAAAATCAAACTCATAATGATGTGATAAACCATGTCAGCATAGGAAAAAAGAGAGTTAAAGATAAAACTCCAAATGACATTCTTTCTGAGGATACTGAGCAGTGACACAATGTGGGTGTCACAGGAATTTCCATACTAGTGTCCAAGTTACATATGTATGTATATATACATATACTTATACATATATAAATATCAGAATAGTATAGATTATTGTAAAATAATTTTATATGAAATATACAGCCAATACTGGTTGTTTAATTTGAAGCAAGCACTGTTACTCTCTCTCAATATTCATATATATGAGCATATAAAAATATATATATATATATACACACACACATGTATATATCATTACATACAAATATTATTTCTTCATCAGCAAAACTCAAACTTTTTGCAACAAATTTGGCTGACCAAATCAAATGGCCCCTTGAGCACTTTAACATTTTTTAATTCCAGCACATTCCTAAAATTGCTGAATTCATCTCTTACAAGAAAAAGAGGTTATTCTTGCTTCTTGACTTTTAAATATTTATGCTGCAATGATTCTCCCTGAGTAAGAGTCTAACTAAGAGTTATAATTTTAAGTTTTATCTTCTATTTACAAACTCAAGACTCTCAGGCTGCTTAGTCACACTGGATTGATGTTTATTTATCACCAAAGATTTTACTGAAGCAAATTCAGCCATGCATTCTTTTATTTTTCTTTATTGCTCACAGCACTGTTCATGGAAGAAAGTACTAATTGAAATAAGAACTTTGATGAATTAACTTCCTCTTAGCTTTAATATTACATGCCTTTAATAGCACATAGTTTATGTAGCTTTTGTTGTTTTTGTTTTAACTTTACAATTTTACTTCCTCTGTGAGATATATTAAAAATATATAAAAAATATATTAAGTGAGAAAACATGTTAAGAATAAAGAACTGCGTGAGAAAATGCTTCACATTTACTAAGAGACAATAACTAGTTCTACTTAGTGTATGTCTTTTCTAAATAGGATATTTATTATTTGCACAATCCTGAGATTTTTCAACGGATGCCATTAAAAGTAAGTAGGAGTTAATACAACATAACTGGGGCACTAATTGTATTGGGAAAGTGGTTGGATACATTTGAGAGTAAATCAGTCCTCTTCCATAAATGAAAACTTCGTTGTTATCTCAAGAAGCTCTGGCCCTAGCCTATGAAATTAATTTTCTTCAAAGGCTCTGGGTTGTATTTGTACTTACTTGAAGATATCAGTAAAAGTCTTTCTTCAAAATGCAAATTCTCAAAATACTTTCCTCTTGCTTTTAGGTCCAGTAAAAACAACAAAAGAAGTCTGAGTTTAAAATAATAGAAATAATTTTATAAAGTTTTTGTGATTCCTTTTAACAGCAACAACAAAAAACTTCTAGTTATCTTAAATTCCATTTCAATACTTTTATTTTTGCAAACTTATGGGGAAATTTTGGTACTTCTGTCAGGCAATTGAAGTGCAATTAATCATGCAAATCCCTCAAACTGCTAAGTTTTAAATTTTTCATATACATCTTCTGTTTTTCTTGATCAGTATTATAAACTGAACTTGAACTGAAAATTATGGTATTGTATGGTGAAGATATTTGTAACCAAAAGGCCTGGGTGGGAATCTTGGCTTTACCACTTCTCAGTTGTTTGGCTCAAGGCTGGTAACTTTGGCACATTGAATTTTAGTTTACTCACTTCAAAAATAGATACACTAGGGCCGGCTGAGTGGCGCATTGGTTAAGAACTGGCTTGGGACGCCAGAGAGCCCTGGTTCAGATCCCACATATGAGGGCCAGTGACACTGCTCTCCACAGCTAAGATGCTGAACAACAGCTCAACCTGGAGCTGGGCTGCCGTGAGTCTCCAGCGACGGCAGATGGGTTGCCATGGGCTGCCGTGTGTAGCCCGCAGCCAGCGTGAGCAGCTGTCCAGAAGCCGATGACTGATCTGCCTCGCCTGGGAAGAGCGCAATGATGGTGCCAACTTGGGCCAGAGAAGCAACATCCTCCACAACTAGACCGAAGAACAAAAGGATAGCAACTTGTCTGTTCCCCTTCCCCCAACTCCCCAATAAAAATCTTTAAAAAAAAATAGATACACTAGTGCCTAATTCACAGAATTGTTGAGTGAATTAAATCATTCATGTACATTATTTTAAATGTGTGATTTTTAAATATTTTTATATGGTAATAGATTTTAGGCATCAGTTATTATTGTCAATAACTAGGTAATAGCCCAATTCTGGCTTCTCTCTCATGTTTCCAAAAATAGGGAATGTAAGTAATTGTAAGAGCAAGCATCCCACCGGACACTGTGTAGCAGGGCCTGAGAATATAGTGGGGAAATATTACTGTATGCAAAGGAGCACATCGCATACATTAGTGCTCACAGCTGGTGGATAAATAGTGCTGATAGATGCTGAAGTTTTGGCTCTTGCTTTAAAAGATTAAACTGGAAAGAGGGGTGGAATATGCATTCAGAAAAGAAAAGGCACTCCTGGTGCAGAAGTCATAGTGACCACAAATGTAGTTCTAGTTTATCAATTCATGTTGAAAATTATTATTAGTGTTAATAGTTCCTTAAAAACTTTTCAAAATATTGCAAGGAGAACAAGTACAGCTGTTTGGCACCTTGTCAGTATTTATAATAAATATTCCTGATAGTTCCTGATATAAAAACAGCAGTGCTACATTGAGCTTCAGCAGCCGTCTTTAGTAATATGTCAAAATGATAAATTTTTCTTGGGAGTCATGTTATATAACATCATGTGAAATCAAGCACCAGCAATTTTTAAAAGAAATAAATTTAAAGGGTAAGTAGGTTACTTTCATCACCTTTCCAATCTCTCAGCCAAGAGCTTGGTTGATAATTTAAAATACAGAGAGACACTTTGGCAGAGTCTTTAAAATCAATTTGTAATTTCAGCACTGTATTATACAATTAATCCTAAAAGTAGCACAACCACTTGAATGACTTTGAAATATCTTTCACTTAAATATAAAAAAAAGAAAAGAACAGAACAGAAAGAAGGAAAGAAGGAAGGAAGGAAGGAAGGAAGGAAGGAAGGAAGGAAGGAAGGAAGGAAGGAAAGAAGGAATGAAACAAAAGAAAAAAACAACAGAATAGTTTTATTTGTTTAAATAATTATGTATGGGATAATAAAATATTTCAATAAATGTTGCTGTTCAGCTGAGGTGAAATATATAGATTTAATACATGAAAATTTTCCTAAGTTATGTCTGTAAAAATAACAAAATGTTTCAAGAATGTCAAGTGAGTTCTATCATATATTGATTTAAAACTATTTATGAATGTGCAAATTCTCTGCTAACATTTGCTTCTTGTTTTTGATATCCTTTACAGATGCTTATCAATTATCAGATAGTTTCACAAATGCGTTTGGCTGTGGTTTTTGTTGTTGTTTGTTTGTTTGTTTGTTTGTTTAGCTGAGCCATCCTGCCACCTGTTGGCAGCTCTTGGCAGCTCAGCTTGGGCCGGGAATCGAACTGGCAAGCTTGTTGCTCAGTGCTCACACTCTTGAGTGAGCTCTTAACCAACTGAGCCACTCGGCCGGCCCTTGGCTGTGTTGATTCTTTAGCAACAGTGGTATTTCCCCTCCCCCCCCATAGTAAAGTATGATGTCCTTAGTCAATCATTTCTTTCTGTTGAGTAACTTTAATGGCTGATGCTTATCTAAAGATAAGGGATCCATAGGAAAAATAAGAATGTTATTTTACAAAAAGCTCTTTTTGCAGATATTAATTTGCATCAATAATGTCATTATTAAACAAAATTTCTGTACAACTCATTGTCTTGGAAGCTACAAGACATATAAATATGGAAAACAACGATCATATGTAGTTAAGGGATAGGAAAATTAAATATCTGGGTAAGGACAACTCCCACTTCCTACGTGCTTATAAATGGAGGGTGATTTGTGAGACTTTGGCAGGAAAAACTTTATATCTTTTATGTGTCTGCATATTTTAGTGTGACTCAAACGGAAACTCCCATGTGTGCCAGGATATTTTTCAAAAGCTGTCATGTGATAAATGACAAAAGAAAGGCACGAAGTTGGTGGGAGCTCAGAGACTCCAAAGATCACATCTTGTTGATGGTGGAGAGACTCGGGGACCCTTGGTGGGCCAGACCCCAAATTCCAGGCTTCCACATGTTATACCTGCTTGTTACCTTCTATTGGATGTGGATTAAGAATGTCTAACTTATGTCTAAGTTACCATCTGAAAATAAAGAGTGCCTGGGTTTAAAACTCAGCTTTGCTGCTTTTGGCTGTGTGGCTTTGAAAGTCACTTCACCTTTCTATGCCTCATTTTCTTCATATGTAAAATGAGGAAAATAATTTTTAGTATCTCAAATTTTATAAAATTTAAATAAATTAATATATATATATACATATATATACTATATAGTGCTTAATATTATATTTCATTTATGTTAAATAGTATCTATTGTTATTGCACACTTAGCCACAGGCAAAAGTTAATGAATTTTGTCTATGCTCTCGTAAGATATCCATACTTACAGGTTGAATAGTAGGGAATAAAATGAACCATGCCAGGTTTGCTGTCTTCTAATTTTAAGACTCTTCCAGTAGAAAATAGTTTTTTGGGTAAGCTTTGTTGTTTTGCTGTTGTTGTTTTGATAAATAATCAGTTTTTCAGGGATTTACCCATATCCTTCCCACTACCCGCTAAGGAGACGCAGGTCTGATACCTATGATAGGACAGAGGGGTGAGAGGACCATTGGGTAGGAAGGGTTTCGAAGAGGCCAGGCAAATTAGGAGAAATTGTGCCAAAGACACCCATTGGCAAAGCCCTAATTTCACAGGAACAGGCTTGCTTTGGTACCCTAACCATCCTCAATCACTGGCAAGGAATCGCCTGTGGGAAGGGTGGTCTCCACGAAACATGGCAGTGGATAAGGAGGCAGGTCCAGCAGCAGAGGCCATCCAGGCAGCAGGAGGTGTGGTGTGCTTTCCTGACTACCACATAGGCTGAATATACATCTCTGACTTTTTCCTGTCACTACAGTCTAATTACCTGTCTTGAGTGGGGCAGAAGGTAGGCTGGGACTTGACATGAGTACAAAGTTTTGTGCTATGTCAGAATCTTGGAAGTGAGAGTAAGCACAAGGCTTTGCATGAACTAGTATGAACTTCTAGTGAAAGGATGGTCCCTGCACTAGTAGGAGCTGTGGGACCTTACTGCATATAAAGGAAGAACAGGAAATAGTGTACTAAGTAGCTGAGATTTTTCCTACCCAGGGACTAGGAGGGCACTAAAGTCCATGAAGAAGAGATGTTCCTTCTTGGTGTTTTAGCAAAAAACTGAAGGCATGCAAGTCATCAAACTGCTGGCTGGCAAGAGTAGAGAGAGCAAGACTTTTACCAGGAATGGGTTTGCTATGTCTCAAAGTACTGATGTTGAGCTTACTCTCAGCTTCCCTGGTACACACAGCTCTACAGAAGGCTATATAAGGTGGTCCCGCAGCAAGGAGCATGCAGAAATTTCTAAATCCCATGCAATATACGAGCTAAAAAAACTTGTAAGGTGAGTCAGGCTTGCTCTCTGCCTAACTACACTGTGCAGCCATTATAATTGTGCTGCATGTTTTCAAACAGAAAAGGTAATTCACCTAGAAGAACACTCATGGATGTTCAGTATCTAAATGGAGAGAGAATAAGCAGAACAACTAGAAGAATACAAGAAAGACCTTTCATTTCTCTATAGCAACATTCAGGGTCAGAAAATATTAGGTACAAAGGTGGCAATTATAACAGCAATAATACATAGAAGAATCTAAATAGATTGAGATGCAGCATTAGGAAGACCTTGAATTAAAATTATGATTTGTTTTTAAATTCTAAACTTCAATAGATAAATTCAGGGACTTCACCTCTTAAATGATTGAGTTTGCCATTGAGACTTTTTTTCTTTTATCTATAATGACTTATAAGTAATTTCCTGAGTTTTTCATGTTTAAAAATGTGTGTTGACTTTTTACTTGAATAACTTCTTGGCTGGTTATTATATTCTTGCAACACACTGATCTACATTGTGCAATTGTTTTCTGATACTGTGTATTTCCATGGAGGAATATGAGTCCTGCTTGATTTTTCCACCTATGTAGGTGAATTGCTTTCTGTATGTGGATGCTTCAATAATTCTTTCTTAATCCTTGAAGTTCTATGGGCAAACGAGGACTGAACATTTTGTCTCAAATTTTTTTATCTGCAAATTAATTTTGTTTCTATATTTCAGGTTCATAGAGATGACATCAAACACATCTTCTGGTCCTTTTGTTGGGCTTTCTACTTTATCTTGTTCATCTTTATCTATCGGTCATGTAGTGGGTTGTTGGAAAAGCCATGAAGCATTTTTGCAACGAAAAACATAGGAAAAAATACGTCATGACTTTCCCGAAACCCAATATATTATCTTCTCTTTAGTTTCTTTATGGTCTTGGTCTTGCCCATTTTGCATTTATGTTGATCATCTCAACACTTTTTTCTGTACCAAATGACTTGAATCACATATATTTTGGTCATTCCACTTTTGATTTATTATTAATTCTGCAGTAAAATTGTTCAGTCCTCATTGTTTATCTGTATTAAGTACTACTTTCTAGCCTATTCTGGATATTAACATCTGAACTCTGATATCTTATTTAATTTAATTCATGTTCTCACTGGATATTTTATAGTGTAAATGTCTTTATCCATTTGGACTGCTATAACAAAAACCCCACAGTTTGGATGGCTTATAAATAATAGAAATTAATTTCTCATTGTTCTGGAGGTTTGGAAGTCTCAAATCAAGTTTTCTGCAGATTGGTGTCTGGTAAGGACCCCCTTCCTAGTTCATAAATGGTCACCTTCTTGCTGTGTTCCTCAGATAGTGGAAGCGGGCAAGAGAGCTTTCTGGGGTCTCTTTTATAAGGGCACTAATTCAATTCATGAGGGCTCTCCCTTTGTGACCTAATCACTTCCTGAAGACCCCATTTTCAAATACCACCACACTTGGGATTATGTTTCAACATATAATTTTTTTTTGGCGGGGTGGGGGACACAAACATTCAGTCTATAGCAATACAAAAGTTGTGAAGAATAACCTTTTCACTGAATTATGTTATCCTCTAAATTTGGTTCTTTTTTTTTGAATGATTTGATCTTTACCTTTTACTGAGAAGAAGTAGAAAAGGTTGCTGGAGGGAAACTGAAGAGCAAACAATAGAGATGACCCTTTCTGATTGAAATTGAAGCCTCTGCAGCTATATACTTAAAAAAATGTTATGAGACCCAAAACTATCCCCCATGGGAATAAAATACATTATGGGAAGAGGAGTCAGCACCATTGCTTATTTTCCAACAAATTTTTCCAGTTCTCATCAATCAAAAGAAGAAAAAGTAAGGAAAAACCACCCAATTTTTAAAAGCTTCATATTTATGAGAGTTAATAAAGAATCTCAGGATTTACTGGCTCATCAACAAGGTTCTTGAAGATTTGAAATTGATCTGTGTTTCATAGCTCTGCCGTATTCCAAAAGTTTCTGTTTCCTTACTTGATCACCAATTTTTGACACTTATTTAGCCCATGTACTTTGATTTATTGTAACTAAAATTTCTTTTAGCTTATTTTATTATTTTGTATGTTTTCAAGCCACTTAAGTATTTTGGGAATGAAATTCTTCAGTGTAATATCAATCAGCCAAAAAAAGAAAATTAAATAATTAACATCTATAGAGATTAAATTCTCTATACATCTCTATATATTTGCATATAGCTTGTTTACTAAATACTTAGAAAAATTCTAATGGCATCTCACAAAAAAAGCTAAAATTATTAGATGACTTTGGCAAATAAAAATAAACATGTACAGTGCAATCGGCTTTCTCTATACTGTCAGCAATTAATGAAAATGAAATTTTAAAAATACCATGCATATTATTGACAAAACCTTTAAAACTTTCTTGTAATTAACCAGAAAACTATGAATAAAGATTTGAAAGTGATAACTTGAGAACTGAGCAAGTGAAAAGGCAGACTATGCTATTGGTTGGAAGATAGTGTCATAAACAATTATTACTTCCATAGTTAATATATGCATTAAGTGCAATTGAATTAGAATCCTAATGATTATTTTGCTTAGAGTTAACTAAATAATATTGTTACAGAGAAGATTATTTAAAAATTGGTAGGCAACTTATTTAAAGATACTAAAATATAATATAGAGTAATTATGATCATACCAGCATGGTACTGGCATAGAATAAAGAAATAGATCAGTGGAGTAAAGAAGAGAGTACAGTTGTAGATCTTATTGTATATAGAAAATTAAATTCTAATAAATGCACTTTTTCAATTAAATGGGAAATGTTTTATTAAATTAATAGTGTCAATACAGCTGGTTTTCTATCCAAAATAAAATAAAATGAAGAATCTTCCCCATATCATGCAAAAAATAAATCCTAATAAAATAAAATATTTCTATAAAAATAAAATGGGAAATAAAGTGAGAATATTATATTATTTAGTGGTTTAAAAGATTTTTTTAACCAAGACAGATATTTTGGAAATTATGTAGAAATATTTGCATCCATTATTGAAATTTGCAGAAAAAATATGATCTCAAAAGATATCCTATAGATTGAGAAAATAACTTTCTAATGCAAATATGATGGATTGTTTTACTACCTAGATTTGCAAAAGCGTCCTTAACTTGAAACTAAACAGACTCATAACCCTATAGTAAAATGAGCAAAAAAAGAAAGGGATAGAGTTATAAGTAGATAGCTAGCAAATATATGAAAATATACTTAGTTTCAGACAAAAATTTTTTTAAACTCTTCTGGTGAAGTTTCTTATGGTACTCATATTGCCAACATCTCCCATAAAATATCTATGAACTACGGTCATGGTTTTCTGTCAGTTCTTTATACTTTGATGGAATAAAAATCCAAATGCTGGATTTTTTTTTAATCTTTAACAAATTCTAGACATTAATCAATTTACTAAGCTTTTATTAAACAGTTTGAAACATAAAGAATGCATTTCTAATGATGCTCTTTATACCATGTCAAAAGGTTATATCCTGGTGACCAGCTGTATCCTGGGTGAAACTATTTTTCTCTTATTTCATTGTACTCCATTACTTTTTTTCTTATGAAATTTTACATGCTTATTCTATCTCTTCTTGTAGCACCTCACCTTTTTACCTAATTAATGGAGTAATCCTAGGAAATCGTTCAAAAGCATATAGAAGAGGGAAGAAACATGTAGAATGAAGGGAACTTGCTCTATGGATCTGTTACAGCATGATTTGGCCTAAACAAGTTCTCTTGGTGCCTTCCTACTGCTAACCCACAGCTCAATGAAAGGGTCATAAGAGGGCCTTCCATGCATGTCACAATAATCTTCAATGAATCCTTAATTTACTGACAAAAAAAATGTGGCAGTTAGCTAGTTTGAGAACTCAGATTTCCTGATACCAGCTCAGTGATCTTTCTTCTATATCAGAAATTTCTAAATACATATATTTTTTTCTCTTAACAATCCATTTTTATCACTATAGATAATCTTTAAAAATCAGTAGAAATTTTGAAAAAATTTTTTTCATGGTACATGATAGGAAATGATTTTAAATAAATAAACATCTCTTATCAGTTCATTATTAAAGATTTGATTATAGATAATTTTTATTCAGTTTTTAATAGTATTTATAATAGAAATCATGTTTTCATTTAATGAAAAGAAGTCAGTTAAATTTACTTTAAATAAATTATGTAAGTAAAATAGAATGCTAACCAATACATTTGAAAATAACCTCATATTTCACATTTTATTTGGGAACATTTAAAATAAAGTTAAAGTACAATTTACAAAATCAAAATTGAAAAAGAATTGCTTACATGAAAAATGTTAGTTTGTTTTTCTTTAACAAAATAATTAAATTATTTTCATAATCTTTAGTTATTTTTTTTTCTAATTGAGGAGATAAAACATTTAGGCTGTCATTTCATTTAAAAGATATTTCTCTATAAATATGACATTGTCAATATGTCTATACTTTATTCTTCCTCATAAGTGAAAAGCTAAATTGGAATAATTGTCACATTTTTTGGAACAGTGTATTTGTTTACAATATAAAAGACATACCTTGTTGTACAATATAAGATTGTTGATTATAGGTAGCTAGTGAAAATCATCTTGAAGTGAATTTGCAGGGTCATTACTTGGGCTCTGAGTCCTTAACCTTTGAAGTCATTTGCTACCTCTGGATATATAATGTCAGAACTGAGCTGAATTGTAGGACATCCAGTTGATGTTCAAGAATTGTGTGGCCAGAACCCTTAAATGTCACAATCCTGTGATGGATATGTTCTGTGAATGAACACAAAAAACACATTTATTTCCAAAATTTGAGATTGTTACTACAGCATAAGCTATCTAACTTAAACAAATACAAACTCTGTATTACTTCATAATTATACTTAAATAAAGGTCCAGTATGAATTCAAAATCATTATGTTATGACTGAAGGCAAATATAATTTATAATTTACAACATAATGGTCAAAACATCATAGTGGATTTTGGCACTCAGTTGAAGATTAAGATGCTGAATGATTGAAGTTAAGTGTGCTCATTTGATCTTCATTTCGCCCATTCATACTCAATGTACCCAAGATCTTACATTCTAACTAATTAACTTGGAAATTGAAATATTATATTTACCACCTTCAATAACTTGAATCTTAGAAATAACATAATGTTTTTTATAAGATGTTTAGAAAACAATTCCAAAAGCTCAGTACCAAAGACATCTTTAAAATGAACAGTTACTGAAGATGTGTATAGCATTTTAATAGTGTGCAGGGGAAAATACAAGTTAAAGAAATAAATTCAGTTTGATTTTATGACTTTTCACATCTAATGTTTATGCCTGATGTTCAGAAGCATTAGTTAACTTGTACATTATCACAAAAATATATAATGTCTTTGATAATCTATAAAAACAACATATTTATTTTGAATCACTTCAAACTAACTTAAAAAAATAATTTAGTAGGATTACATAACAGTGCCAAGCTGCTTGCAAAGCATAAGCATATTGGAGCCTTAGAAACAAATATACCAAAATATAATTTGGATGCTGACAAAACTTTCTGTTTCCAATCTCTGCTTTTTTGGTGGGTGGGGGTGCCATTATCTTCTCCTATCTTACTATAGTTTTGTTTTCTCCATGTAGGAAAAGAGCATAGGTAGCATAGGTGATTTGGATCTAACAGTCTTAATGACTGTAGATAGATTGAGATACTTCATTGGCCCCGTATCCTCCCCACCCCACCCCCCAAAAAAGGAATTCATTTTCTTAGCTCAGGATAGAAACCTCTATCAACTATAGGTTTTTGAATTAATTTTTCTCATGTGTCTTGAGGTTCTTGGTTGTCCACTCGTATTTGAAAATGAAAGAAAAAGTAATTATTTCAGAGAGTTTGTATGAGTTTTTTCTTTGTGCAAGTAATTATGTTGCTGGTGGTATCTTCCCTAAATGAGAGGTTTGACTAAAAATTCTGGGTTCCATGGGTAGAATGGGCTGGCTAACAGGCTTTAGTTTGTGATATAAGGTGGATGAGCAGAACAGTTGATTGAGGATCCTATTTTTTAAAAAAAGCAGATTTATCAAGGTTTTACTGAGGCACAAATATTCACATTTGGAACTCCTCTGGAAGATGGCTCCATTTTTTCAATTTAGAAGACCACTGGTTTTAGTTTGTCAATAAAAGCTGCTTGAGTGGGAGTTGGTACAAAGAACGCAAGTGATACAACTTCTTTAAATAAATAGATTTCTATTTATGCCCCATGGATCAGACTCAATTCTTACACGTTTTTCTTTCATTAATAATTTCTCTTTTTTCCTTTCTTTTTTTTTTTTTCGTTGCCAAAATGGAGCCCTGGGCTTCACTAGGATTGTTCTTGAAAGAGTAACTTCTATTTCCCCAGCAAGTCCTTCATTCAAATGGTCTAGGTGGAAGTTTCCTCTAGTCTGTTTTGTCCTTCAGCACAATAGCATGTACTTTTCATTTTTGAGATAAGTGTTAATATCTCAACTCATATCTACTGACCAAGAATTTAATCTAGGGTTCACATTCAAAGTACTTAAAACCCATATGGCATAAGGAATATGAGACAAGAAACTGATACCAGTGTTAAATAACTGTGGCAAAGAACTGAATGACAGCTTTGGTTTATTTCTTTTTGTTCTATGTTGTTACTATTGTGAACAGGTCTTGGGAGAAAGGAAGCATGGTAAAAGCATGCCGATTTAGCTTTAGAATATTTTACACATTCTTTTTCAGTCACTTACTTCATATTTGCATTGTGTGAGGCAAAAAAACCAACACAAAATTAGAGACAGGATTGTAAAGTTAAGCTTTTGATCTTAGATCTTATTTTCACATTGGTTTTTTTCCTAAACTTTCTAATTCCATAAATCTGATAAAAATATAATAGACTTTAATGAAATTAAAATTTAGACATGGCTAAAACTGAGGGAGGATATTATATCATTAACTATAATTTGTGAAGTTCATTTTTTTTTAGTAAACATTCATTCTTAGAGGAAATATGGACATTTCAAATTCACTTATATTTAAATTATTAAATTATTCTCATTCAGAAATTTTTAAATGTTGTACACTTATATTTGTTTCCCTTCTTTCATTTTGTCCCTAATAAGAACTAGCAAATGTCTTCATACAAAAGGTTCTCATTCAGAAAACATTTCCAAACATACACATTTAGATTAAAAAAATATATGAATGTAATGTCTTTTTATCTCCATAACGTATTTTATCAAAATCAAATCAGTTTTTACTTAGTATTTTATTGAGTTTTCTTTTTTCAATTTATATTCTTATTATAAGCTTATATTCTTAAAATATCAAATAAAGCAGGCCACAAATTATGCAATTAATTAAAGAATGTAGTTTATTTTAATTAAAGTTTATTGAGGTGGCAATTGTTAGCAAAGTTACATAGATTTCAGGTGTACAATTTTGTAATACATCATCTGTATATCATGTTATATGTTCACCACCCAGAGTCAGTTCTCCTTCCATCACTATATATTTGATCCCTTTTATCCTCTTCTGCCACTACCCTTCCCCTTCCCCTCTGGTAACCACTAAACTATTGTCTGTGTTTATGAGTTCTGTTTCCTCATTTGTTTTTCTTGTTCTTTTGTTGTTTTCAGTTTTATATACCACGTTTCAGTGAAATCATATGGTTCTTGACTTTTTTCTGTCTGACTTATTTTGCTTAGCATTATAATCTCAAGATCCATTCATGTTGTTGCAAATGGCACTATTTCATCTTTTCTTATGGCAGAGTAGTATTCCATTGTGTGTATATACCACAACTTCGTTATCCAATCATCTATTGAAGGACACTTTGGTTGTTTCCATGTCTTGGCTACCATAAATAAAGCTGCAATGAACATCGAAGCACATATATCTTTACAGATAAATGTTTTCAGATTTTTTGGGTACGTACCCAAGAGAGGGATTGCTGGGTCATATGGTACCGTATTTGCCGGCGTATAAGACGACTGGGCGTATAAGACGACCCCCTAACATTTCCACTCAAAATACAGAGTTTGTTATATGGTCGGCTGTGTGCGATTTTGCGAGTGTGGTAAAATCGCATAACAGCAAAATCGCATAACAGCCGAGCATACATCCAGCAGCGCTGCTGATGCCTGAACGGTATGTGGAATGAAGTGGGCAGGCATCGGGAGGCCACTATGGCACGGGGCAAGCACTATGGGCAGTCTATCTGAAGTGTACCTGGCGTATAAGACGACCCCCCACTTGGAGGCATATTTTTCAGGGCCAAAAAGTCATCTTATATGCCGGCAAATACAGTAATTCTATTTTTAATTTTTTGAGAAATCTCCACACTACCTTCCATAGCGGCTACACCAATCTGCATTCCCACCAGCAGTGTATGAGGGCTCCTTTTTCTCCTCTCCAACACTTGTTATTATTTGCCTTGTTGATGATAGCCATTCTAACAGGTGTGAGGTGATATCCCATTGTGATTTTTATTTGCATTTTTCTAATGATTAGTTATGCTGATTTGTGACAACACGAATGGATCTTGAGATTATAATGCTAAGCAAAATAAGTCAGACAGAAAAAGTCGACACCCGTATGATTTTACTGACATGTGGTGTATAAAACTGAAAACAACAAAAGAACAAGAAAAGAAAATGAAGAAATAGAACTCATAGACACAGACAGTAGTTTAGTGGTTACCAGAGGGTAATGGGGGAGGGATGGTAGATGAGGGTAAAGGGGATCAAATATATGGTGATAGAAAGAGAATTGACTCTGGATGGTGAACACACAATGTGATATACAGATGACGTATAACAGAATTGCACACCTGAAACCTATGTAACTTTGCTAACAATTGTCATCCCACTAAACTTTAATTTACAAAAATAATTAATTAAAAAAAGATGCTAATGCAAAATTCACATAAAAACATATGGTGGCTTAGACTGGAGAAGTAGTGGTAAGGAGTGATTGGGTTTGAGTGTTAAGTCTACAGGAGCTGTTGAATCATTGAATCACTGAAGTTGCTGGGGTTGTGCCCTGAACAATCAGAAGGATGGAATTACAAGAAACTAGATTGAAGAATACTGCCAAAAGAGTGGATTTGTTGGGATTATGTACAGTTCACGTTGGCTCCCCTTTGAGTTGGAGATGCTTCACACCTTATCTCCACTTAGATATCCAAGTGGAGTTCCAGGCAGAATCAACATTACCCAGTGTTCCCTCTTTCTCTCTCTCTCTGTGCATGTAATTGCATATTTATAAAACTCCAATGATCCAGAAAACTTCGAAAGTTCTGTTTTCAGCTGACAAGGTATGTTTTCCTAGTAGCTGCTTTCATTTTCTAGTATCCGAAGGATACTGGCTTCTACTTGATTACTTAAACTACTTAATTCACCATTCACACTGAAGAGATGCTCATAAATAATCTTTCCCAGAAAAAAAGGGCCATGAATACCAACAAATAGTTCCTCATATCCTCACATGGTTTTCAGGAGGTCAGTAAGGAATCCAAAGAAGAAAAAGGCAGAAATGTGAAATTAGCATAGGTCAAACAAAAAATAAATAAATCAAAGGAGGTTGAATCCTTTCACTTTAAAAAATAACAGAGTAAATAAATGTTTTTGATGATCAAGGACTTTCTGTATTAAAAGGGTTGAAAACAAGCTGGCTGTATCTGGTGGTATTATTAGCAGGACACTTCGATTGAGAGTCTTGCTAGTTAAGGCTGTAAAGGGAGCAAGAGATAAGGTGGAGTGCTCACAACTTAGCAACAGCTTGGAAAGTATTGTCAATAAATGTCCTAGTTTGAAACAGGGCCAAGTGATACAATGTGATAATATTGTACAATTGAAGCAGCATTTCACTATCTAATCATGGGATTAGAGAAGATCTGGGGTTCACACCGTTGAAGCCATGTTGGGGTGGAATTTATAGCTCCTGTCCACTGATATTAATAACAGCCACAGGTTAGTGGTGACAAACTTTGATACAGTTTGCTGCAACATGTCTGTGATAAAGTGTGGAAACTTGCTCTTTATACCAGGAAAAAAACAGAAAAAACAACAACAAAAAAAAAACACCTCACAAAATTGTTGTAATAGAAACTAAAGCATCTGGTTTCCACTATCACCATGTTTTGTATAAATGTTTCCAAAGATCTAGTTCTTTGATTATGGCCTTTGGTAAATTCATTTAAGAAAAATCTGGCCCCACATCAACATTCCCCTATACAACAATGACTGCACTCCTTGTCAGAGAATCATTCACTAACCCAATCTTTCGTAGTTAGCATAAAGTTAGCATAATGTTGAGTCAATTTGCATTTAGTTCATCATATGCAAACAGGAAACCCCATAGAAGTGTCTTACCAGTTCACCAATAGATGACCAAAAAGCTGGGAGAGAAGGTGAGAGGGTGATCAAGGGAGGAAGAAGAGGCTGAATGAAGAAGGAGAGCAAGGAGAGGAATGGAGTGTGAGAGAGAATACAAATTGGAAACAGAAGCTTGAATGAGAAAATGCCATTTTAGAAAGTAATCTTTTGAATTCTGCTTTTTAAGTCGTGCCTAGAAGCTGTCCAAACTACAGCCAAATAATAAGATTATGTCTGATTCCCGACCCTAGCACTGTCAGACTTGGTTAGTGTGATGTCTATAATGTATTTGGTGTGGTTACTTTTTGTTTTGTAGCAGCAGCAGGAATCCTCTACATTCAACAGAAATTGTTTACAGGTTTTGTTTTGTCATTGCTGAATTTACATGCAAATTTTAGAGTGAACATTTTACCCTATAACATTTTTTTTCCCAACTGATAAATGCAACTACTCCAGAAGAAATGGAAACAACTACATACAACCAATAATTATCTTTCATGAGAATTATGGGAGATTTCATGGAGTAAGGTAATTTTACATCAGCATGAGAGAAACTTTGCTCATTTTTCTATTAAAACTTTATCACTGCATTGATTTAATAATATTAATAATTAATAATATTAATAATAATAAAACTGATACCAACAAGAGAATAAGATTATACTTGAAAAACTTAATTTGATGCCTTTCTTACTTTTAAGACTATTTCTGTCCTTTTCTTCATCTTATCTCAGGAAATATTTATTTATAGATTCAACACACATAGGTATTGGGAGAAGAAAACAGGCTTGACTAGGGCATGTGACATTGACATTAATTTTCAAGCTAAAAATTTCATTAATTCTTTTTCATTTTTTTTCTAGTGTAGAAACATCTTTTTATTTCCCAAGAATGCTTATTCTTGGGAAATGAAGGACTAGTAATAATTGTGACTTCCAAATGGTCTACACTTCAATATGTTGCTATTATTATTTTTTTTTTAAAAGATTTTTATTGGGGAATTGGGGGATGGGAACAGACAAGTTGCTGTCCTTTTGTTCTTCAGTCTAGTTGTGGAGGGCGTTGCTTCACTCATTGCGCTCTTTCTGGGCGAGGCAGATCAGTCGCGGCTTCTGGATGTCGCTCACGCTGGCTGCTGGCTACACACGGTAGCCCATGGCAACCCACTGCCACAGGGGCTGCAGCCTACGCCTTTGCTGGTGACTCACAGCATCCCAGCTTCAGGTTGAGCTGTTGTTCAGCATCTCAGCTGTAGAGGGCAGTGTCACTGGCCCTCATATGTGGGATCTGGACCAGGGCCCTCTGGAGTCACAAGCCAGCTCTTAACCAACGCGCCACTGGGCCAGCCCTGTTGCTACTATTAATAGTTCTAATAGTTGTTGGCTTGATAAAAGAATGAATAGCTCTTTATATGGGCCTTGTTAATGGCAATTAAGACTAAGTCCTGTGTTTAACACAACTGGAGAATATAAAGTTCACACTTCTGATGGAAATGAAGTTTTAGGATTTATATTCTAGATCCTTAAGTGATCTTAAAAAACCTAAAAAAACTCTAAAAATTACACTCATACCTGGGTATACACTATCAATATGAGATTGCTTGCATTGCCTAATATCCAGTGAGGTGCCAAATAGTAATAATGTAGTTATTTTTGTTATTATTTTTACTGTTGTACAGAACACATTTTAATAAGAAAAATAAAAGAATTCAGAGATAAAGTCTTCCTGGGGTTATTCTACTTGGTCACTGTCTGCAGTGCAAATTCTAATTATCATCTAGTGCTCCGGCAGTATTTTGTAATGAATTAGCTTCCAACATTTTACTTTTCTTGAACAAAGACTCTTAGAACTATATTCTTCTAGCCTGTAAATCTGAAGTGTTTTTTTTTTTGTCAATAGGCACGAGGAAAGCCTTAAAAAGACACATTTATTTCATTTTTAAGAAATTAAATCCAGATTTAAAGCTCTTCTCTCACTCACTACTGTTGGCTCTCTTTAGAGTGATTCTGTGGTGGTGCTGGGCCCCAGGAAGCATTGTAACATGTGTTGGCAATCTTGCAAACCAAATTTAGAGTCCCTTAGATTCAATACCAGGATATTTATTAGGAGTAATGCTTGCCTTAAGCTCTTTCTGTGGGTTGATGGTAAACCACTGGCAATGTTTCTAAGATGAATTTTTCTTGTTTATCCCTGATGATGTTTAATGCAAAGCTAATCCACTTCCTAGGACATCCCACTAAGGACAAGTCACTCTGTTAATAGCTAGCAGTCTTAACTATGCTTTCCAATTGAAGTGTAGAGTTAGGTAGGGTTCGTATCTTCTTGGTAGCTTTCATTTACACAAATGAAAATTATTTTGAGACAATAAGAAAAAGACTAAATGGAAGACTGTCTTGTTATTTATGACATCTCGCTGCACTGTGTTTTTTTTTTTTCTTTCTTTCTTTTTTTTAAGCTGAGCCATCCTGCTACCTGTTGGCAGCTCAGCGGCTGCTCAGCTCGGGCTGGACTCGAACCGCTGTTGCTCAGAGCTCAAACTCTTGAGCGAGCTCTTAACCAACTGAGCCACTCGGCCGGCCCTTGCACTGTGTTTTAAATGAACTTGATTTGTTCTGAATTACTCTTTGAAACAATTCCTACTACTTTTAGTCTGGAGCCAATCATATACATAATTCAAAAACTATAAAAACAGATTTTTGTTGTTTAACAATATTGATTTACTTATCCCACTTAATGTGTTTAATGTGCTGACAAATGTTCAACTACTGGCTCTCTAAAAAAAAAAAAACCAAAAAAAAATACAAAACAAAAAATATTTTCCACTATTTGCAAAAATAGTGGAAAAAAAATCCACGGTATAAGTTCTCCCAACTTGATCGATTCCAACCTAACTACAACAGCCTGATGTCAACTGTTTACTATTCTTAAAGATTTAACAGTCAATTCTAGCAATAGCTAGCTTACATATACTACTAGAAAAATGCTGTATTACATGCAAATCTTCTATGTTATTAAGTGCAATCTTTTCTTAATTGAGGAACTGAAAGTTATGCTAACCTTCAAGAGAACAACAATTCTCTCTACCAAAGCAGATTGTTTGGAATGACAAACTCTTTAATCTCTACCATAAAGTCCTAGAATTTGGAAGCTGGGAGGACTTTTGCGAACCTCTGCTTCCATAATTTGTGTTGAAGGAACTGAGATCCAAAAAATATAGGTTAATTTTTCGCAAGGTTACAATGGCAGCAATAAAACTCAAACTACATCTATTGGGCCTGAGCGTTCTTTCCATTAGCTTATCCTTGTTTCTGAATTAATGGCTCACAGAGAAAGTTTTGAGTGGCCTGGCTTTTCCTTGGTCTAGATAGAGGTAGTTTGCTGCTCAGTTGTTATAATCAACTGTTAAATCTCAGAGGGCTATGGCATGGGTCAGAAATAATTTTTTACTTCTTCATTGAATATAAATAATGATTATGCAATTTAAATAAATCATGCAGAAGAAATATGTGCCCTTATAACTATAATGTTTCTATTTTATCACTTCAGATCTCAGCCAAGCATGCAAATGAAAGGCATAGCTTTTAATCCAGTTTTGATCTTTCATGAGTTTTAACTAGAAAGTCATTCTAAAATTTTTGGTTTTTTAAAAATATTTTATTGTGGAATTGGGGGAGGGGAACAGCATTGGAAAATCGAGGAAGGGGAACAGACAAGTTGTTGTCCTTTTGTTCTTCAGTGTAGTTGTGGAAGACATCATTTCACTGGCCCATGTTGGTATTATCATTGTGCTTTTCCCGGGTGAGGCAGTTGCTTGCCAGCCATTGGATGGCTGCTCACGGCTGCTCAAGGCTGCTCCCGGGGCAGCTCATGGCAGCTCACAGCAGCTCACGAAAGCTCACGCCTGCTGCAGGCCAGCCCCACTGCAGCTTATGCTATTGTCGGTGACTCATGGCAGCACAGCTCCAGGGTGAGCTGTTGTTCACCATCTTAGCTGTAGAGGGCATAGCGTCACTGTCCCTCATATGTGGGATCCGAAATGGGGTATGCTGCTCAGAGCTTGGCATCCCAAGCCAACTCCTAACCAACGCGCCACTCGGCCAGCCCGTCATTCTAAAATTTTTGCTATAAAATTCCTACTTGCCTTTAGCTATTGTTGCCCTGTATAAATCTTCCACTACAGTATTACTAGATTATTTATCTCCAAGTTAGTTTTCATCACAATACTTCTCTGTTTAAAATGAACAACAAAAAAATGTTGCTGCCTTTCATCCAACCCAGTAAATCCAAACTCCTTACCCTAAACCACTGATGACAACGAAAAACCATGTTTTGCTCACCTCTATCCTTAGTGTTACCACACTGCCTGGCCCAGGCCCATATTAATAATCACCTTATGTATGTTGTCTTATGTACCCACATGTGCTCTGCAAGTGGGGACTACTATGATCTTCACTTTTCTCCTGAAGAAATACATGCAAGTGACTTTTCCAAGGAGTCACAGCCAGTTAGTAGCAATGCCTGGATTTGTACTTAGCTTTTCAGATGGTACTTTAACCACCACACCATGCTACCTTGTTAAATATTTTTGACAGCTTGACCTAGTATGGAGTGTTCACCTTAGTTTGGTATAAGCCCATCTCCCAACGTTTTCTCTCTCTAAGCCCCTGGGTGACATTTTGATTTCAGGTACCCTACTCCTCTCGTTATGATCCAAACGGGCCCCAGAAACCCTCTGTATCTTTGCTAAAACTGTTTCCCTTGCTCTTGTCATTGGAAATCCCCTTATGAGAAATTAAATTATACTTGGTTACTGTCTTCAATATCCTCAGCTTTCTTCAAGGTTATTCATTAACCACCTCAGTCTCTACTTCTCAGAGTCCTCTCCTCCTTCAACTTCAGGTACTGCTTTGTATTTCTGATTGTCTTTTCTGGATGTCAGGCACCCCCCACCTACCCCCAGGGAGTTTAGATCACTTTGAATGGGGGGGACAATGCATCATGTGTCTTTGTATTAGCCACCATAGTCTGTGCAATGCCTTAATCATGTTTTGATGTTTATAAAGTATATGTTGATAATTTTATTTGACAATTATGCAGATCTTTGCAGGCATTTCCCTATACCTAGAAAGTGAGATTTTGGAAAAGGGCACTGCATTCCAAAATGCCTTTGACATGTCGAATGAGGTCTGATACAGACAATAAAGAACAATTCACCTGTGAAGAGAAAACTATCCTAAGGACACAGATTGAACATTTCAGCATGAAGCTACAGAAACAGAAACATAACGGGATTAGAGTGGGTAACATGCTAAATGGGGATCAGCATGTGCCTCTATGAACCCCACATAAAGAAAAACAGAGGGGCAAGAAATCTGTGCTAATCCTCTTACTAGACTTTGCATAGGTCCGGATTTCTTAGGAATAATTCTCCCAATTCTGAATTGTTCTCTTTCCACTGAAATGATGAGGAAGGGACTGCAAAAGTAGGGATTTGGGTGATACACTGGAAAGATAATAGAAAATACTGGAAAGATAATAGAAAATAAAGGAGCATAAAACTCATTCCGTTTTCTGCCCTTTGAAAATCATTTAACACATAGCCTTGATTTTGCAAAGAACTGCTCTCAAGCTAAACGAGAGTGGGTGTTTACAGTTCACAAACTTCTCTGTCAACACTGTTGGCTGTACAAACCTAATGATGAGGAACTTCCACACAAGACTTCATCCCAGACTGTCCTGCCATACTCCATTCACTTGAAAGAGCAAAAGCCAACACTGAGCACCTAGGGAACTCCTGACTGAAGACCATATATATTTATATATTATCTTAAGAAAACCCTCGTCCTTTGCTTTTGAATTGGTAAATCAAACTGTTTTTAGACCTCTGAAGTTAGTGCATTTAATAAAAAAAATTTTGTGTGGCATGGTCACCCTTTTACTTATGAGGAAGCTTGGTTGGATTTCATGGTGGTGATGATTAACGTTAAGGATTTTGCATGCTTAGGAATTTCTTCAGTTTCACTTTTTCTAGCATGACTTGTTATTTCACATAGTTCTATAATAAACATGTAACTAACATTTATGGATTTGGCAACATCAGAGGCTTTTCACACTTATTCTATCTGATAACTATCTTTTGAAGTGGTATTATTATTATACTTATTTTAGATGAGGAAACAGATTAGATATCTATCCAATGAGAAAAACCTAAACCTAATGAATGCCTGACTTGAAGCTCTTCGTGCTGCATCACTGAGCCCACATAACCTTCCCTTTGACCAAGTCAGTGACTTTGATCATACATGCTCTGATTTTTTTTCATAAATTAAGACTTGTAGTAAAAACTTTCAGCAAGGAAATTTTAGTTACATGCTTGCATTGATAAGTGGAAAGAGTCTAAATGAGATAAAAATAAAAACAGCTACAATGTCTCTTGTACTTTTCTAAAGTAGAAAATGGGAGATATTAAAAACCTGTTGATAAAGTGTATTACAGAGGTACTTATTAGGAAGCATCAGTATAAAGATATAGTGAGGAATCGTTTTAGAAATTGCATCTAGCAATTCAAATTTGTAAACATTTGAACTCCATAAACGCTATTTTTATTGTTAATATCATTACCACCATAGCTTTTATTTTTACCATTTTCCTTGTTGCCATAATTTTCTTTTCCCATTAATGCTTTAAAGCTTACTGAAAGTGTTCCTCCTTTCACTCCAATAGGCGTAATGGTGGAGTAACTTTACACTAACCCTTCTTAAATGGCTATCCCTTGACATGCTAATTTTTCACAGGCTAAAACTGCAGCCTGTTAAAAGTAAATGCATTCCTTCTAGGCTCCAATGGTGGATTCAAGCTCAGATGACCACTTGACATTTTACAGGCATTGATGAGGTGCTGTCCCCTCTCTGGAAATAATCTAAACATTGATCCCAATGAACTAGGGGAACCCTAGATAAGCAGGAAAATGTGTTTACAGACATTTTCGGGTCATTCAAGCTGTATTACTGAAGGCCAAATACTTACACTTTTAGAGAGTAGGAGACAAGGTGGAAAGGACCAGTTAAATATTTTTTAAATTCTCACATATAAATAATCCTTTGGATACCTTATTATGTTAATAAAATGCAAAGCATATTTGTTACCTGTTACATGATAATGAAGCTCATACATGCATTAACAGAGTTGGGATAACATTCGAGTGTACCAAATAAGACTCTCCTTTCACTTTCTAAATATTTTGGCAAAATTTTAAGAAATAAGCATTATTTAAACATGTGACTGTATTGGACACTTGCTTTGGATTTGTTTAAAAATTCAAAGTCATCTTTGAAATAAGGGGCTTAATGATTCTTATATTAATACAAGGGTTTAATGCTTTACAATTCATTCACTAGAAGGTATGGTTTAACTGTTTACATACCTGCAAACTGCAGTTCTTAATCTCAGCCTTAACAGCGTATTTACTGATTTTGATGGTATTACAGGTTCAAAATTTCAAGTAAAGTGTAACTTTTCTAATATAGAAAAACAATAACTATATACATATGAACATGTTTGTTTTTTAAAAAACTTATTTTAGGGAGCTTAGCAGTCAGACAGAAACTTTTCCTAGAATGTAACTTCTTCCTCTAGGATGATGATTTTTCTCTCTTTAGGTCATTGATTTATCTTTAATGCTTGACACATAGTTGATGCTTAATAAACATTTTTGAATGAATGAAAATTCAGTTGAGGAGTGTTTATTCAACACAGTCTAGGAAAGAGTGTGTCTGGTCTTGCTCAGCTAGACAATGGGTATAACTTCCTTATACATATTGTTACATGAGGCTGTTAGATGAATGCCAGTATACATTCAAGTCATAGAAGCAACATTCTATCCCCATCAAATACACTTTTGATTAAGATTTGGCTTTCTATGTTGATTGTGTATAGGTTAAAAATTAAAAATACAATAATGTGAGGAAACCATTGTCTAGTGTTCAGTTACCTTGAAAATCACTATTCCTTTGGATGAACCAAATTAGTATTATAGTCAGCTATTTGTAGAGCTTGATAATGTTAGTCTGTCCTTGGAAGACAGTCTATATGTGGAGCACTACAATATACCAAACCCTGCATAGGGGTAGAAAACAGATAGACTACTGTTCTTCAAAGAGGAAGTTGGATTGAGGCACACGTGAGACTTAATCCTAAATAAGCCATACACTATAAACACATATCAGTGCATTTATGTGGTATAAAATGTGTATATGTGAGTCAAGAAATAATAAAAGGAAGGCTTCTTGGAAGGAGAAAATGAAAATAGAGTGGCCTTTAAGAAAGAAGGGAATATCACAGGTAGTGAAAATGCTATGGCTACAAGATGTGAAAATGAAATAAAGAGGTTCTATAAAGGAAGGATAGGTCAAGTAAATTTGCTTAAATGTAATAAGCATCTGTGTTAGAAAAAAATAAATATTAAGTAAGTGTGGCAGCTATAATAAACTTATTATCAAGAGTAGAAGGCAGTGAATAAAGACCCTTAAATTACACATATGATTACAATGATATTAAAGATTAATATGTAGTTTTGTAATTAATACTATCATGTTTTAGTTTTCTGTTGATACATAGCAAATCTAACCACAAGTAGCTTAAAATAGGAATATTTAATTATTTATCATGTTTCTGTTGCTTGACTAAGGCTCAGCTAGATGGTTATGTGGCTAGTCTCACTTGGGGTCACTCGTGTGATTGTTGCCAAATGGTGGCCAGGCCTAGAACATGCAAGATGGCTTCCAGTGCCTTTGGAAGGATGACTGGAAAGCTGGGTTCAACTGGAATGATAGATTGGCCAAGTCTCTACTTCTTTATGTAGTCTCTAAGGACTACTCTTTGTGGTCTTTCCATATGGTTTCTCTACATGGTCTTTCTCTATCAGGTTAGCTGAACTTACATGGTTGCTCAGGAGCTCTCAAACATGTGTGAGAAGAAGCTATCAGGACTTTTTTAATGTTTAGGCCCAAAATTAGAGTAGTGTCACTTCTACAACATTCTATTGGTTGAAGCCAGTCACAAGGTCAGCCCAATATCCAATAGGGAAAGAGATTACACAAAGACATGAATGCTGGAGGCTCATTGCTCATTGGGTCCTTCTTTGGAAACTAATCATCACAGAGGGTGATTCTCATCAACATGATCACACTGCAGCAGAAACAACAAACAAAAAACATTTTAAAATTATGGATAGCCCTGAATATTTTTACTACTACTCCCAAAATGCTTCAACATAGCTCAAACATAGCTCAACAGATTGAGTTCCATTTGATTTGAAAGGCTGTGATACCAAAAGTCAAGGTTTAGTTTGTTGAATTTGAATGGTTGTAGTGTTACCCTTTCAGAAAGCGACACACATTGTAGTTGATGTGAGTGAAATTCCCTGGAGATGGGAAGTATGCGGTCATCCACATGGACACAAAATGAATACGCTCCTTGGCATTGCGCAACGTGACTGATGGGAACTGTCAAATTTACAGTCCATTACTTCAGACCTGACATTTCAGCCTAAATTTGATAAATTCACCATCTAGGCATCCAGCTTTTTTCTCTTATTTTGTTATTTATGTCTTTGTTTATACTAATATATGATATAGGAATGGTAAAGAGATTTCCTCATCTAAGTATACACTTTACATTTTGATTGATTGATCTGCCAAGGAGTGACATAGTTTAGTGTCAAGAGCTCTTAAAGCAGAAGTATAGGGCTCAAGTCCTGGACGCATACTGTTATTAGTTGTGCTACTGTAAACAATCACTAATTCTTCTAAATTTGAATATATCTGTGTAACCTTGAAAAATCACCTGGAGCCATCAACATGTTTCTTTTTCTATAAAAGAGGGATGATGATCCTTAGGTCTCAGAGTTCTGTAAATTTGAAATTAATATGCAAATGTATGTATGCTAAGTAGTTTCATGTACTTAAATTTATGCAAATATAAGGTAGTCTAATGATAGCTGAGAAAACCTATAGCTGAATTGATGTTTTATGGTTAATGTTAGAAACCACCTCCAATATATTAACTGGTCAGTATAATGACCTTTCTAGCATAGTGTATCTATTAAGATATCCTAAAAAAATGGAGATTGACTGAAGCATGTAAAAAGCAGAAAAAGGAATTAGTTTCCTTTGAAAACAGACTTTACTCAATTAACCTTAGCTACTCAAAATGTCTTTATTGATTTATTTATCATTCTTTTCTTTAATTATCATTATGCATGTATTGCATGCCAGACATTATGCTGGGTCAACACTGCTCAATAGAGCTTTCTGTGATGAAGGAAATGTTTTACATCTACACTGTTCAGTACAGCTATCATCTGCCACATGTAGCTTTTGAGCACTTGAGATGTGGCTCTTGCAACTGATGAACTGAAGTTTTAGTTTTATTTAATTTAAATTAATTTAAATTTAGTTAACCATATGTGGCTGGCAGCTATTGCATTGAATGATGCAGTTCTACACACTATTGTTGTATCTGTGATTCTCTTTTGAGAAGCAGTGCACTTGGAGTCATTCATCTTTTGATGGTGATAGATCTTGTTTGTTCATACTTTTTGACCTTGTCCTTCTTTAAAGGCACACAGTTTCAAGGCTACTGACAAATGTGAGGGAGGCTGTCTGACCTAAACAAGTGCTGTAATAACTGCTCTTTCTGGACATGTGGAACTCATGAGTTTGAGTCTGATTTTCCTCAAACACCAGCCAATATAAAAACAAACTAACTGACTAACTGAATGTCAATGCCCTATTCATAGTTTGAGAAACGGAAATAACATAATGGGTAGCAAAGAAGACATTCTAAGTAGGAAGAGGTCAGTAGCTTCTTGAATCCACAGAGTGTCTTAGATAATGTAGGTTTTTAGCTTTGGCAATATTCAAAATTCATTTTGTTATGCTTTTTCATTTAATTTTTAAACCTTAGGAAAATTCAATGCATCTGCTTCTGATCAGTGTAGACATAACTCATCGAAATGTGTTTGGTAAGAGTTGTTTTAAAGAGGTTCCAAAAATTCTGTGACTCTTTTGAATGAGGAGAAAGACTGCTCAGTTTTATGTAAGACTCCCATCTGTCCAGAGGTGCTTTAGCAGAAAGTCAGGCCATCCACCAGGCCAGTTGAGTGCTGAGGCAATCTCCCTTCCATAGCTAATATACTAATATACTGTTATTTAGAAATATGTTATCTCTGTACATGTAATACAGGACTCAATAGGGGCTAAAAACCACCTAGATCTTTCCTACCAATGTTAAAAATTAGGAAAGTGTGTCTCAGAGAGCAAAAGCAACTTGTGTAAAGTCTTTAACGTGGTTTATGATAGATCTGGAACTTAAATTCAGGCCACCTGGTTGCTGGTTATGGGTAATTTTCAAGACAACACACAGCCCCATTCCTATTTTTTAGAAGTCAATGCAGTGATAGATTAGAAAACCACTTTACTGTTACTAAGAGCATATAAAGACACCTGCAATTTTATATAGCTTTTCTTCTAATGATACATGATTTATTAATATTTCAATTAAATATATATGTCCAAGTTATTGTCAACAGAAAAAAATATTTTAATTGACATAAAAATCAAGACATATGCTGAACATCTAATGGGAAATTCCTCTTGGCAGCCAGCTGTTTTCAACAAAAGGTAAATGAAAAGAAGATGAAAATTTTTGCCTAATCACTTTCCAGAGGAAAAGAAGTGAAGCCGTATTCTATATGATTTGTTAACATGGAGGTTTGTAGGGTGATTTGACATAATCCAAGGGATGAATTGTGTTTCAGATCACACCTGCTGCTGCGAGATCCAATGGCTTTTTTTGGTTTTTGTTCTAGGGATTTTAGAGAAGAGGTGTCACTTAAACTCTTAAGTGCTATCAGTTTGTCTGGGGAATGTCTGTCTGAAGGAATCTTCCTGTCTCTAAATTCTTGTCTGTTGCTGTCATCAGTTCAATAGCGTTATAGCTCCTTTCTAAAAATTTATAAGCTAGCAAAAACCTGAAGCTGGGAAGATAAAAAAATGCCTATTGTGTTATCAATCATTTGCCTGTTTCAGAGATGTTTACACATGAAGGCTTTTTGTACAGCGGCTATTGAAGCTCCTGACAATTTACAAATGCCTTCCTAGATAGATTTAAAAATTAACCTTAAGGAGACTGAGGGTTTGGGGAATGGAGATGGGAGGGTTTGCGTACAGCCCTCCCTGTGAGTTTGATTCATGAGGTAAGATTCTGAGTTTTGGGATCTTGGTTCCAGTCCACAATCTTCTATGTGTTCTATGACTGAACATCATTTAATTTTCAGGGCTCATTCTAGTTTTTCAGTTTTTAAAGAGGAAACAATTCCATGAAAATTAGAGTGCTATTAATGGTAGCATAATACATTGGAAACTATAGCATCACTCATTAAAGATGAGGCGTCATTACAAGGAAAAGTTTGAATTTAATTTTATTCAGAAGGCTTAGTTATTGAAGGTTAAAAGATGAGGCTTCTAAATAGTTTCATAATACAAAAATAGAAGGAACCAAAGATGCTACACATAGAATTAAAGTTAAAAAAATCTAACAAAGGAGAACAGGAAAAGCTATCATGGGGAAAAAAGTCTTCAAATAATAATAAAAATAGGCACATTTTCTTAAATTTAAATTAAAAAAATGTGATGTTTAAAGAAAGGAGAAAAAAATCAGTATAGCAGAAATATTATAGATATTTGGAATTATATAAATTATTATCAATGTACTGTTCAAAGTAAAATTTATCTGTGAAGATTACAATGAGATGTAAAAGTTTTAAAATAAGTGTATTGTTTTTACTGTATTAATGATATAATGAAATATATAAAGATTATATTTAGTTTTTTGGTTGTAATGAATCAAATGTTAAAATCAATCAATTTATAAATTAATTCAGGGTCTTAAATTTTTCATGATAAAAGTGGTCTAGTAGGATAGCTTTAATTCAAATATGTCTCCTTGTTTATTTGTTTTTTCAAATACTAGAGAACTGCTTTTTTACCTCTGGTCATTTTATTACCATGATTAGATTTGTTATAACCTCAACTCTAAGCAAAGAATGAACTTCAATAATATCAAATAAAATAGCATCCATGTGTAAAAGGCCTGGTAATGTAGTCTTATAATTTCACAGTCCCATTTAACAACAATTATTCTTTTGAGAACTTTGCATTATATGGTTTCTGTCAAACTACATGTGATTTAGTGACAATGGCTTTCATTTTTAGTGATTACAGATTTAAAGGATTACTGAATCCTTCAGATTTTAAAACAACAGAATATCCTAGAGGATTTTATTTTCAACTCCTGTTTATTCCCTACATCATACTTTAATGTGATGTTTGGAAAATGAGCTAAGTATTCCAGTGCTGAACCAGAGCCATCTAGAATGGGGATTAGAAAAGTGGAAACAAATTGTCCATGTGTCCTGGAAATGAAGTGTTTCATACAAATGCACTTACAAATAAGGCACTAAAAGTGGGACTCTGATGTCGAATGTACGTCTGGTTAGGAAACACACCTAGTTTTTGCATGCATCACCTGACCTTACAGAGCTGAATATATATAAAATAGGTAGAACAGTGCCAAGCCTACAGTGAGAGCTTCACAGTGTTTGCCTCCTCCTCCTCCTCCTCCTCCTCCTCCTTCTCCTTTTTCTTCTCCTTCTCCTTCTCCTTTTCTTTCTTCTCCTTCTCCTTCTCTTTCTTCTCCTTCTCCACCTCCTCCTCCTCCTCCTCCTCCTCCTCCTTCTCTGTCTCCTTCTTTTTGTTCTCCTTCTCCTCCTCCTCCTTCTCCTTCTCCTTCTCCTCCTTCTCCTCCTTCTCTTTCTTCTCCTCCTCCTTCTCCTTCTTCTTCTACTGTTTCTTCCTCTTCATTGTCATCCTTATTCACTCTCCCTCTTTCTGTTCTCTTTAACTTGTACACTAAACTTAGATTCCTGGCTCAACTATTCTAAGAACTGTCTTAAAATCATTCTTATTTCTTTTGTCCTTTGGCTATTCCACCACAGACATGAGACAATGCCCAGCCCAGAGCTAATGAAATCCTTCCCTTCCTCCAGAATTAGAAGGTGCTGACGGCAAAAAAAAGATTCACTTCTGCTATTTGGAATGTCAGCATTTGAATTTGAGTCTTAGTGCTGTTTGGCAATACTCTTTATTATCTCTGGTCAACTAATTTCTCTATCTCTCAAAGAGGAAATTTCAAACCTTTATCCTCTCCTTTGCACCTCTACTCTGACTTGATTTCCCCTTTCTCAGTCTGCTAAAAAAGAAACACAGTGATTAAATTTACACACCCCCCCCACACACAAAATGTTAAAATTCCTCAATTTCTCTCTTCTATCGCTCAAATAACTTCTGTCTTTACCTAACTTCTTTTCCTTTCTTTTCTGCTTCAGGTAAAAAAGTGTTTGTATTCTTTTTTTTTTTTTTTACTCTCTCCTGCTATATTCTTGATCAAGGCCAAGTTCCATTTTTTCCTAAATCTTGTTCTGTTTGTCACTTCCTGCATAGGACATTTAAAAGTCTATCTCACTTCCTTTTGCTTTTTTCATCTTAGACATTAAAAAAAAAAGTCTGCCTCATCTTAAGAAAACAAAACAGAAACTTTCACTGATACGTGGTATATAAAACTGAAAACAACAAAAGAACAGGAAAAACAAATGAAGAAACAAAACTCATAGACACAGACACTACTTTAGTGGTTACCAGAGGGTAAGGGGGGAGGGGGTGATAGATGAGGGTAAAAGGGATCAAATATATGGTGATAGAAAGAGAACTGACTCTGGGTGGTGAGCACACAATGTGATATATAGATGATGTGTTACAGAATTGTACACCTGAAACCTACATAACTTTACTAACAATTATCACTAAACTTTAACAAAAAAAGAAAAAGAAAATCATAAGGAAGAGAAAAACAAACCCTATTTCTCTCAAGTAAATTTCATATTCTTCTTTACTACTAACTTTTTCATAAAAGTTTGAAATTTTTGCTTGCACTACTTCACTCTCCGTTGACCCTCGCCCCACTGTCTGCAGCAGAGGCTTTCTAATTGCCTGATCAATGACTTCTTCTTAGTCATTCCCCTGATTAATCTCTGCATGTTTGGCACTGATGGATGCTTCTGCTTTCTTGAAGTCACTCTCCTAGGGATCCTGTGACTTTCTTTCTTGCTGTGTCTCCTCCCTTCATTTAATGTCCTTATCTCTTTCAGTGCTTCCTTTTCTTGGGTCTGTCCCTTATGTGGAGCCAAACTCCCTAAGGTCTATCTTTAGTTTTCTTTTGTTACTTCATATTTTCTCCCAATGAGGGATCTTGTTTCCTTCTCTTACCCTTGTGGCTTGAACTTTCAGACATTTTTATATAGGAGAAATAATATAGTACTCCCATCTTACTTACATATGTTATATATACTTACAATATACATGTTACTATGTGATAGAAGTACTATGAACTCTAGCCATCTGTCTATCAGTGGTCTATCATCTCTCCATCTCATTGTTTCTAGCTCTGTTCTCTCTCTGGCACTACAGACACACTTACTAACAATACGACCTGAATATTTTTGCAGATCTCTCTTGTCATTGCTATGCATTTATAACCATTTATTCACCAAATTCTGTCAATTCTATTTCCAGAAGAACTCTTATATTCACCCCTCCTAGATCTATTTATACTCCCAGTTCAACAGTTCAAACTTCTTCCATTTCTTCCTTGAACTATTTCAGTAATCTGTTTTTGTTTTTAAATTTTTATTGTTTTTTGTTTATTCAGGACCCACTGATTCCAATCCATCTTTTACCTCTCCAACTTAATTATTTTTCTAAAAATTCAGATATGATTATATGAGTCCTTTGCTAAAAACCTGACTATTCATTTTTTCTCTAGGATAAAGTCTAAGTTTCTTAGCATGGTATCCAGAGAGTGCACCAAAACCTGGTCTTAACCTGCATTTCTAGTTTTATGACCATCATTTCTTCAGTGTTCACAAACATTGGGTATATAGGACTATAAAGCTCCTTCTATCTGTTATCTCAACTCTGAGTAGAGGCTGATCTTTCTGTCAAAATACATTTCCTCACCCTTATCTATAAATTGTACAGATAAAACATTAGAATCATGCATACAGTAATTATTTAACTAATATTGAATACTTCATTATTATTGTTCTTTTCCTTATATTTTAATAAACTGAGTGTCACCTTCACTATTTTCCTTGATCTGATTCTGCCAAATTGGAATTCATTACTCTCCTCATTCTCGCATAGTGCTTAATATACTCTATAAAGCCTTATTTGTTTGCCTTTCTAACTAGAGAACACAGCTTGGAATCAGAAGAACTAGAGTTCAAATCTTAGCTTTACCATTTGTCAGCTTGGTGATTTTTCAATCCAGTTGGCTAAGACATAATATTTAAAATACTGAACATAATGTTTGACACCTATTTAACATTTAATGAATGTTAGTTCTTGTCTTTTTCTCTTTCTCCATCTCCTTTGATTCTCTATCACCTATCACAGCAAATAATAAATGCTCAATTTTTGTGTTGTTGAACTAAATTAAATGGAATTTACAGGAGGGCTGACTCAGATATCTCCTCTGATGAAGCTTCAGGATTTAAGAAATCAAAGTATCCGCCTGGTAAAATTTTGGAATTATTTGTCTATCCTTTTTATCACATGGCAACTTTGCTTTGTTAATGATAATTATAGCATTTATTGGGCATGGTGAAGCTCAGTGTCAAGGATTTTTTATACATTATTTATTTCATCATATTAGCCTTATAAAGTAGGTGTTATTTTCATATCCAGGGCTCCAAGGATCGCAAGCAATGAAATTGTAATGGAAAACTAGGTAGTCTGACAGGAATAAAATCACTAGATTACATTAGTACCATCCCTGTTTATGACTCAGTTCTCTCATTTTCTGTATCTCAATTGATTAATTATAAAGAAAAATATTAGAGAGCTGAGATTGGGTATTTTGTAGGACTGGAAATACAGATCCAGAGAGATGAAACATGAGTATCAGAATATGTAGTCTATGGTAGGATTTGAAGAGATAATGGGATGAGGGTTTAATAATCAATAAATACTTGGGCCAGTAGAATATACACCAAAAAGTAAGGAAAATTGTTCCAGTGACCTATATAAGCACTACTCAACCAGTTCAATGGAACATTTCCTCATGTGGCTTGTGAAGAAGATACGCGTCAACTGAGTCATTTGTCACTGTATAGCTGCATAACTTGATTCTGGTCCATTGGGTAGACAGTCATGCATTATGGCCCTAATCTATAAGAAATGTGTTCTGTTATACTGTGCTTTAGGAAGACAGATATATGTTCCTTTCCTTTGTGTTGTTTAAGTGTAGTTAGTTAAGTAAATATAAAATAATTTCTGATTTTAGTGATACAATATTCTTTTTGCTATAAAAATTTTTTTTCAGAATATCAAAATTTATTAGAAGAAAGTTAAGAATTATATGGGAATGTCCAAACATTTCTTTGCTGAGTCCAAAGAAAATGAGATTTTAGAAACAATTATTTTCTTTTATGTAAACTATTTACAATGAAGATTATATGTGCCATTTTGGAAAAATAGAGTGTGCATTAGAAACCATTTCTACTCAAATTTTTGATTGCTACATAATTTTCCCCTAAACGAGATGTTGAACTTAATCTACCAATAGAGTAGATCATTCATGTTCAAAAGCCCATCTCTAGATAGCAAAGTGGAATACTTATTGAAACACTAAAAGCACAGCTTATATAAGATGATAGGCAAAGAAGAGATTATTAAGGCTTTAAAACATTTGTAGGAAGAAAAGAGATGACAAAGTTTATCTCAAAACTTCAGAAAACCAGGAAGGTGTTGCTACATTAAAAGCTTCTACTCACAGTGTGTTTTTGTTTCTTGGCTTAGATAGGAGATGATTACTTTTAGATTTTAGGCATTACTAAAACCTTAGGATCTTTTATCTATTTACTTTTCTTAAATAACATTTTGCTATCTGTCCTTCATAACTATAGGATGCCACATGTAACTTTGAGTTGTAAACCCCTTTTAATTTTCAAGTTTTTTTTTTCTCTTCTAACAAAGACACTGCTAATGTTTATGTGTTCTTGTTGTAAGACATGCTAACTTGACTTTCTTTCAGGGGTAAATTAGTTTATACGTGAAAGTTTTCATTGTATAGCACAGGGGTCAGCAAACTTTTGAGACCGAAGAGCCAATCCTGTCCCTCACAACAATTTAAAAATTATTCGAGAGCCATAAAACAAATGAAATCACCATTATGTGAATAATATCCTTTAAAAATTTTATAAATGAAACTATGATAGTTTTATTTTAGTTTTCAATTTTACTTCAGAGCCACATGTACGTACCCAAAGAGCTGCGTGTGGCTCGTGAGCCGCAGTTTGCTGACCCCTGGTCTAGCATATATCTTCTACCTAAAAAAACACAAGGGGGCATAAGATGACATTTCACCATATGGAAACAGACTTAAAATGACAATCATCTTATATTCAAGAAATTAGAGAGAGGCATGACCACCTACCAAGAAATCTATGTGACAATTGTCATTTGTCACTTTCTTTATCATAAGCTTTTCTTATTTGGAGGAAGGCTGAAAGGAGCTCTTAACATTATTTGGCTCTTTTAAACTGGAGAGAATTAGAATTTGGGTTTTGTTTAAAAATTTGTGACCAGCTTTGCTTTAGTTTGTGAAGTTGTGACGTGAGGGTACTTCTATACCAACATTTGTATCGATACTGCATTGATATCTAAGAATACTTGCAGATACTTCGACCACAAGGAAAGTGAAAGTGTTCACAGGGTTTCATGTTTCTGATACATATTTCCAAAAGATGGAGTAATTGAGTATAGAACCACTTTATTTTTTTAAATGATAGTATTGGTCTATCTAATTTTCAAAACATAGTGCCCTTGAACAAGCTACACTTTAAAATGGCCAACCCAGAAATTGGCAATGTTTTCTGATAGGTGTTTATTTTCGTATATGAGTTATTTATTTAAATAAAATATATAGAGCTAATTTAACTGGTAATTGATTCAAGTTTTCTGACCTGAAAGCTTCATGTTCATTATAACCTTTTGAAATGTAAGGGTCTCTTTTGAAGTTCAAAGTGATTAAAAGTAATGTTGTAAGTTTGGAATTAAGAAAAATAAGTTCCCCTCCCCAACCTCCCCCCCAAATATTTCTGTTATCTTCTACATATTTATAGGAAAAGTTTGGGAAATATTGCACTAAGGGGGTGCCCTGGACAGTGAGGCTTCTTAGGAGACAGGAAGGTAGCCCACTTTGCCACCATAACCTTCTATACTGTGATGGACAAAGGTACCATTTTTCCTATTTGGAACTTGCGTGGTCAAATTAAAAATGCCTTTTTGCTGTTTTTCACTTAAGCAAATTAAAGTTAACAGACTTTAACAATAACATTTTGGTAAAAGCTAAATAGTAGAAAATATCTGACCATAAGTAGTGCAGTTTAATATACATTTACATAAAACTATATTGATGTCTCATTTACTTAGCAACAAAAAAAGAGGTATTTCATTAACTGACATTTTCCTAATCACTCAGTTATCCCTTTGTGTGCCACACCATTTTATTTTTTATTATTCGGAATTAAATTTTTGTAAAATATATAGTACATTTCTGTGCAGTCTAGCACAGAGGCTATAGCACGATATTTAACCTTTTCTTGATTACTCATGTTCACCATTTTGAATGAATATCTATTCCTATGTAGTAATCGGTTTCACTATGTGCCTTTTTCTGTCACCTTTCTTGATGTCAGCCTCTCAATTGTCACTTCACTCCTGTCAGAGTAACTGTCTCTAAATATCTATTCCCACCTCCCAAACTTTCTTTCTGTTTGTTATAATTTTTTAGTACTTGGAAGCCATGTAACAAAGCTTTAAATGATTTTTGATTATAAAATAAATACATGTTCATAAGAGAAATAAGAATTATAGTGGGAGAAATAAGATATATCAATAGTTTCATGATTAACTTTTGTTTTCATATCCTTTGATATTTGTATATGCATATAAAATTTGTTTAAAAATCACACATTAATAAACCTATGAATAAAGGTTGGAAGAACACAGTTCAGTGACATTGTCACTGTGACTTGGGCCAGATTGCTGAGGAATTGGGGTTGGTCTGAAGAGTGGGCAGGGTCAAGCCAAGAAAACCATCAGTTTCATCCATGAACAAGAGTATTTTTTGAACATCAGTCAGAAATCAATAAGAACAGGAGCAGGCAGAGTGTACAAATCAGCGCTAAATGTGGTAGTCAACACAAAAGTGATGAGTTGGTTTGCTTTCTTCAGAATTGGAGCCAGAGATAAATAAATCGTGAATTCCATATGAAAACATTTTTCTCTTAATTTTAAATGCTATATATAACTTCTAGTTCTTAGGATCCTTTTGTTTTGAGGGAAACAGTATGCAAAGGCACACACATATTTTTTCCAGGTTTATAGAGGTAAATTTCACATATAGCATTGTGGAAGTTTAAGGTATATAGCATGATGATTTGATATACATATATATTGTGAAATGACTACCACAATAAGGTTGGTTAACTCATCTATCACTTCACATAATAAAAATGTTATATTTGACAGAAATAAGCTTCAAATTTGTAAGAATATAATTCATTTGGAGAACTACAACAATGTGTCATTTTTGACAGTGTACAATACCAGTGATAAATATGGATCACAAATAGAGTTTGAAATAATAAATGTACATTTTTGGATTTAAAGACATTTAACGATGGCATTGGCATTTCTATGTCTTCATTATTGGTAAACAGATAAAGTTTTTCAGGAATCAGATTATGTGTCTGATAGAATCATAAAATTCTGGAGTTGCGAGGGTCATTAGAAGTCTTTCAGACTAGTATTTTCCATAGTCCCATGGAATGGATTTGATCCTTGGAAATACTACACACATACACACACACCACCACCAGCACCACAACCACCATACACCATGTTTTTTTGTCATATAACTTAGGAAACATTGAAAACTGTACCCCCCATCTTGGAGATTCATGATAAATTCTGCAATAAACAGAATCTGTTTAATAGTGTTTTAAACAAACATTTCTCAAGTGTATTTGAACAATGAACGCTTGTTTGTTTTGTGTAGGACTTAAAATCTTACACGGAACTCCTTGTGGGAAAGGCTGATATCATCTTAATCCTTTATTTTACATAGGAAGAATTTCACCCAGGGAAATTTTGTAAGGGTTTAATAATAGGAGACCCAGAACCAAAATCTAGACTCTGTAACTACCACACTGGTTCTCTTCCCATCACCATGCTACTTTTCCCTGCAACTCTCTCTTTTCCGACTTGTCAAATTTTACACTCTCAATTTCATTGCATTTAGATTCCTCTCTTCCTCTCTTTCTCTGGCATTCCTACCCTTTGAAACTCCCTCCTCAATCACTCTTGGGACAGCTCACCCACTCACAGCTTCACATATCACCTCTATATTTTGTTTCCTTCACGTCTAGCTCTAGCTCTGCCTTCCCACCAAAGTGTCACTCCAGAATTCTCAGGCACCTGTTGGATTTATTTACTTATATATGTTGCCTTTATTTAAATCTCAGCATGTTTAAAACCAAATTCATTTTCATAGCAAACTGACTGTCCTTTCAAACTTCTTTAAGGAAACAAAATTCCTGCAATCTCAAAGGTTTTCTTTCTTGCATTCAATTTACAAGTATTTATGTCTTTTTTTTAAAATTTAGATCCAGTCAGATCCTAATTTTTCAAAGACTATATATTTTTTAAAGATCATCCGAACTCACTCTCTTTTCTCCATTCTAAATTTTCATTTATTTGTAATGCTATAAATTCCAAAGTTCCTGCCTCACACCAATCTCTTTCCATTTTATCATAATTTATGTATGACTCTCAGGTTATTCACTCAAAAGCAAGTCTCGTCTTGTTACTTCCATACCCAAGAGCTTTTAGTGAGTTTTTTATTTTCAAGGCTACATAACCTGGCCTCACACCATCTGGCCAATGGACATGACTTCAGACTTCAGATTTCAGGGAATACTATGTTGTTAGCAGGTCCAGTGACTTCTCTAGTGATGGAGTATGAATTATCAACAGGAATAGGCTGGTGAGGGTCTGATGTGGTGATACCTGGACACCTGGACTTGATTCAAGTAGGAGATTGCACCATAGGAGATTCATTTGATATGCTGTCATCATAGTTTCTGAGCAATGAAAAATAGGGGAATTAATGGAGTGTGTGTTATTCCCTTTCCCTCATAGCCATGCTCTGTAAATGTAGCAAAATTGACGGATGAGAGGCTACTGAGTTATTGAATTCCTTATAGCCTGGTGAAGGCCAGTTAGAAGGAAAGGGGAAAATAAAGGGAGGTATTATATTTATTATTTTTAGAGAAAGCATAAGAAGGTTGGCAAACAGAGGAGTTTTAATCAGGGCACGGTGAGGATAAAATCATGGTTGCATCTCCATTTGCCTATGGTCTCTCATGGTGTTCTTTCAAAGACCACTTCTACTCCAAATGATATTGCAGTCATTCCTTTGTGTTAGCTCACTACATCCCATCAGTTCAATAAAATAGGTACTTCCATTGTCCAAGTCCAAGAAGGAGTAAAACATTTAACTCATGTCTTTTGCTGAAATGGGGAGCGCTGTCTGAGGAGGCTGTTACCTTCCACAGCTTTATCCAGGAATTCTCTCACTGACTGGATTCCTCTCCATATCTACCGGGAACCACGGAGCCTTGGCTCTAGAACCCCGTCTCATCTGATTTGTCATGGTAGGATGTTCTGTAGAATTTTCTTATATATATAATGTGGGTTTGCCTGTAATTCAACAAATTACCAAGTGATAATAAACACGGTGTGCTACAATATGGTGTGACTATATAGACCAATAAATTTTCAATATGTGAAGGAGGCGTAGAAATCTAGTGTGAATTCTTTTTGTTGGCTCAGAAATTCAAGAGACTTAGAGATTCTGTTCTGAAATATGTCAGTTAGTCCTATTAGTTCTTCTGAGATGTAAGAACAGATGATTATATACATTCACCTCTTAGATTTAGTGGTTCGGTTCAGTCTGGCAAGAGGATTAATTTTCCCCTATAGAGATGATTTTCTCATTTAAAAAAAGTTATCTCAGTTTATATATTTTGATGTTTTATACTATGATATTTTTGAAAAAGTCAGTGAGTGCTTGATAAAAAACAGGTTTCTTCTTTACATAGTAGAGACAGGGGGGGAGCATAAACATCACTCCCTCGCTGGTACAGATAACAGAAATTGATGGTACAAGTAGAGAAGAGACCATTTGACTCCATTTTTGTGGATTCTCTGGAAAGAAGCGCTTTTAAATAAATCACTTTATAGGGATTTGAGCAAAATTGTCAGTTTCTAGGCTTCAAGAATAAGAAAAGAGCACCATGAAGTGATTTACTAACAGAATTTTAGGTAAAGCAACTGAGCTCTCAGCATTTTATCCTAAATATTATCCTTCCTTTGCTCCCCCTTTCCTTTTTTCAGACTTCAGCCTCTTTCTCCCTCCCCTTCCATATTTCCCTTCAATTCCTCCTCCGCACATATGCATTTAATAGATATTAGGTTTTGGTTTTTATTTTTGGTGTTTCACATTTTCAGAACTACTTGGAGAAAGTTAAAAAAAACCACTATTCTTTAAAGGTTCCCTCCTCAGTAATACACACTCCCTGACAACCACACCCCCTCTTCCCCCCAAAAAAGAAAGAGAGATAAACACCAGTTCCTTATTTCCTATGGTTGGGAGTTGACACTAAAATCCACAATTTTATTAAATAAAAAAGAAGCTATCCTTTGATAATCATAATAAAAGAAAGTTGGATGCTGGTGCTAACTTTGTATGTATATTTATAACAGCCTGTGTATATGAAGACAGAAGCTGGCTATTGTGCACCCCCTGAATATCCAATTAGGAGGAAAGCAAATTGCCCATAAAAGGTAATAAGTGCTGTGAGTGTGGGAGGAGCTACTTGCTCCCTGTGCAATAGTATGAGATGCTCTACCCTGATAATTGTTCCTATTTTTGGCCTCCTAATGTAGCTGAGAAGGAAATGGCTTACATTGGCCCCCGGTGCTTTTAGATAGTCCATGATACCAAATCCAATTATCCTCAGCTGTGTGACCACCGGAGCTGTTTTCATCTGAGAGTGATTTCTCACAGCTGGAAGAGGGGCAGTGCTAAACTTTTTTTCTGTAAGGCAGGAGCTGGAGGGAATAGGGAGGAACCTGAAGGAGAGAGCATAACAAGAGGACTAACATATTAAAGCAAAACAGGGCAGATAGGAGGCAAGAGAACAAGGCTGATGCTGAGCTAGCATTGAATGAGAGGATTTTGAAGCCAGCATCAATTACAAATACATTTTACACAAGGCCATGTCACAGCCTGCTGGGTTGATCAAAAGCCTCTAGTTATAAGCCAAACATTTTCATTGGTCTCAAAATGGAGTCCACAAAGGTTTTTACATTTGCCGTTCTCACCCTGATACCACTGAAGTCATATGAGAACTTTTCATAAATGCTGATGCTCAGGTTCCAGCCCAAATTAATTAAGTCAGACTTCTTTGTTTGTCTGAAAAGATCCTCAGGCATTTTAATGTGCCGCCAGAATTGTGAACCACTTAGTGAGGAGACACAAAAGACAATGCAAAACCCTTAGTGTGCAGAATTTTTCAGGCCTTCATATCTGCAATATTAGGCCTGAAATATATGAAGAGCTCTCCTGTATTAAGGTGATTTCTTGCCTATGTACTCCATTTTACCCTGCATTTGGTTCCCAGCTTTACTGAAGTATCATTTACAAATAAAATTGTAAGACATTTGAAGTGTACAGCATGGTGATTTCATATGCCTATGCATTGTGAAAGGATCCCCCATCTAATTAATTAACACCTCTATCACCTCATTTACGTATGTATATGTATGAGTATGTATGTATATATGTATTTTGGTGAGAACATTTAAGTTCTACTCTCAGCAAATTTCAATGATATAATGCAATGTTATCAACTATAGTCACCAAGTTTTACATTACATCCTCAGACCTTATTTGTTATCTTATAACTAAAAGTTTGTACCTTTTTCTTCATTTTGTTTGTACAAAATCTTATGTGGCTCCAACTGATCAAACTGCATTCTTCAACAGCAATTTTTCTAAATATGCCAATAAAATCAGTGGACGGAAATGTTTGGGAAATGCTATGCTTTTGGAGAGTTTTAAGAGACTTTCTAATGTGTAATGGTGTGTGTGTGTGTGTGTGTACCTACTAAATGCTAATGTGAGTTTTTATCCTCTAAGGAAGTTATATATATATATATATATATATATATATATATATATATATGGCTTCCTAAACTTATTTGATCAAAGAAATATTTTGCAAGGAGAGAGAGTGTCTATTTAGTTTTGTGTTCCACAAAATACACCTTAGCGAGTATCTGTTTAGTCTCTACCACCCCACCCCCAACACCCTCCCTTTCACATTCCTGTTCCACAGCTACTGACATTGACTGGCAAGAGGTAAGCTGGTTCTGATTACAATTCTGAATAGCAATAAAACATTGCCACTATAGAAATTTATGTAAATATATATCCTTTACAGTTCCTACATGGGCATGGTCTTTGCTCAGTGAACTCTCTAAAGCCATAGAGCATACACCTTGCTTTTTATGTTAAGTCTCTGAACATCACACAATTTGACCACTACTAGCTCTTTAGTGGGAGTCAATATTCCTATTTACACTAAAGATTTTTGGGTGTCGAAAATCTCCCATCAGTATACGGCTATACTCTGGTTTCTATTGAGAAAGTCTGTAATGCATTGTACCCATCCCCCAGATGTCAACTTTGAGACTGGGCAAAAGAAATATGTGGGTGCTCAGACAATTACCCATTCACTCTTTTCTCAGGTGGAGTAAACCACAGCAAGGAGAGTGTTCAGTTATGTACAGGGAAATCAAAATTTATCATTGCAGTAGAGCTTAAATTCTATGATGACAAATACCTGTGGGCAGAAATAATCACACACGTGGGCTATTTCTTGGCCCGTCTCTGCCGTCTTTCTTTCCTCAAGTCTTTATCAACTATTTCCCCATTTCTCTTTTTCTTTGACCACTTTCCTTTACTCTCTTATTTTTTCCCCTTATAGTTGCCATGCCATTCTCTTTTGCATTTAAATATTTATGATGTAGTTCCATTCCATAATCTAACATGTTACATAGGCCTAATTGGCCAAATAGTTGTCTACTAATTTATCAGCACCACTCACTTAATTTTCTGTAACAAAACTGTAGGAATTTAAAGTTAATTAAGATCAAATATTCCAAATATAAAAGCCATCTTGTTTGTACAAAGAGACTTAAGAACTTTGTACATTGTAATTATATTTTAATTCATTATTAGTATTGTTTTGGTTATTTTAATGCAGAATAAATCTGTAAAAATAATGTCATTCATAATTCTAAATGGATTTTTCTCAAGTAAAGCAGTAGAGAGATAATAAAAAACAGTGGAGTTTTGGGGCCGCCCGAGTGGCACGTTGGTTAAGAGCTGGCTTGGGATGCCAGCTCTGAGCAGCAGGGACCCGGTTCAGATCCCACATATGAGGGCCAGTGACACTGCCCTCTACAGCTAAGATGGTGAACAACAGCTCGACCTGGAACTGGGCTGCCCTGAGTCACCTGCGATGGCGTAGGCTGCAGCCTCTGCTGCAGTGGGTTGCCATGGGCTACCGTGTGTAGCCAGCAGCCAGCATGAGCAGCTGGCAGCCGGTGTGAGCTGCCAAGAGCCACCTGAGTGGCCGTCCAGAGGCCGGCAAATGATCTGCCTTACCCGGGAAGAGTGCAATGATAATACCAACATGGGCCAGTGAAGCAACGTCCTCCACAACTAGACTGAAGAACAAAGGACAGCAACTTGTCTGTTCTCCTTCCCCAGATTCCCCAGCGCTGTTCCCCTCCCCCAATTCCCCAATAAAATCTTAAAAAAAAACCAACATCAACAAACAGTGGAGTTTTGAAAACCTATTCAGACATTTTCTTTGGACACTATTTAGGGTTTTCTTTGAGATTATAGATACTTTTCCAACTACCAACCATGATAAGACAGCCTCTTGAGGCTCCCCAAAAATGGATTAAGTTTTATTACCCTTTGGGGTCTTTTCATCCTTTCATCTTCCTAAGGTGAATAAATTATTTTCTATGTGGCATTCGATCTGTAGATCCTTTCTCTAGAGACTCAAATCTTCTTTTGCTCTTTGTAGCTATATTTCAAAAATCCTATGATATTTTCCAGAAGAGCAGGCTTTGAATATAGCCTCAATGGATTCAAATGTTGGGAATAGAAATGAAAATAAGGAAAGCCAAGATTTTTGCTTATCTCATTGGTGAATTGTTGTTTGGGAAGATATTTTCTTTTCTTGAATTTATAAAGTGTTTTATATTCTTAAAAGCCATTTTAGAGCAATTATCTCATGAGACTCTTCCCTGTGTCTAGGACATAGCTATTTTTGGAAACTATTATTTACAAAGAAGGAAAATGTTGTGTTTATGAAGGTTACCTTCATTCACACAAAGGATTGCGAAGGAATTAGAACTAGAATTCATATCTTGAATACTAGGTTTATTTTGGATTCAAATACATAGTCACTCTATGAGTAGCCAAAGTTTCAATAATGTGAGAGAAAAAGGGAAAGATTAATAGAAGTAAGAAATGAAAAGATAGGGCAAAGCCTCTTTGTATCTTATCCTTAGGGTGAATAAAATGGTTTTTAAAAATGGAAATGAAACTGTCTTAATAATAAGTCTAAAGAAATATTTTAAGATAAGAAATGAAATAATATAAAGATGTTCATTCTAAAATCTTGTTCAGTGATATGTACTATCATTAACAACTTTCTTCAGATCTATAATATCAATGTTTTCTTTCCCTCTCTTTTTTTTTCTTCCTTTTATTATCCTTCTCATTCCTTCTCTTTCTTTCCTTGTTACTTTTTCATAATGTTTGATGTGAAGTTGGCCAAGGCACAAAGTTTAAAATTGTTGAATATTGAGAATTAAGATTATTTTAAAGCTAAAATTAGGAACATCAGATTGCTATTAACTTAATGCTATTCTTGTCAACAATGGGATAAGGAAAGATATTTTTTTTTCCTCTTCTATGTAACATTCCATAATATCAGCAATAAGTCCATTAAGCACTGGCTATTATCAGAAAATAACTCAAGAAGAAATTGACTAGTGCCGAATAGTTTTTCTGGATAGCAAATCCCATCTTCCTGGTTTGCCCTCTGGGCTGAAATGAAAGATTCCTCAGGTTCTAGACCAAGCAAGTTCAGTAGAAAATGCCTACATTTAATTATCATAAATTGTAGCATGCTCTGTGGCCCTCTAGGTTTGGTAACACTTCATAGAGAGTTTCAAATCAAAGTTGTACCCCCGCTGGCTATTAGATATTTTAAAAATTGTGAGAAGATTCCCATGCTTTCTCTTGACCCTAACATACTATCTCTCCCTTCTTCTGCCCTCCTCCCCGTTCTGCCTCATTAGATTTATTAATCGGGGAGGTGGGATTAACCTCTCTATGCATTTTCCATGATATCCCAAAGTCCTTGGATTAATTTGATCATGTTAGAAGATGTATTTCCATAGAGTTGCTTTGTTGCTATGGTGTGTCTGCTGACTTCCATTCAGTGATGTAACAGGCTTGGGTATTTCACATGCATGACTATGTGAGCAGGGATAGAGTTAGTAAGGTGATGAGCACAATATTTGGTAAATATGGTACCTGGATAACCTCTTTCAGCAAAAGTACTGATTTTTCTTTTCTTTTTTTTATATAATTTACTGACCACAGCTGGATGATTCTATTTATCATGTGTAGGGTAGGGATTTTGAATTACGCAAGGTAGGCATACATTTTGTGTTTAGAGAGAAAACTCTATGTCATAATTTGAAGATTCATAGACTTGAAGAATCTCATGTTTGGGATGTTTAAAGGCTCCCACTTCAACCTGCTATTTAATGCTTAAATCAACTCAAATTCCAATAGATACCATCTGCAGGGCTCTGTACTAAGTGCTTTAGACACATGTTCACATTCAATCTTCCTATCAGGTGTGGGCTATTGAAAAAGAATTGCCCAAGTAAGTTAAGTGATATGCCCAAAGACACATTGGTAGCTAGTAAGTGGTAGGTTCAAGAATTTATATATATATATATATATATATATATATATATATATATATATATATATATATATATATTGCCCCATAAGTGATGCTCTCTATATTGCCACTAGGTTATTTGAGCCTATAACACAACTTACATTGAAGAATCTGAGAAGACTGCGAGTGTGCTTTTTGGTCAGCCAAATTCAGAAACTGCATTAATTTCTTCCATGACTGTAGCTGGGAGCAGTTTCTCTCTTAATACCTCAAATGTCAAGCTCAAGACTCTATAAATATTCTCTTCTACAATAGATGACACTGATGATGCTAGGACTTCCATTTGTAGCTCTGCATTTTCTTCTCTCTCACTAAGAGGGGAAACTGTCTCTATAAAAGATATCACCTGAATGAGGAGAAATATAAAATTATTTTCAAAGTATGGACAGCTTGAGATAATAGCATTTGTTTCATCCAAGGAAGAAAAAAAATCATACTTTGCAAACAACTCACAATTGATATGTACCAGTTCTTAGTAGTCTATGGGACTCTGTATTTATTATGCCTGAAACACTATCTGACAATTAATTGCTCTAATCTCAGTTTATTCACTACTAAAATAAGATGAGAACACAACCCACATATCTGAAAAAGTGCTTTTAAAAGTTTAGGATTAATCTACAGGATTTATTATTAAACTATAAATCTATTTCTGGCTCTTTCAATTTTAAACCTGAATTTAATATTTAGTGAGTGAGCCCTTGCTAAATGCTAGAAACTGTTCTGAGCACTTTACATGCCTTATCTCATTTGACCTTTATAATAATCCTACCAGGTATATACCGTTTTTACCTTTATTTTATAGATGAGGAATCTGTTATAGAGAAATGAGCTACTTTGCTCCTGTTTGCAGAGCTGGTAAGTTGGGAGAGCCAGGATTCACCTGAGTATCCAGAAACCAGACGGAAACTGAAAAGGTAAGAACAAGAATGGAGTAGAATGTGAGTGCTACAGGAGAACTCATTTGTGGTCCTTCCAATTGGCACCATCCTGGAGCAAGACCTCAAAGCAGAAACATTACCCAAAAGAAAAAATACTTTTAGAAAGAGTTAACATGAATACAGTCATCCAAGCCTTTCTCCTAAAGGAATGTCTGCCCCAAGGAGACTGTGGAGTTTTCCATTTTGTCCTACCGCCAAGTTCCAACCAAAAAAATCTATATGACTAATGACAGTACAAAAGGCAAAAAGCAGCTTTATTTTCAGATTCCAGATGGAGTTTATGCTGTGGTCAGATAGAAAGCCATTTGAATTACAGCCTCTGTAGACACAATACGGATGCTTTTCTGAGACATAATATGTGTAGATTGCAATAACATCATTTAGGCTTTCAAATATATTACTGTGTTTTAAAATTTAGCAGAATGTTTGAAAAGGAAAAATTTAATACTAAACACTTCTTAATAATAATTATGATGATAAAATCAAAATGAGCAAGAACTCTGGAGTTAGACCCAGGCTTAAATCCTGGTGAAAGCTATTGGACTTGGACATTTATTAGAAACTATTTCATACCTCAGTTGCCTTATCTAGAAAAGGGGAATACTAATCCTGAGGTCCTTTGGGATGAAGCAAATTAATACAAATAAAGCCTTTAAAACAGTGCTCAGCACAAAGGAAGTAATTCAATCAAGTTAGCTCTTATAAATTCCTTAGGGTTCGATGCCCAGCCCGAGCTGAGTTGCCGCTGAGCTGCCAACAGGTAGCAGGATGGCTCAGCTAAAAAAAAAAAAAAAAAAAAAAATTCCTTTGGACGATGTGAGAGTGAATGAAGATAAATACTTTGACTCCTTATCCACCCTCTTTTTTTTTCTTTAATTTATGTTTACATTTTTCCCATTTACTTGTCTAATACCTGTTATATTTAGTTATAGGTGTGTGTCCTCTATGCCACTTTTTCATGCTTATTATCAGATTCATCCATGAGATGATTCCTTTTGTTGCATAAAACAATAGTTCTTTGAAGGGATAGAATTTTTCTACAAATTATATATTTGAAACACCAAATTGAGTATTTTCTAACAGGGTTAACTTAAAAGGACATTTCTGTAAGACAAACCCTTTCCCCCTTTATTTCAATAATAACGTTTGGAAGTGGAAGGCTTAGAAGCCAACGTTACTATCAGAATGACTGAGTTTTAAACTTGCCCATTCACAATTTATTATTTGTCCTTGGGAAAATTACTTAACCATGGTTACCAAATATTAATTCTCCATCTGCATAACCTGTACCTAGTATATACATATATATATATATCTCAAATATACAACTTTAAATTGGTTATGATAATAATTATATAATTTAATGTATTTTTGTATTAATCGTTAATCGATTGGCATTTAAACTGTTAGAAAGAGCTAAGAGTAATCAGAAAGGTGTAGTATTAAGATTAAATTCATGTCCTACAATTTACAATGGAGTAAGAACCATGAAGTTTGAAAAGTATTATAAAATATATAGAATTTTTCATATAAATTTCAAAAAGCACAGTCACAAGTGCCTAGACAGGCACAGATGTATCTCTCTGTAGCCTTACCTCTCTGAACAAGAAAAAAAAATATCTGTAATTTGCCTCAAATAATATGAATTTATAATGGATAGTATGGACAACAAATTTGAGATTTTACTATTTGTTCTCAGAAGACATAAAGACAGATGGCTGTGTACAATGCAAGGATTCTGTTAAATGTAAGGAACTCTTTCATAGCTTTCTGCTCATGTTTGTCCCCCCGTAAAGTTTATAAAATGCAACTTAAGTTTCTGTTGTGGACTAGAACTGCTAAAAACTAAGACAACTGAACAAGATATGTAAATATCAGTTTTAAAATATGGATTTGTGAATACATCATTTCCACAAAGACATCAAAATGTCATTTAATTGAGTTGGGTCTGTAATTAAATGGCACATGCCCGTAGTAATGATTAAGAGCATATCATTAACATACTTAATTACTTATGGTTTAAGTACTTGACACCTGTCTTCAAAGATAAATCACTTAGAATGTTTTTTTCAGTTTTAATATTCAGTAAATATATGGAAGTTTGATTTTACATTAGTTTCCAAACTTGAATAGTTGATTCTTATACTTGTCTTTTTAAAATGTCTCATAAAATAACATATAAAACAGTTGATTTAATACACATTAAATTGTTTCAGCATTTGTTTGAAATAAGTCAAACATTTTATTATTTTTTGCTTAAATTGCTTTCATTGAATCATTCAAATCAAAAAAATATACCCAATAGGAAAAGAGGAGTAATTGTCTTCTGTTTTAAATTCTAATTTTTGCTCCTATAACTTACTCTTATCTTGGCTTTAAGGTTTAAAAAAACAACTCCATACTGTTTCTCTTTTTCTTTTTCTTTTTTTTTTTTTTAAAGATTTTTATTGGGAATTGGGTGATGGGAACAGCGCTGGGGAATTGGGGGAAAGGGAACAGACAAGTTGCTGTCGTTTGTTCTTCAGTTTAGTTGTGGAGGACGTTGCTTCACTGGCCCAAGTTGGCACCATCATTGCATTCTTCCCTGGCGAGGCAGATCAGTCACTGGCTTCTGGACGGCCGCTCACGGCGGCTGCTTGCTACACATGGTAGCCCATGGCAACCCACTGCCACAGGGGCTGCAGCCTACGCCGTCGCCAGCGACTCATGGCAGCCCAGCTCCAGGTTGAGCTGTTGTTCAGCATCTTAGTTGTGGAGGGCAATGTCACTGGCCTTCATATGTGGGATCCGAACCGGGGCCCTCTGGTGTCCCAAGCCAACTCTTAACCATCGCGCCACTGGGCCGGCCCTGTTTCTGTTTTTCTGACTGTGACAACTTACATAGGAAAAAATTAGTCCTCCACCATTAATGAATATCTCACATTAAGGGGACAATTTACTTTCTAAATTTTTGCATTTTGTAAAGGATTTCCCTTGTAAGTCAAAGAATATGTTAGACTATAATTCTTAAGTACTACTCAAATTTCTAAGAAGCTCCTTGCTTAAGTTTACCAATATTTATAGGGGCAAAATGAGTACTCCGGAGTGTTTTCTGTGTACTTAACTCACATAAATATTTATTTTTTCCTCCCAAGAAATATCAAGTTTTATTGTTATTTTATGGTGTCGTTTTGTTTTTTTTTGGTTTAAGATATAGTGCATGTTCTTTACTCTTTTTTTTTAAATTTCATCATATGGCTTATGGTCTACAGAACTGTTGGGTAAAATTCATAATGAGCAGTGTAAATACTATTTTAAGTGAGACTAGAAAGGTATGAATCAGTACACAACGTACTCAGTGGTTGAATAACTGATACTTATCTTACCTCCAATGAAATGTGTACTTGAAGTAACTTGGAAATTCTAAAGGGAAGATAATTTTGCCATGCTTTCATAAATTACTAATTTTCTTATACATCAATTGCGCTTTATCTACTGTGTTTTATTTTCATAAATGGGGAAGGTTTAATGGCCACCTTTTTGTGACAATGAAATTTTAATTCAGAATATCAAGGAAAAAGTTGCCCTCACTGTAAAAATTCATTTGTTTTTCTGAACGGGTAAGACAAATGATTTTTACTGAATACAAATTATAGAAAATTTCAGTAGCCCTTTTAAGTTCTAGTTGGCGTAATAAAGCATGTATTTACTTTTATATGATAGTAATTAACATACCTCTTTTGAAAAATGGCTACTAACAATCATTTCTTATAGCATTATTTGACTCTATAATTAGTATTACAATCCATGCACTTATGTAGTATTATGAATCATCAATTTTTAGCAATCAGAGTCAGCATCACCCTCAACATAGCTAAAATCCTTTAGGTCCTGAATTTCTATGTACTCATTTGGCAATGAAAATCCCAAGTGTTTGATGAGGATTTCTGAGACAAAGAGATTGTTATTTAGAATTAGAGTGGTTCACTTTCTTATCCTCAGAAAATTAAAATTTCTTTCTTTGGTTTGCTTCTAACTAATTTATAGATTTTATTTCTCTGATATCTGTGGTAAATAATGTTGATATATAATGAGGGCTTCACAAATGAAATAGACATAATGGAATCTACAGGACTTAGGTTTTATATTCAAATATAACCTTATATGATAGTGTAGTAGCCTCCTGCAAAAAGGTATTTCCTTCACTCCTACATTCCCCTAATTGCTTCTTCTCCATTCCTTGGGCTATTAGTTAATATGCTTGTGGACCTAGTCAGGTGCTTGGTGATGTAAAGTCTTAAAGATATTTACATGAAGCTGTCTTGAAATTTGCAGGCACAAAGCACTAAAGTACATCATCATATCAAATGAAGAAATGACCATTGACCATAGACAACATGTTTGTCTACAAAATTATTAAAGATAGTAAAAGCTAATAAAAATACAAGAGTTGGGCCAAAAAAGACAGTGCCTTGAAGATACAGTTCACTTTTAGTCATGTGAGCTATCACTAGTTTTGGTGAGATTTTAGCAAAGATACATCCAACCAAATTTGGGTATAAAGAAAAGGATGCTTTTTAAACACATTAGTAGTTGCTGACTGTTTATAGATCATTATTGCCAGTATAATGATTATCCCTATGCGAAGTCCAGATGACAAAACACTGGTGCCTGCTATAGTGGATCCACCCTTGCCAACTCCATCATGCAGGATAACAGGGAAATAATTTAAACAGGAAAATATTGCTCCACCTACAACTCCAAGAACTGGGAAGATCTTCAGTTTTATTTCTATTGTAGAACAGGTATCTATAGCCCCACATTGCTCCTCCTCCAAATGTAGACAACACAAAGACCATCATTAAAGCCACCTGAATTTCAGTTACATCCACTTCTACATCTCCACTTGGATGCTCCTGGAGTCTGTAGATGCTAGGGGAATACTTATTGCTTTTCCAAACCTCAGGATGCCCAAAACATAAGTCTGCCAATGAGCACAATAAAACATGAACACCCCAATAAAAGAGCAGAAAAACAACCAGTCAGGGTGAGTTCTTAAGCAATTGAACCTCCAACTGCCATAAATACTGGGCAAAGAGAGTCACAACCATGGTCAAAAAGTTCTCCTGAAGGAGAACAAGGATTTGTTCTCCTTGCTTATTTCCCATCCAATGACTGGGAGATAAAGAATCTGAGTGTATATGAAAAATATGGCCAGTGTGGTGCCTCGTCAGTGATCATGGGGCGGTAGGAGATGAGCACGAGTGTAGTGAGCAGGTTGATGGTGAGGCCCAGGAGGGTGATGGAGTTGGGGGCGATCTACAGTGGGACCCACTCCAGCCAGGTCCAGTAGAGCTGCAGAGGCTGCTGGAGAAGCTAGACACCCAAGGCACTGTAGTGGTGCTCCTCCAGCCGCCGCAGCTAACCGCTCTCAGCGGCTTAGCCAGTGCCTTCAGCCCAGGGCAGTGCCCTTAAAGATAAGCATTTTCTCTATGTGGTGCAGCAAATATAATTTCTTTGTGAAAAAAAATGTGGATCATGAAAAATTTTATTCTTATTGAACTGGATTACATGCAAAAGAATATACTGCCTTTTGGTTAGCCTAATTCAGTTTTACAAATTAATGCTTTTATGCACAGTTCTACATAAGCTACCTCTGCAGGTCATGGGGAAGATAATATGACTTATGATGTGTCTATGTTAGATTTGGCCAATTGCCATAACAGACAATACCAACATTTTAGTGGCTTCACATAATAAAGTGTATTTTTCTCTCCTGTCACAGTCCAACACGGATATTACCAGTTAGAAAGTTTTCCTGGTGGCTGTCCTCCAGGTGATGATTCAGGGACCAAGGCACCTTCCATAGTGTGGCTCTACTATCCCTTAAGGCCTTGGAGTCATCTCCAAGGAAATAGAGAGCATGGGAGATTGCTGGTGACAGGATTTATGAGCTAGGCCTGGGGTGGCATATATCACTCTCACCCATGTTCCATTGGTTAAAACTTGGTCATGTGGTCCCACCTAACATGGATATGAGGCTTGGAAATGTGGTCTAGCTGCGTGTTCAAGAGAAAAAGCAAAAGGGATGTATTTGTCTCTGCAATGAGTATTTCAAAATTTCCATATGTATGTTTTAATGAATATTATGATTGAATCTCTGTGTAATGCTAATTCAAAAAGTGTGACAAAAAGTGAATGAGCATGTACTCTTTGAATTTCCTTTGTGTTTCTATGTGTGACATAAAAATCTGGCCACACAATGTTTTATTACACAAAAATCACATTCGGAAAAACTTTTCTTAGCAACATTTCCTCATATTTTATTATTCATTATATATATTCATTTACATCTATTATTTTTCCATTGAGGAAACATTACTGGATGTGAAAAAATATATTTCTATTTCACATAAGTAAAAAAAAAAACAAAAACTTTTCTTCAAACTTTCTGACATATTTCCCAATGCAAAATATAATCTTGAAAATTGTCACTCCTTAAAAAATGATTGCAATAAAGTTCCTTCTCAATTTTAATTCAAGTGTTAAGACTAAATACCGTAATTCATCATTTCATAAAAAACTTTACAGCATCTTGGAAGACAAAATAGCCTGAAGATTGGAATAATGTGTTTTTAAAAGCACACTATACCTCAGGGAACATTCTTACTAAGAGGAGACATGAATGAAAATAATCAGTTAAAAATTATGATTATTTGTGCAAATTTTTTTTACAAAACAACTCCATCATGTTCAGCACTCTTTGCATACCCAGAGATGCATTGATGCTCAAAAAGTTTACTGTTAGAGCATGTAGAACTTAACCAAATAAAAATGAGACATAAATATGATAAATATGCTCAGCTGTGAAAGAGATTTAGAAAAATATTATGAGAGTTCAGAGAAAGCACATAGCTTACTCCTAGTTGGAAACCAGGCGCTCATTAAAAAAAAAAAGACATTTCAATTAGTTCTTGAAGACACAACTTGACGACAAAAATGAGGAAAGATGATTTTCACTAGGGGAATAATTCACCAGAGGAACATACAAAATTAGAGAGGAAAAAAGCTGAGAATCAATGGAGTATAAGAAACTATGTTGTTAAGTATTCTACACATAGAAGGCATAGAGAAGATTATAGGCTAATAGGGTTGGGAAGGCAGCTGGGAATAGAGGAGACTGTAATCGCTGGCAAAATCACTGTAGAGTTAATTCAGTGAGAAAAGGATTTGTATTTCTGTCACAAAACATTTTAGGAGAAACAGAGATAGAGACAGAGACAGAGACAGAGATAGATAAAAGAGAACATAAATATTGAACACCTTCATATTGAGTTTGAGCTGTCTAGTGTTCACCATATTTCCTTCTATATTGTTTATTATTTATTACGATCTTGATCCCTTTAGATTTTGGAGCTAATGGGCCCTACCTTATATCGCTCTATTCTAACAAAAGAGAAAGAATATTATTTATTTGAAAATATGACCAATACAGCAATGTCAAATTAATAAGCTGGAAAGAAAGATGAGAGAAAGGTTCAGAAAGCTTTGATAATTAAAAAAATGAGATTAAAAATCCATAAACCTTTAAAAGTGAGTTATTTACAATAAATAACTTCAACCTTTTCTATAAAATATTGTTCTTCCATGAATAAATTATCTATATTTTAGCTCTATATGTATTTGTGTATGCCATAGGCATTTTAGAAGAGAATATGACACACGGCATAACGATGTTATTAATTGTAAAAGGAAAGTGTAAGTTTAACGAGGGCAGTACACTGTTTCATTTCCAGACTTGAGATTGTGCCTAACTCCTATGAGCTACTGAATATTCATTTATCTGATGAACAAATGATTGCTTAATCTGAATCAAAAACATATCTAGTTTATTCAGTTTTCTGGAAGTGTGAGTAAATATTTATGAACTTAAACTTTTCTGAACATTTGGAGTTTCAATGTTACCCTTTCCGTATTGTCGAAAGCTTTTAAAAGAAATATAGATATTACAGGTCTCAAGCTAAAAATTTGGATTTCCTGGTTGCTATTCTTTACCGTATTTGCCGGCGTATAAGACGATTTTTTGGCCCTGAAAAATATGCCTCCAAGTGGGGGGTCGTCTTATACGCCAGGTACACTTCAGATAGACAGCCCATAGTGCTTGCCCCGTGCCATAGTGGCCTCCCGATGCCCGCCCACTTCATTCCACATACCGTTCAGGCATCAGCAGCGCTGCTGGGTGTATGCTCGGCTGTTATGCGATTTTGCTGTTATGCGATTTTACCACACTCGCAAAATCGCACACAGCCGACCATATAACAAACTCTGTATTTTGAGTGGAAATGTTAGGGGGTCGTCTTATACGCCGAGTCGTCTTATACGCCGGCAAATACGGTACTTGCCTTTATTCTTGGCTTCAAAAGATACTTTAAAGGTCAATACAAATGTACAACTAATAAATACTTGTCTATCTTCAACCCATGTTTACCTCTTTTCTGCCCAACCCCCAACTACCAATGCAGCCATATAGTACTAATTTTCAAAATTGGATTAATGTTCGATGTTTTTAATAGCCAACTAAACACTAACGCAAGTAAACAAGTCAGGAAACTTTCTTCTTCTGGAAATGATATGATGTGTCTCATTCCTGATGGGCTTGGTCAGACTAAATGTTCATGTTACAGAACAAGTGAGAAGAAAATGTTGCTTATTTTCAATAAGTCGAATAAGTTTTCATTTCTTGCTGTGAAGAAAATTAATATCCTTCTAACATTTTCTTGAATAAAAAGTATAATTTTTGCAAGTTAGTACTATGCGTACACATACAACATTTATGTTTCACCATTATAGTTCAACACCTAAGTATCTTTTAAGTAAAATTTGAAAGTAACGTCATAATTATAGACTAAAAATGTTTAATACCAAAATGACGTTCATTCAGTCTAAGCTGAAAATATCTGGTTTATTTTATGTTGATGGACCCTTTCAATAGTTCTAAGAACATGACAAATATTAATAAAGGAAGAATTTTCTAACCTCATTATACTTTTAAATTGAAATACAGTAGTGCTTTTTTACAGGGTATTTAAACATAATTGGCAGAGTTAAATGACAAATAGTTTACAAAGTGGACTCCATAAATATCTTATTTGCAGCTGAGTACAAGTAACACAATATTATATGAAATATATAGAGATTTTTTTAGTTTTCAGTGGAAATTATAATTAATAATTTTTTATTTATAATTAATGCTTATATTTTTACAATAAAATTGAAAGTAATTTTATTACCAATCACTCTAAATTAAAAGATATCATCTTTGGTAGGGTTCTTCAAAGGAAGTGACAAGCAAGCAGAATTGAAATGGTTTTCATTAGTTGGAATTATTGCTGAACTATCACAATGAAAACACATTTATTAGCTATATCATTCAGTCAGGATAGTCCTGATCCGGATCCCGTTTAAATGGATTCTTTCACCCACTGTAAAATTATTTTATATACAAATGAAATACCTGCATTTTGGTCATGTGAATGTCATAGTTTGTGCACTGCATACTAAGATCACAAAATATGTAGGGTTATGGAGGCATATTATGACAACTCAGTCATGACACAAATTTTAGAGGAGTGGGATTTTCCACTGAAATTTGATTTATCAACCTCAAATTTGATTTATCAACTTCATGAAAAGAGAATGTAAGGCATCTATTTGTTTTTAGAATTCAAAGAAATTAAAATTAGTTTTATTATGAAAATTCTGTTAGGTCCTTTACAATGACTGGTAAGATCACATGTTAAGACCGAGTTTGGAATTCAGTGCTTGCAAATTTCTTTTCGAAATCCGCACTTTTACCAGTGACTCCAGAAGAGGGCACCAGGCGTAATTTCCAACCCAGAAAAGTCTTTTTTCTCCTGCCTGCCTTTGGTCTCCTTAAGTCATGCAGGGGCTCCCTCTGCTGTCCTTTTCCACCAGAGAACAGAAAAATTGCATTGACCCCAAACCTCACAAATTTTGTGCAATTACGTTCTAAAGATCATTGCATGATGTTGTAGTTTCAGATCTATTGAACTTCACTACCCACAGGATTACAAGAAAAGATAGCGAACAAGTTGAGAAAGGCTTAGTTAAATACTTCTGTAAATAAATGCTGATGAATGTTATTTCTTCTAAGATGACTAGGTAGGCAAATAAAACACTCAAATGGCACTTGCATATTATATAGTAAGAGGGAAGAATAACACATACACACTGAACTTTAATTGTAATGAATGAAAACATCAGAATAACTGTGTAAATGTCTTTGTGAGTGGATGAATGTGTGTGTATGTGTATATATGTGTATGTGTATGCACGTGTGTGTGTGCGCGCGCGCGTGTGTGTGTGTGTGTGTGTGTGTGTGTGCACTTGGTGGAGGAGAGAGGAAGAAGGAAAGGGCACTCTACGTACTTGACTGTGCAACTACTTTTAACACAAGTTATTTTTAATTACAGTTTTATTTTTATTTGGTTTTTCATTTTAAATAAAGTCAGAGAATAGGCTTTGGAAAACTCTTAGTTTGGACATTATTTAACAGAATAAAAAGAAATGAGATATTGTGTTTATGTACAAGCAAAAAGGATACATTTTGAGGCAATTGTCTTGATAATTCTTTTTTCTAAAATCACTTTCAAACTAAATAGCAGAGTGATTGCTAAAAAAAGTCTTTCTTAGCTTGCTATGTAACTTGCTACATACTGAATACTGGGGCAATATTTATAGCAAAGCATCTGACAAATTAGTGAAATAACATCAATTTTAACTTCAAATAAATATTCTAATTCTTTACCTTTCTGCCTGGATTTGCCTAATTTTATGTATTAATAAATGAAATTTTGTTGATCTTTTATACCTCAAGCAAAACACAAGCCACAATTTCAAGCAAAATCATGGAAATTCTTGGAATGTTAAAAACTATCAGCTTGTTTTTAGGAATGAATCTTAAATGGAATATTTGAGTTTTAATATCACAATAGCTCTTTCTACTAATTGTCCAAGTGAGTTTTCTAATTGTTCACAATAAATAATCATTATCTATGGTATATTAGTGAAATGGACAAATGATGAGGCAGAAAAGAGAAATGATCTTTTGCAATATAATAAGAAACCGATATATCAGTTCTGTTGTGTTACTCCAATCTCTACCAATGATGGGGCTCTTCTGGGAAAAAAAAACAACAACCCAAAAACCAAAATTATTGTTTTAAGAATTTTTTGTAATATAGAATAAAGTAACATGTGTAATACTGTCTGGCTAGATCAAGTTGCTATCTTTTTTTTTTTTAAGATTTTTATTGGGGAATTGGGGGGATGGGAACAGTGCTGCGGAATTGGGGAAAGGGGAACAGACAAGTTGCTGTCGTTTTGTTCTTCAATCTAGTTGTGGAGGATGTTGCTTCACTGGCCCAAGTTGGCACCATCATTGCGCTCTTCTCTGGCGAGGCAGATCAGTCGCCGGCTTCTGGACGGACGCTCACTGCGGCTGCTGGCCGCTCACAGCGGCTGCTGGCCGCTCACGCTGGCTGCTGGCCACACACGGTAGCCCATGGCAATCCACTGCCACAGGGACTGCAGCCCACGCCGTTGCCGGCGACTCACGGCAGCCCAGCTCCAGGTTGAGCTGTTGTTCAGCATCTTAGCTGTGGAGGGCAGTGTCACTGGCCCTCATATGTGGGATCCGAACCGGGGCCCTCTGGCATCCCAAGCGAGTTCTTAACCATCGCGCCACTCGGCCGGCCCTCAAGTTGCTATCTTAAGTACAGGCATTCTTTGCACCATTGATGCTACTATATTTGTGCAGTGGTTCTGGGATCAAAATTTGGGAAAAACTACAAAATCACTATCATTAAAATGTTTTGCTTCATTTTTACAATCATATAAATCTCTTAGCCCATAGTCAGGGAATGTTTCTAAACAGGCACTATGAGGACATAATGCAACTGGAAATGCAATTACAATGTAGGGAGTTAACTTTTTACTTCATAGTTAATTTGACTCATGATTGTTCCAGGTTGTGGAGACTGGTTGGAGTACAGTAGGTAAAATGCTAAACTTTAATGAGTGATGCAATTTTAGGTGTAGCAGAAACCAATCCTCAATCATATTTTAGAATAGATCTTTGCTTGTGGTATATTTCAAAGAATGAGTTTTGTTTTCCCAATTTGGAATACTTTTATCTAGAAAATTGTATTTTGAAAGTTAATATTTTTTATTTCCTACATAGCTTAGTTCCAAAGCTTTGTGATTTAGATCACTATCTCATCTTTAACATCCCCCTAGTTGTTCTGAGAATTGATGGGAAGGCTTTCTCACCTTGGTTTTTTAATTCCTATCTTCCATCCTTACCGTTGCTTATCTCTAAAAAAAATCAATGATGCCATATCGAGGAAGCACACTGCCCATGCCGAACTAAACATTTTATTTAATATTATGACTAAAATCACATTTTATTCAGAAATAAGAAAACCCATCTCTTTATTTGAAATCCAATAAAACATTACCATAGAAAAGATCATTCCAATAGGCATAAATGATTTTTAGGTGATTTTATAATAGAATGTTTGACCAGATGTACTTTTAAAGGTAGGATTTGGCATGTGTATGTGTATGTGCGAATTTCCCTTTTAGAATTGCTACCATTAAAAAAAAAAAAAAAGACTCAGATTCACACAACAGCCTTCTTTGCTGTAACTAATCCCTCCAGATCTGGCTGAGCTGTTCAGGCTGCGCTCCCTGCCCCAACCCGCCTATGTGAAATGAAGGCAGAACAAAAACAAAATAAAAGTTCGGCAAAGATCCTTTTCATTATTTTTTAGGAATTCCAAACTTGTTGTCAAATTATTTGAACTTCAAAGTGGCTCCCTGTCTCTCTATCATTGTCTGTGTGTAAGATCCTGTTCATTCATTGTCTTCATAGCCAAAAGCCCAGTCTTTCCAGGGAGATTTACAAGTAACCACTGTGTATCCCAGCAATGAGAAGGCACCACACGTTTGCATAACTGAGGCAAATTAACTCTTTCTCCTTGGAATAAGAGTGACTTAATAAAATACCATGAAATCTCAGGGGATTTTTTTTTTTAGGAAAGCCTATAAAATAATCTGTTTAACATGAGTTTTTTTTTTAATTTCTTATTTATTAAAGATAAGAGGAATTAGGACTATAGATAATTTATATAGATCAAAGTGGGTTGGTTTAGTGATTGGTTGTAAGGTTTTATTTGAATCTTTTACAAAAAGGTTTTAGGTTAAGTCTTGTTTGGTCTCTGTTTTGCAACTCTAAGCGCGGTGTTATTTATAATATTTTAACAGGGATTAGTTGAAGGGAGGTAAAGTGATAAACTTCCACATTTAAATAGCTTTTCTGGCAAATTTTAGTTAAAATATCACAGACTCTATTTGCAGAGACAGAATGCACTGATAGAGTGTCAGTCTGCCAGGGACTCACAGTCTGGTCTCTCTTTTGGATATTTGTCCATAGGAGACATTGAACAATAGGGAAACTTCTAGACACTGGGCACCTCTGGCCCAATTTAATTTCTCTAGCGCTTATATAGATCACCATGGTATAATAAGAAATTTAGAAAGTTAGACTACAAAATGTTCAAGGATTATGTGACTCCACCATTTTATAATTCTAAATCTTCCGGAAGGTATTAACAGCCAATATATTCTTCAGGGCACTCTGTTACCTTTGAAGATTATCATTTCAGAGAGGTTGACTGTAGAAGTTCCCTCCTTACTATAACACGATTTTCAGTTCTATCACACACACATATGTTTTGCACAAAATAAATCTATTCTACATCTATTTTTTTCCTCCTTCTGTAATGACCTCTCTAATGAAAGCTCCCGAGTCATTGAGCTTTTACTTTGATTTTTCACTCTAACTACAGTTAGGTGGTGCCTACGTCAGCTAATTTCTAAGGGATATTTAAGTCTTATTTTTCCTTTCTTAGGAGCCTGTTGTGTAGGAATTCTTTCTGTGAATAGTTTGGCCTGGGTAGTTTTGTTTCCCATAGAAGGATGGAATTTGTTGCTCAACTGATAGACTCATCTATGAGAATAGCATAGTTCTGTAGTTTAGGAGTATAACCAGGATCACATAATCACATAGGGCTCTGCCCACTATCCACTGGCTATCTACATATTTGTATATCTATATACATATCTTTTAGAATATCTATCAATTCTGATCCATCCAGACACCAACCCAACCATCTTTATGTTATTTATACTCAACCTTTATCCACAAATAACTTGGTACTCTTCACAACAAATATGGACATTTAAAAAATATATATGAATATATATCAGTGTTCCAGAGACTAAGGAAAAAAAGGAAACAAGAGTGTAACATTTTGAAGATGAAAGCCTATCTCTTGATTTAGTATATAAAATGTACTCCATAATTACTTGTTGAAGAAATGAATGAATAGGAAAATTATAAATGTAAGGGTAAGTTTAAAAGGCAAAAATGAAGAGTGTTTCTTGATTTCTGAGTAGCCAACACACACACAAAATGGTAAAACTCATAAAATCAGACTTTTATTTTTCAGTTTTTCCTCTCTAGATGAGAAGTGTGGTAACTGAGGGGAGAATATGAAGTGAGTTGTTCTGCCTTGTGTATGGGGCATATTTTCTCTTGGTTTCTAAGAAGCTGCATTGATAGGACTCTAGAATTCAAGTGAGAGAATATAGCTTTATAGTCAATAGAAACTATCATTTCTTATTAGCTCTCTAATGGCCCAGTTTGTCAAATAATGTGCCAACCGTGAAATTCTTAACAACTTCTTAAATATTCAAAACCTGGAAATATTTATTTTCTGGATATAAAAAAGAAATAGAAAGCACCAGACTTACAAGTCACTTTAGATCCATGTAAGAATTGTCACAGTAAGTTTACTAGCCCAACAGTTACAGGTTTGCTGTTTAGAGCAAAGACTGTTTATCTTCCTTGAGATCAGCCTCAAAATTTAGAGATGAAAAAAAGACACCCTAGCTTCTGTGACTAAACTTTGGTTATTGTTATCTGTGAATCATACAAACTGAAAATTTTTCATTTTTAGGAAAGATATTTTCAAATACATTAGTCTTTTCAAGCCCTAGAACATGATTAAGATATTCCCATGTATGCATATGTACTCACACCACATACTCATGTAACACAATGTAGAAGAAAAGTGTCTCTGGGTGTTTATATATTCATATATTATTGTCTCGTTGCAGATCTAGGGGAACTGGACATATTTCTGCATGTACGTGCATGAATTCACAGGTATATACTATGGCGGACACCCACACACTTTCCCAATTGTCATCTTCAGCCTTGCACATTACTATTTCATAACCTTCATGGCCTCAAGCATAAACATAAATTTTCTCCTGTGTTTGTTGACTTATTTCTCATCATATAAGCACAATCCTGTGACCATGACCTGCCATCTTATCCTGTCTTCCTTTGCCAACCAAAGGAACTGTAACTGCCTGAGATCCCTATCAGGGCACATATCATTTATCAGTGGTAAAATTTGGGACTTGCACAAGAGGAGCTGAGACTTCTGAGAAGTCCAATGAGTATCTGGAGCCAGCAGATGTTACTCTGCATGTTTTAAGTTTAATGGCCTCTCCCTCCATGTAAAGATTATAATGTTTCATTTCTCAGTAAATGTAAATGAAAACCTATTATTTGAGAAAGAATATCATTTCTCCTGGGAAAACAGATCAATCCTAGTTCTCTAGTTTCTATACTTACAGTAAGTGCATTTTTTCTCATGCTTTATGCCAAAGGCATCCTTTTACACAAATAAGTTTAAATAGATACTTGCTAAAGTTCAACAGGGCAGCCTGTAAGAATATTGACAAGTCAAGGTTTTCACACAGAGATTGTGTGCATATTTTTCATGCACTGTATTAAAGTAATAATTGAAAAATATGGTTGAAAATATATATACCATTGGCAACAACAATGCCTATAGTACAGATTACAGATTACAGCCCAGATGTGGCTGGGCTGAAAGCTACTGCATGCAAAGAATTCCTAGCACCAACTTGCTTTTCTGAACACCATGACAGTAGGAATTATTGTTTATTTATAGGAGAAAATAAAACGCGTAATTCAAAAGGATAAATTTAACCTTTGCAGGAGAAGAAACATCAGACATATGATTCTTACACTGTTGACTAGAAAAAACATGCTTTAACTATTGGCATTAACCACGTGTAATAGTGTGCTAAATAGCATGATGTTCCTTTTCTCTTGGAGTTAGTTCAGGAAAATGCTCTATTGTGCTTTTCTTTGAGTCCTTTAAATTTTAGTACGAAATTCTAGTATGAAAATCCCACTACTCCCTTAAGTTTCTGGCTTTTATGTTAAAATATTTCTGTAGTATAATTATTGGTAATTACAACAATCACCATGTGGAAACCATTTCGATATCAATTTCTTTAGCACCAGAGTCTCAAAATGGGTAATTATAGATACTTCATTTTTATGCACCGTACCTACCACAAAGAGTGGCAAACCAAGGCAAGTTCACAGGAATTTCTTTTACATAGAAGATTCATTTGTTGTCCACAGTATTAGCTTTTAGTATTACATAGTACAGCACCCTAATTGGATTCCAAATGTGCAGCAAATTTATACAAACTTACCATGTTTTTTGTTTTCCAGGTTGTGCTTACCACTTCTTTCCCTTCTTGCCTGACAATATGTTGCCATGCTATAAAAGCCCTAATGCCCATTTTCAACGATTAGCTGTACATCAGCATTACCATCACAAATCCACAAGTTTCACATCAAGCATTAAATGGGATGAATATTGATCTTCTAAAGAGGATTTATTTATTTCTAGCTCTATCCAAAGATCAACTGCTAGCAGCTTTTGGGGGATCTGTGAAGCTCTCACAGCACAAAGCTACTGCATACATGACACTGGACTTGACATTTCAGTTCTGGAAGAAAACCAAACAGTAAATTCAGTGCAATAATCCTAGATAAATGAGATGATCACTGGAAAAGCTGAGATAGTTAAGTGGTCTATCAGAGAAGTCCAACGGATGGTATTGAACAGTTGCTACATAGAATCCTCACTCGTGTCAATATGGTCCAACACACCATCATATCAGATGCCAATATAATCACATTAAAACAAACTCTACCTCCTGCTTTGATTTCTCTGCCTGTGTATCTTGTTGGATTTACAAGTGACTGTAAATAATACACAATGTGACAAAAGCTGTAGCCTAGAGGGTAGGCGCAATAATTATTTTGAATATGTGTAAGCTGCATTATAATGTAGCATGACATATACGAAATGCATGAAATTGAATTTTGCTATATAGTATGCAGGATGCAACTCCATAATCTTACTGGCAGCACAAGGGTTGAGGGGGCAGATCTGTGTAACTTAAAGGCAGCCAGTTTGAAAAAAGAAAAAAAAAAAAAGGAAAGATCAAATTCGGTCATAAATTTTCTAAGACTTGTGGAGTCCCTTTCGTCCCACCTCCAAATTTGTAATACCTGTACTCTTGTAGACCATTCAAGTACTATAATTGCCTTAAACTCACAACTGAACAGTGGCTGAACTAAGTAAATTATTCGGCTTTCTCATGAATTCAGTGTTGCTGAGAGGGGTGTCCTTAACTTAAACACAACGATATATTTACTTCTACCTACACAAGTATTTAAAGAGATTCCCCCCCACCTCCAATCTTTGATTACCAGGAAGTGAGAAAATTTACATGCAGTTTATTTCAATGAATTAATAGAATTAGGTTAAATAATCAGTTACTTAATTTTTTTCTCATCATCCAAACTATAAAAAATAAGATATTTGAAATTAACATTTTTGTGTGTGTCTATGAACATGAAAAATGTCTACAACATTTAATTATTGTAATTGGTCCAACTCATCACATGAACTCAGCAAGCTCAGTGTTATACCTGTGAAACTAATTTATAATTCAAACTGATATAGTAAGAATGGTCATTTATGTATCATTCTATACCACTTTATTCATATTAAAACACATTAAATGGAAAATAGTCCATTTTTCTTGGTTTGTAGGGACATCCTAAAGGAAATATTTCTTAAATCCATAGAGGTCAAGGGAAAAATAAAACTTAGTCTTCAATCTAGCCTCTATTATATTATAATGCTGCTTATGATTTAATTCTTTACATTTGTTTTAATTATTAAACTTGTCAAACTGTAAAGTGAAAGGATCTAAATACCTGAAGAAATAAAAAAGAAAAGAAAGAAGTGGAGTAAGTCAAAGTTTTGCAATTGTAAGGTACTGGAAGCAGTATCTCAATTTGTAACTTTACCCTTTTGGAAAAAAAATACTTCTATATTAATCATAATGTTTCTGGAAGCTTAAAAATCATGCTTTGTTGTGGATATTTGAAACTTGTGGTAGCAGATGTCCTTGGAAAAGGTACCACTTAGCTTAATTACAGTTTGTCTGCAGACCTGAGGGTCTAGGTTGCCAAGGCCAAATGATATTTATCAGTTGAAAGAGTGTCATTGAAGGAAAGAGAAACTGGAATAAACATTGCATGCTAGTTCTCTTCACTCTCTGATTGTGCAGTTCGTTATAATTCATGTTAGTCACCCAGAAAATAGGGATCATATACAAGGATTTTAAAAAAAGATTAAAAAATAGATACAAGCTGCATGGGAGAATAGTTTGGGGTTAGGTTCTGACATTTTTCAATTACTCAGTTTGAAGATGTTTAAAAAACTGGGAATTTTTGCTTTTAGGTTGTTTTTTTTTGTTTTTTTAAACTAAGCATTTAGTAACATATTATATTCCAGTTAATAGTTTCTTTTCAGGAAATGAATTTTCCACATTTCTGAATCATATTCCTTTTGGGAAGAAAAACAATAGGCAATAGAGTCCCTTAAAGAAAGATTGTGGGAGGGGCCATGACACAAAATTGTGATACTGTATTTAGGGCATTTCTCAAACCATTGATCCTAAAACTGGGAAAGTCTTGAGAGTTTCAAGGCATTCATGAATTCACAGACTACAGATTTGTATTTTTAATACAACCTATATTTGATACTTTTCAAAGTTCTCAGTTCTCTCGGATCATCTTACCTGTCCTCCTCAATTTCTCATCTCCCTTCTAAGCATCTCTTCTTTGGCACTCTTTGTGTGATAACACTCAACATCCATGAAAAACATCTATAAAAATCAGAGACTTAAAGAGATTAAGAATCTCTAATGTCAACTAACTAATCATTTATCTTTGTTGTGCTTAAAAGTTATCAGTGGGCACCCAGTAAATGCTTTTTTTTTATTAAGCTAAATTGAAAACTCTTTTTCACCCAGATTTTCTTAGGCATGACTCTAATTGAATCTGCCTTATAATTTGTATTAATCAGCTAATTAAGAGGAAATCAAGCTATTCTAAAAATTAGGAAATGCATTTATGGATGACTGCAACAAAAATTTAAAAAAGACATACATTTCATAATTCACATACTTGAGATTCTAAAATCCTTTTACATATGTCTTAGTAGATATGATTCTAGCATACCTGGAACAGTTATACCAAAGCTAAGACTGGAGACATTTGCCTCATTCTTCTTGGACATAATGCTGTTACCGAACAATAACTCCTTTCTTCAGAAACACTTCATAACATATGCCACACTGAAGTAGATGCAGGGCTGCGGTTAGAGGAACATGGCAAGATTTCAGATAGGAAGGAAAGCATCCCCCTCTCTCCACACTTTACAAAATATGATCAGTCACATCTTTTCCCTTGCCGTTGGATATGTAAAACAATATCCATTCTCTTTTTTTGTTTTAGGTACACCAAGGCCATTGAGTTAATGTTGCTTTTGTCTTGATTGTTTGTGCCAGCTAGGAGCAAACATGCAAAAAAGGTGCTAAAGGCAAGCTTTCAAGTCTTGTACAGAGAGCTACATCAGAAATTCGAGCTGAATTACTTAGTTAATCAAATGTCTCAATGTAAAAGGAGCTTGGAAGCACTATTTTGTAGTAGCTTATTTCAGAGACAGATCTGCTTAGATCTCTGCTACCGTTTTTTTTTTCCAATTTCCTAACAAGAGTAAATTGCTTTAGCTCACCTTATTGCTGTTTCTCATGTTTCAGTTGGTGTTACCAGAGAAAATGGCTCAATGCTATAGCAATGATTTGGAGAATACCAATCCCTTGATTTAGACAACAGGTTTTATTTCTTTTTATCTGTTGTTCTAGAGGCTTTTTATTCTTTTTTTTTTATAAACATACTAGAACAAAGGACTATTGTTCTTAACATGCACTGTATTTGCTAGTAACATATATGGGAAAAAATACTAGAAAGGGTTTCCTTTTCCAGTTACATATTATACTACTGCCTAACAAAAGTGCTAGCGACATAAAATGATGTAATAAACCTCTCTAACAGTAGCTGATTTGTATGCAACAATGACCATAAGGGTAACTCTCCAGCAAACCTGAGTCTCATATATAATGCATAGCAGTTAATAAATCATAGTAAAATCAGATGGCTTACAGCCAACAATACCTAACTAGTAATGGAAAGGGTGGAAAGATTTATAGAGAGACAGATTCTGTCTGGATTTTGCTTTTAAGATGCTCACCAACTGCACTGGAGTATCTTACATGCTTTCTAACTAACCGTGTGTTCTGTTGAAATCATTCCATCTTTTTCCTGAGGGTCTTTTACAGAAAACAGCTACCCTTTTTCTTCTACCACCAGGTGGAGTGTTTTCTACTCAACATTTAAGGTTTTACACTTCAGAAGCAATGCAAACCTTTTAAGGAGAAATGTTCCTTTGACTCTCTAGTTGTTTACACAAGTGTTTCCCTCAGTCAAATGCATGCAGGTAAATAAAATATACGTTAAAATCTTTGCTAACAGAAACCTAACTTTTTTTCTTTTTATAAATGACATTTCACATTTCTTGACAAAGAAGCAAGGTTAGATTTTTGCTTTATAGTTTTAAAATGAAGTATCCTTAGAAATGCTCATTGTATCTCATTGCCAGTGTTTTACTGGCTGTACCATGTGAATCTTAAAAATGAAGATTTGCAAATTTGTCACATGTCAAGAGAAAGAATATTGAAGACAACATGTGCCATACAGATCTGAGAGAATCATTCGCTTCAAATCTGTTTTTGGTTATTAGTAGGTCTTGGCCAATTTCCGGTGCTGACATGGGCTATTGAGACATGTGGCAAACATGTCACCTCAGAGTTAGAAATATTTGAACCTACTGAATTATGACCTTTTACAAATTCTTAACATTAAAAAAAATGAAGATAAATTGCTGAAGTAGGCAGTGAGTAATATAAATTATTAATGCCTCTGTTTAGTTGCTTACATAATTTTCTATCCTGTATAGACTCAAGTCTTTATTTTAGATTGATTTATATTTACTGGTGGATTTTGATAAAGTATGGGAGAGAGATCATCTTCCTGAATGTTATAATACTAATGTACATATTTTCACTAAAAAACAATGTGCATTATAGTGCCTCTTTAATGATGTATATTGGAGGTAAAATAGATAAAAGAGAGCATATAACAATCTCTTTTTTTTCCCCCCCCCAAGTCCATTAGGATTATTGGCCTTCAATTAAGGTAGCCACAAGATGGCAGTAATTCCTTATTAAATGGTCAATCACCTTGCACTGGATAACAGGGTAGTGACTCCTGGTTAGAGAGAAGTAGGAAAATTAAGAAAAGGACCTCCTAGGGTTAAGAGTGACAATAAATTGGCTTAAAGGTTAGAGATAATAGGAGTGGTCGGAAGTAGAGTGAAATTAGTTTTACCCTGATGTCTTTTGGTTTTCAGGTGGCAGAAATTTCAGGTGAAGCAGTGTCCTCAATCAGAATGATCTTCTAGAAAGCAATATTATGAAACGACTACTTTGGAATAATCTGGGGAGGTGACTAGTTTTATTTCTCTAGATAGTAATTAATTTCCCTACAGCTATTCTTAGGCTTGTTTTGGCAGCTTTTATTCTTGGTTTTCATGTGATGGTACTATAGTAATGCAGTGGTTGTAGGCAATAGCTAAAGAGACATGTTTCACTGTAAAAACATCCGTATGTCCATGAAATAAATTATTAACTCAAAACAAAATAACTGGAGACAAAAACACATAATAAAGTGCCCTAACAGTATGCTTGCTGCAGTACCCTGTCTACTTAGAGAACTCAGGACAGCTTATATTTCAGTGTTGTAAGCAAGAGTGTAAAATAGCAAAGCTCATTTGAAAATAGAATATTTTTTTCTGTTTATTTTCTACAAGTGGTTCCAATTGATAAAGAGAGAGCTTTATTTTTGTAAATGTTAGCCAACATGGATAAGATGCTTAGAAATTGGAGATTTAGGAATAAACATTGTCAATAAAATATTTTTTAATTATGTAAATCAGACATAAAGGTGGAAGAAGCAACGGGTCAGAAAGTTATTTGTCACAGAGATCTGAAAGGCGAAATATGGCTAAGATCTGAAAAACACCATATAAAATTAATGTTTTTAATATCAAATAAATTGGATTAAGTTTTACACGTTTAATGGAAAGGAACTTTATTCATTTTTTGTCAATATGTGCAAAGCCTATTACTGTATTTTGTATGAATAATCTCTGATTACCTGCTCTATATTATAATTCTAATTGTAGTGTTTCAGGATTGGGATAGATTTTCTTCGTATCGATGAATGAAAAGTGAGGAGTCAAGGGAGTTATATGGACATTTCAACCTTAAAATGTTATTACTGCTAATATCAAAATAATCAGAACAAAAACATGTTTGAAAAACAAAGTTTAATATTTTGATTCCATTTGTTTGTGTATATATTTTGCTCACATCGATTGAGTGACAGAGAAAGATATTTATTTCTGTTCTTTCCTACTCCGAATTATCTAAAATGGTCATTTGTTCAAGAGCAGTTTAATGAATTTAGTTGAATTTCTCATTTTAAATATATAGGCAGAAGCTAAATTTAATTTCTATAAATATATGATATTTAATATATGTTTACAACTGTCTCCATGCATATCAAATCCATTGGAGTATAGCCTCATCTCTGTGAGAGCTAAAGCAGATGTATAGTTATCAGAGCAAAAGAATTGGGAACTTGGGTCACATTCTCTTCATGCAGATAAACCTTGTTTGAACAAAGAAGGACCATATACTTAGAGAAATAAATAGAGGGAGAGGGTGATTGAGCAAACCTGTTTACTTTATGTTTCTTTATAAGCTTTTATTTATTCATGATATAACAATATCATTTTATAGTATATAACTGAAAATTCTACACTAGAAAAATAAGTTTCTCCTGAGAATGGACACTTCTGAAGCTATGAAACTTTCAAACAGGAGAGAGTGAAGACTCATAATCTAGATTTTTTTCCTCCAAAATTCATCAAAGCCTTTTTAAAAATGGTTCGATTTTAACATGGGAGACTATGGTTATTTCCTAATCAACTTAGAAATTATTTAAAATGTTCAAAATTATTACTTATTATGGATAAAGAAACTGCCTACCAAATAGTTCTACATAGCTAACATTTGCACTCAAATATTAGTAACAAAATGCAATATTTTCCATTAAATGTGTAACATTTAATCCAATTCATTTGATATTGAAATATTTAAATAAAATCAGCAGGACCATGGCAGACTAAAGCATTCTTCATTTGTGTCCTCTCCCTCAACAATAACAATTTGGCACCCATTCATGGACAAAAGTACCTTTCTTCTTCTATTCCTTCAATTATCCTTTTCTCCTCACTCCCCTTCTCCTCTCTTTTTGTCCCTTGTCTAGTAGGAGAGAGTAAGGAAAGTCTGGAAAGCTATCAGCTAATGATTTGGGTGGGTTAAGTGGAAGCAATTGGGCACATCAGGATGGAGGGACATTGGCAGCCATGCATCCAGTGTGCATACCAGCCAGAAGACTGATGACCTTCGGAAGCCGTAGGGCAGACAGCAGGCTAGGTATCTTGCTAATACTGCAAAACAAAGTTCCTCCTCAGCCTCAAGTGCATGCTTTCCTGAATCCCTTTTCTATACTTTATATCCTCTTTCTTAACTCTTCACGCACTCAGCACACTTTCTGATTTGAATGATGGGGCCACTGGTTCACCAGTGACCTCGGATATATTGTACTATTCCATTTCTCTGGATCTCTATTTCCTTGTCTTTAAAATGTGAATATTAATTGTGTGTAAGTAACGGAATTGTGAGAATTAAATAAAATAATCTAAGTAACACCCTCGATGTGTTACTAAATGCTTCAAAAATGTTAACTGTTATTATTATTACTATTTTCATTATTTATTCATACTGTATTCTGTCTATATGAAGCTCAAAGCATCCATTCAACTGTGTATCAGATAGTGTTAGAGAATACAGAGGAGATCAAGACACAATCCCTAGACTCAAAAATATTTTAGCATAATGCAGGAAAGTTGCACGTGGTAATTGCTTAATAGATGTAGTCATAGGACACTTGGGATTAGTACTGAGTAGGGATTCCTACTAATCAGGCCAGTTCACTCCATGCTGATCTTGTTCAGCTATCCAATCTCTTAATGCAATAGTCAACAAGATTTTTTTTGGTTGTCATTTTGCATTTAGTACCTTTAAATGGATCTCACTTTTATTGGCATTCCATTTTCCTTATTCCCATAATCTTCCTACCTTCCCACATATATACATTGCAAACTCTTCTCATAACTCAAGTACTCAATTAGGAATTTTGCCTTTTCTGATTGACCACAGTTGATCACTTTCTTATTTATGCCACAGTTAGTAATAGGTCTGCTATTATTCTGTCTCACAAATTAACTTGCAGTTATTTGTTTACCTAATTGTGTTCCCTAGATGGAGACTAGATGGGAAGCTCCTTGAGAACGGAGCTTATACCTTATTTACTCTGGTATACTTACAACATAGCACAAAATCTATTACACAGTTGGCTTTCAATGATGTTCAAAATTAAAGTTGAAATGACTCTCACTTGAAATGTTCCTTGCTCTGTAAGTGACCTTTTCTTATTTTTACTTCTTTACCCCATATTCAGAACTCCCATTTATTGATAATAAGTTCTCATTTTTAAAAATTGTTACTACATATTAATGACTAATAGGATTTCTCTTTTTGGAGAATACAGATTTCTAAATCCAATCCATTCCTGAAAATGTGTTTAGAGAGTGGGACCTATATGCCGTTGCTTCAAATGGGAAATATAAAAGCGCTGAAAGCCCTAAAACACTCAACTCCTTATGTAACAATCTCTCATAGTTTTCTGCATAATATGAAACATTTAAAAGGCTAATTATCAAAATTGTTTAATACTTAAACTCATTAATGGATATATTTGTGTGTAATATGCAGTAATACTGTACAGCATTGGATATGAACTATGTTTTACTTCTACACTGCAATAAACAAGGGATTAAATAAATAATTTATTCCCCATTTTCAAATCACTTTTTTATTTCCAACTCTTATAAAATATGGTCATTTCTGGTTTTCTTAAGTTAACTTAGTTTGTTTTCAGCTCCAGTGAATACTATTATCTGTGCTTTGACCAGATCCCCTCTGTTCCTGGGAATATCCACTGCTGACAGTCATGACTATATGTAGTTCTCCCAGGAAGTTGCCAGAGGTCACCTGGAACCACCTCTCACAAGGTTATACCCCATCCCAGGGCTCAGCGTGTGTTCAGTCACTGGCTAATATGGGAATAAAAATGTCTGGATTATTTACTTTTAATTTGGAACGATTCTGAAGGGTCGTCTCAGTTCCAGGGATTGTAGGATTGGTTGAAACTTCTAATTTTGAAGCATTTAGCACTTTAGTTCACACTGATAATGAACCGAGATGTAATACTGAAAAAGATATTGCACTAGCTGGTGAGGTATGAGAAAAATGGTCATTATTATTAGGAATATATAATTATCAGGCTGTTGCAGAGCACTGAGAGAGATAATGTCAGGCTTGGGATGATTAATCACCAATTTGTGAAAGCCAGAGGGCCTCTTTGCCAGCATGGAAGGAGACTTTCCTATTTTGTAGCTAACGGCAAAAAGAGTGAAGGACCAGGCTCAGGATTTCATTCTAAGAGTAATGGGGCTTCAGAAAAGGTTGAATCCTTAGTCCCATCGTGCCTCCTATGCCAAGGGCAGGGCCCTAATAGGGAAGGAATGGGATCCTGAGACTTTGAATGGGGGATTCTGGGTAGATGTTGCTGAGAACCTTGAACTCCCATTACTCTAAATATGCTGGGCCTGCAGAAGTGTCGCCTCTGTAAGAAGATCCCACCCTTGTTTGAAGACCGGCCTCAAATGAGGCAGGTACTTTATAAGATAACACCTGGCCCTCCATTCCTTGCAGCCAAGGAAACAATAAAAATCCAGTCCAAGCACAGTTCAACTGGGGATGTGCTCAGCCTAGGAAGGGAGGAATAGGAGTATTGCCAAAGGAGCCGCAATGTGTGAATGACATATTTCAGCAGGAATTTACATTGCCTTCATGGGACTTGATTCTAAGGGAGCTGGATCAAGAGGGTCAAGACACAAAGTTGAATAGGGGAGAGTTTACCAAAATGGAAATACTCTTCTGTGAAATAGAATTTCACACTTAGTCATGCACCTTGAGTATAGTGTTAACAAGTAGCAAAGCTGATTCTTGTAAACTTTGCAGAGACAAGGGGGGCAAACAATGGCCCACACTAACTGAAATAGAAATGCTGTCACTACTTTAGCACATGATGGAGGATAGGATCAGTAGGCTCATCGGAATGGGCCTGGTACAGTAGCTAACACGTAAGGCTGATACCATCTTACCACTGAGGTAGATGGACAAAAGATCCCAGAAGACTCTTTCTCACATAATGTGCTGGTGAGATTGGTACCAACATCACTGATAAGCTCAGTGGTTACTATTCTCTGTAGCTAGGCCTAATGGTAGGAGATGCCTGTTATAAAACTGAGTTAATTGATAGCAATGGGAATAATAATATCTTGAAATCAGGGAAACCATGGCAGTGAATGAGGTGATGGTGCTTAACCATTGGAAACAAGGTAGGTGCTACCATCTCAATGAAAGGTAAGGTAGGAGTAGAAGCCAGAGCATTATAGAGATGGCTAATAGAGCATGCTGTTCTTAGAGGCAAGTTATATGGGCAGCCAAAAAAATGGATTGGCTTAATATATTTACGCAAAAGAAATCAAGAATGGATGATCAGGAAGCTGAAGGCAGTCACCTCAGCAAAAAGTGTCATGCCAAACTTCTCTCCTTGAGTCAGCTCTCAAACCCAGAACCCACTGACTAAGGAAAAGTTTCTTATGAAGCAGGGCCCAGCATAAGGTATTGTAGAGGTGAAAGCCAAGTGGAAAATAGAGGCATTCATCCAAGACCATAAATAAAAAACAATACTATATCCTGGGAGGAAGGACTGGTTAGTGTTTCCTCAAAAATTAAAGAATCTCTAACTTAAATAGGTTGGTGACCTCTATTACATCTCTATCTAATCCATCATTCTGGTACCAGTTTGTCAACTGGGATCATGGTGGATGACAATGGACTCACACAAACTTAATCAAGTAGTTGCTGCAACTGTTGCTGTTGTGCCTAATGTGGAATTTTTGCTAAAGTAGATTAATATAGTTTCTGCATGTAGTATCTGGCAGTTTATTTGGCAGATACTTTCTTATCTTTATTTAGAGGAAGATCAAAAGGAATTTTACTCACATAGATGAACAAAAGTATAATTATGATCTTATCTCATGGCTCTATTAACTCTTCTGTCCTCTGTCATAATATAGTACAAAGGGTATTGGACCATCTGGAAAATTCTGAAGACTCAAACCTTGGTCTACAATATTGGTGACACTTTACTAATTTGATAAAATAATCAGGAAAAGATAAGTATGTTGGGGGTCTTGGTAAGAAACAAACTCTTAAGAGTATGGGAGATAACTCCACAATGATTCAGGGGCTTGCCTAGATGAAGTTTTAATTAACCAGTGGTCTTGGGCATGCCAGGCTATCCTCTCTAAAATAAAGGACAAATTATTGTACCTTCTTCCATCTATCACTACAAATGAAGCACATTTCTTAACAGCCCTTTCTTGGTTCAAGGCATCATATTCAATGCTTGGGAATACTGTTCCAAGCCACATACTCTGTGTCACAAAAATTTGTCAGCTTTGGGAGGGGCTGAGAGTAGGAGAGTGTTCTGTAGCAGGCTCAGAATGTAATGCAAGCAGCCCTGTAACTTGCGCCATGATGTTCATAAGACCCCATGGTACTTAGTTATCTATGGGCGGAGGGTGAATATCATGCAGAACTTATGGCAAGCCTCAGTATGAGAATTCAAATGTAGAACCATATGTTCTGGAGAGCAAGGTCATGCCATCTGCAATAGAGAACTAAAAATCTTTTAAAAAACAACTCCCAGAATTTGTTCAAGAGACAGCAAGTGACCATGTAGTCAGAACTGCTAGTGGTACAATGCAAGCCCACTCAGAGGTGCTTCCCTCTGAGTGAAGTGAGAAAAAATGTTCCCAGTGGGCAATATTTGGTCATCTAGTTGGTGGAGATGTGGCCTGAGATAAAATTATACATGGATTTAGAGGCAGTAGAGAGTGGCTGTGCTATCTGACAAATTTGAGAGGGAAAAGATTCAAAGATTGTGTTCAAGGAAGTCTGGCATGTATACATTTGGAAATAGATAATGTATAGGAAGATTTTTGTATTATTCACCTGAGATTATCCATCACAGAAGAGAGACTAAACAGCTAACTTTCCCTTGGGCAAATAACAGAATGATGTCTAGGTGTCCAGGCCAGATACTTCAAGTTTCCAATTCCTAATAGTCTATGTATTTTTTTCTTCCTTTAAAAAATTAAACAAACATGAAGAGTACCCCATGAAAAAATGTTCTAGTATTGTTCAGGTACTTTTATGCCTTCACTTTAATGTGAGAAATACACACGCAAATAATATGTTCAGAAACTTTCTGCTCTACAATTAAGTTCTGGTCTGACAATCAAGTTCGTGAAATCATCCTAAAAAAAGTGCTACATACCTCATTGCTGAATATCACTTTGGTCACCTTCGAAGTACTCCCCTTGGGAGGCCATGCACTGATGACAGCACCTAGTCCACCCTTCAAAGCAATTTTGGAACTCTTTTTCTGGAATGGCCATCAGAGCTGTTGTCGTATTAGCCTTCATGTTCTGAATGTCACCAAAATGTCTTTCTTTCAATATTTCCTTTATCTTCGGGTAAAGAAAGAAGTCATTGGGGGCCAGGACAGGTGAATAGGGAGGTTGTTCCAATACAATTATTTGTTTACTGGCTGAAAACTCCCTCACAGACAGTGCTGTGTGAGCTGGTGCATTGTCGTGATGAATTGTTGGCAAAAAGTTCAGGTCGTCTAACTTTTTCACACAGTCTTTTCAGCACTTCCAAATAGTAAACTTGGTTAACTGTTCATTCAGTTGGTGCAAATTCATAATGAATAATCTCTCTGATATCAAAAAGGGTTAGCAACATCATTGCAACAAAGTTCACGGGCTTAATGTTAGGCCCTGTGTATCTCTCCCTCTGATTATATAAAAAATGGACAAGAATTGCATTACTTTCTTATGTATTTTCTATAAAACTAACCTTATTTTACTTTATTATACCATGAGCAGAAATTATTCATGTTTATATTCCATTTCCCGGTCATCTTATTAAAATATTGACAGACCACTCCTAGGCATCATCTCATCTCTCGGTAACTTTTCTTGTTGTTCCTTTTTATTCCCTTATATTCGCAACTAACCTCTAATGACAATTGTATGGAAAATGATATTACAGCAAATTTCATTAGCTGGTTTTAAAGTAAATCACAAGAGAGACTTAGGATAAAGTCAGGAATATTTCTAATGCTAGTTGAATGGTATTACAAATATTCTTTCTCTATACTTTTATACTCAGTACACCTACATAGATATAATTTAAATTTAGTTGACATAACTTGTTCTTTATATTGTCACTTTGTTTATCATATCTATTTATTATCTTTTATGCATACCTTTTTATTTTGTTTAGTTTGTTCCAATATCTTTCTTGCTTTTGAAATCAAGCTAACACATAATATCTTTTGTTGTCCTGTTCATTTAAAAATAGAAAGTGGTCCAAAATTGTTTTGTTCTAGTAGTATCTTCCATATCCTTAATTAAATGTCAGTAATATTTAAATATTACTTTAGTAATTTGTATATCCTCGAGAGCAAATCATAATTACTGTAATTATGTATATTACTATTCTAAATACCCTTGTAGAGTTTATTGAATGTGACTATATTTACTGCCTATCTACTCCTATAGTCTATAGTTTTTTTGAACTACTACTAATGCCCGTCCCATCTTTGCAGCGTTTGACCTGTTCTTCATTACCATGTCATAAAATGTGGTTTCTAGTCCTGAATCATCCTCTGTATCATTTGCATCTCTAGAAAAGAACTTTAAGTAGTTGTAAGGTACACATATATCACATTAAATTATTTCAATTGCATGTGAATAGTTTTTAATGATTAATAATAATACATAATTTTTATATTGATTTATATTGAAATGCTTGATTCATATTGAAATATGATTAATATTTCTAGTTAAGCAAAGTGACAAGGCCAATTAATTTATATTATTATTATTATTATTATTATTATTTTTTTTTTTTAGCTGAGCCATCCTGCTACCTGTTGGCAGCTCAGCGGCTGCTCAGCTCTGGCTGGACTCGAACTGCTGTTGCTCAGAGCTCAAACTCTTGAGCGAGCTCTTAACCAACTGAGCCACTCGGCCGGCCCTCAATTAATTTATATTATTAAAGTCTGACCTTGCATTTCAGAGTTAAATAATTGTATATTTACACATTTATTTGTTCAATAAGTATATACTCATGCCTGACTCTAAATTAGGTCCCTGCAGTAGTGACTGGTCATCAGGGAAACAGAGTTTTTGTGCACATAGAGTTTATTAGCTAGGTCTAGAAGACTTATAGACAGTTTAAGAAGGCAATTAGAATGAAATCTGCTATGTGTTTGAGAGGATGATATGATGACTACTATTTATATCTTTCTGTAGTTTAAAATCAGTATTAAAATAAATTTTTGACTTTTCTGAATTGTTAGTTGACCCAATTCAAGTGGAATAATATTTCAAGTTTTAACTTAGTTCTCAGTTGATAGATAACTTTAGACAATATCAGAAATGTGATCTTCTAAATTCCGAATTACATCCATTTCTCTTAATGGTAAAAATGCGTCAGGATCATCTTTTATTTATATTTTGTGGCTTGGTATATATTTTTTAAATGAGCTTTTACATACGATTACCATACTGTGTAACTTATGACTAAATTGTTCACTCAAGACCCAATTCAAAAGATTTCTTCTTCAGAACTCCCTGTTTGTCACCAAAGTACAGCTTTAATTCTACAAGCTCACTTCTGTGTAAATGTCATCTGCATAATCTATGATGTATTGTGATTATGTATACATTTGTTATAACTGTCACTTTATTTTTCACCTGCAAAGGCAAAAACTGACTTTCTTGTCTACATTTGAACATTCCTGAAATTCAGATCAAATGCTGAAATGTATGATTGTAGTACAGTAATTGCTGGATGATAAAAAATTTGCACAAGGTCTAGAATTGCACCCAGATCATTTGACCAGTTAATGACATTACTGATATTTGTTTATGATGTTCTATATTACAGATTTGAGAGCTGTAGGTTTTTCTCATTTCTCATATTCTCTGCTTCTTCCTGAATAAATTTCTTGAAGGCAGAGATAGTGTCTCATTCAGCTTCACAACATCTAACATGGTGTTCCCCAATAGGAGGCACTCAGTAAATACCTGCCAAATTAGTGAAATGTTTAAAATTAAATAATAAAATAATTGTATTGTCAGTTGCAGCTGCTATAACAAAATACCATAGACTGTGTGTGGTTTAAACAACAGAAATTTATTTTCTCACAGTTCTGGAGCCTGGAATTTTGAGATCAGGGTGCTAGCTAGCATAGTTGGTTTCTAATAAGGGCTCTCTTCTTGGCCTGCAGATGGCTACTTTCTTGCTGTTTCCTCACAAAGTAGAGAAAGAGAGCTCTGGTGTGTGTTCCTCAAATAAGGGCACCCTCCCTATCAAATTAGGACACTACTCTTTTCACTTCTTCTCATGCCCTAATTGCAAATACAATCGCGTTAAATATTAGGGCTTCAACATATTAATTTTGGAGGTACACAAACATTCAGTTCGTAACAATTATTAATATAATCATTAAAACCATACAGTGCATATTTACATCACATATCACATACACCACAAGTCACATATACCACAAATCAATTGTAGATGTAACAACCTTATTTCTTTACTGAGATAATGTCAATTTGGACTGTATATATGCATGTGTAAAAAAAGTCTTATTTTCTTATTTTCTTTCTCTAATTAGTAGTATTTTTCAGAACTTCTCTTGTATCTTTTTTTGGGGCATCTTCAAATAATCCCAAATTTGAAAATGAATCACCCTTAATTTCTCCTTTTTCCAACTCCCCATGTCTAACTAGTCACCAAGTCCAATCAACTTACTTCCTATATGCCTCCAGAATCTCTTTTACCTGTTTAATGCCATGGCCCCGGCCTCAGTTCAGGTACTTCAGTTTTATTTTATCTAGAGACTAATGCAAATGACTACAAGCAGGGGGCACCATGGCTCGAGGGGAGATGAGTTGTGTGGGAGAATGCTGACCCTGCAGATGTCTAACTGGCTTCAATGCCCAATTCTGCTTCAGTGGCTGTGGTGCCTTTTCAAATGTAGAACATAATTATTTCCTCAGATAATTTATAATAATTATACTAAACATAATTTAGTAATTATGAAATAAAATAATACTCTCATCTAGTAAGCTCTTAATAGATTTTGCATCCTTCCCTTTCATTTTCTAGTTTCTTCTATGGTTTCTTCTATATTCTCCCCAATGCAGAAATCTCCTCAAAGCTCCTATTTGTACATGTTGTTCTCCTGCCCGAATTCTATTACTGACTTTCCAGAAACCTGTAACATGAATCCCAAGCCCCTTAGTATATTATTCAAGGCCCTTAAAGATTTGAAGCCAGCTTACCTCCTTCAGATCAGACATTTCAGCTAACCATGTATATCTGCAGTCCTTAAGGCATACCATGCCATATTTCATGTGGCTTTGTAGATATTTATATTATTTGAATAAGTTATTTGCTATTATTGTTATTGATCCTCTATTTCCTCTGTCAACTCAACCTCTAACCATCTCCCCCAACATGGCTGCAAATAGACATACTTCACTAACTTTCAAGATTTTATCACTCATTCTTCCAGTTAACAAATTCCTTAAGGTTCTAGTATATTCTAGGCATGATACAGAAAGATTGAAAAGACAGGGCCCAAGTCCTTGCAGATTCTTGGTAGTATTAAGGAGGATAATTTTATAGACAAGTGAAGTGATACACAGAGAGGTTCAGCAACTTATTGAAGGTCTCACATTTACTAAGCGGTAGAGACTACAAATCAGATATCTAACTGCTAAGCCAGGATCATTTTTATTTCACCCAGTGGATTTCAGAGCATAATGAATAGAAATGTCAAAATTATATAATTTTGACTGGTCCTAATATCTCACATGGGTAAATACTTTGTAGAGATCTTTATGTTAGCTACTTATGTTTGCTAAGACATATAATATGGTAAATTATACTTACTCATAAGTTATATGTCATGGATGGTGGAAAAGCAAGGCATGCAAGTAAGCAAAGATGATATCGTGGTAGTTTAAAAATGTAAGAAATATGTCATTAGTGCTCAGGAGGAAATAGTAAGAAATTAGTACTATATATTTATAACAAACCTTAGTAATTTGAAGAAAAAAATAATGTATGCTTGTTAAATTAATTAATTCAGCAGACACTTATTGAGTACCTGCTGTGTGCTGCATACCCTCCTAAAAGCTATTAATAAGACAACACATGCTTCTATTCTAAATGAATAGACTAGTAAACATAGGACCATGGTGTAATGTGTTAGAGGCCCAAATAGGCTCATTAACATGGTGCTATGGGGGTAACAAAGATGCATTCTCAGAGAAGGTGCCATATGATCTTTAATAAAAGATGAGTGTTTTCAACAGGCAAAAAGGTATATCAGTAAATTAGTTAAAAAAAATCAGTAAGTCAATAAAAAAATAGGTATATTAATTTACAAGAACTACCAAGTGCCAAGATGTGGCATCATCACCATCATCATTATCATTACCATCATCAGAAATAAGATAACTTACTATATAATTAATATATTCCAATAATTTTATATGTGTTTTTTTTACATTTCTGTATACTAGAAATTAGTTTTGAAACTTTCTATATTTCAAGTGTCATTTTTTTAGATTTTTGTGTATTTTTACATAGGGTTTGCAAATTTTACAATTATTTTTAGGAATTTTGTCCTTTTAACTTAAAAATTCTTACTAGTATATTTCCTTGTTATATATAATTATGTCTGTACTTTGCTTGTTATGAGAATTCATTCATATGTAAACTGTCTTATGCTGAGGACTTTTTAGAATACTAGAGCTAGATTATATAACTTCAGCCATCAGATCTGAAGCTACAGTTAAAAATACATGCAAGTACATAGAAGATTAAGGTGCAAGATTAGGATCAGGCTCAGAAAAAAATGAAACAAAAATGCTACAAAAACCATAGCCTATAAAAACTGGAGTAGTACAGGAGGAGGATTTAAAAATGATAGGTTAAAACACTGATAATAAAACCCACGGATCAACAGTATTAAAGGCACAGACAAAACAATTGCTAGGCTGTCCCACAGTACAAAATGTTACAAATAAACAACAAGCATAATTTAGAATATTTGACTGTAAAGGTCATTTAATTCCACTGTCACTTCAGAAAATTTTTTTAACCAATTTGTAACAAATCTGAAGGAACCTGATACCTATGTATATTAAGAATGAGATTGGACTGATTTGCTAGTGTTGGGTATTAAAAGTTATGTTAAGAAAAGGGTCTTATTTCCAATCTGGAAGGAATGAAGATGTCCAGGGCCTGTAAAAACCAAAGCTTTTTCTGCTCATTTTAACCAAGCCAGAATTTTCAGGAGATGATTTAACTTCAATTAACTTCAATTATATAACACACAATACATGACCAAACTTTTCCAGTGTTATCACATATATATTTTATTTAATCCTCACAACTGAAGTAGGTAGGGCTTTTATTCATTTTATTTCATAGATGGAAATATTGAAACATGGAGGTTGTGATAGAGTCCTCTCAAATACCAGTCTCTGGGCGTCTCTTGCTAGTCCATGTATAATCATGTCTGCATCTTATTTGTCTTAAGAATTATCTCATATGTGAAATGCCTCATGTTAAGGATATTTTACTATATTATAGCTAGGTCATCTTGGATATCTTCTAAGACTTGCCTACTCTATATTGGTTTCCACTACAATTGTCAGGAATATTATATTTTCATTAAAAAGAAAAGGTTGCCACAGTATTTTTCCAAATAATATCGTTGTCAAAAGTACATTTAAACATTCACTGGGTTTCTATTGCAAATGACAGAGGTCCATGCCTAGCGTTTCATTAAAAGGTAAAGTTAGAAAATGATTGAAGGTAGAGCATTTTATAGTGTTGTCTGCTAATTACTTAGAATTGCTTATAAAAAGTAATAGATTACATTGTACATCGAGGGCTTTATGCATTACATTCATTATATAAGCAAATTTCAAAAACGAAAAATAAAGAACCACATCTATAGGTCATGAGGTTAGTAAAATAAGTGCTGTTTAAGAATTTGTTTATAAATAGTCTGTAGTGTCAGCATATTGTGTTTATTTGTTTACCAAATTTAATGTGCAAAATTTTGCAATTTTTCAAAATGCTAAATAATGTTTTAATACACTTTACTATTTTTTTTTCCTTCTGGAATTATATGTAAACACTAGCTACATTTTTTAAATGACTTGTCAGTTTCCTGTTCTAAATTTTTTTTAAAAAAGAAAAAGGGCAGGGAGACAAAGAAAAGGTAAGGTAACAGGTGTACTCAGGGTATTTAGACGTAGTGGACAGTATTTAAAAGCCCACACATGAAGCAACTTGTTGGTTCAAAGAATAAGTAAGTAAATGCTTAGCACTTTGGGACCTTTCATGGCAGAACAATGCACGGATGAATTGAAGGCATTAGTCTCTGAAAGAAAGCTGGCCCATTACTAGTAATTATAGTTAATCAGCAACAATTGTCTTGACCAAGATACAGATCAACACTGAGCACTAACCTCACAGGACTAATGAGGGTAATGGGGGATGAAGAAAGCCTGATGGAACTCAGTAAGGCACGGAATAAGCGGAGCAGATGACTCCATCTCGGTTCAGTCTCTACCTGTTTTTTCAGTCCAGAAGGCACAGGCTTTCTTCAAATCAGGGACTGCAGATGTAATTCTCAGTAGAGACATTGAAAAGTGGTTAATACTTAGCACGATGAATAATATATATTTACATGGCCCACACCACATCAGCATAGTGGCACTGTCTTTTAATCTTTACACTCAAAATATGTTTTGAAGGCCAACCAAATTGGCATCCCCAGGGAGCTTGTTAGATATGCAGATTCTCAGGCCCCATCTGCAACCCACTGAACCCAAATCTGCATGTTGACAAGGTCCCCAGGTGATTCCTGTGCACTTGAGTTTTAGAAATACTGGCCCTCTAAATTGAGGGATGCCTTGGACCTAATTGTCATGTTGTCTCCTATTAGCTACCCAGGTACAGTTTCTTAGAAAGGGACAAACTTCAATAATTTGCACTCCAGTCTATAATAAAAGTATTGCATTTGAGAAGAAAAAGCTAATTTTTTTTCTAGTGTTTCTTTCATCTAAGACAGCACTAATGCTCACAAAAGGAGAGGTGAAAGGTCTACTCTGAGAAGCAAGAGCTAGGCTGGCCTGTATAAACAGTGCATCCAACACAAAACCTTCCATTAAATTAAAAAACACTTTTGTTTGTGTTGCAACACTGTCTTCCAAGAAGCCAATGCACTTCACACAGATAATTTATTTTTATAGCTCCAAGTAGGGACCCGGCATCATCGTTCCTCTCTCACCAAATGTGGAGAGGGCACCTGAGTCAAGCAAGTTTTGTGATTTGGGCGACCCATTCAGTGGAAGTTTTGAGAATAAAGATAAAATCTATAATTTCTGGCCATTCCATGCAATGCATTATATTTGGTGAATGTCAAGGTTTATTCTAATGTATTAGACACTCACTTTCACTGGATAAATTTAATTGCAGCATGAATTGCATTTATTTTAGTTTTGACCTGGAGGATCTCAGGTATTTATATTTCACACTTAAATGAAATTTGATGAGAATTCTTAACAAGTACAAGATATTTATGTACTTATTCAGATACCTGCCAACACTAAAGGAAGGGAGAAAATGGGCTCAAACTCATTAGGACTCTGCTATATTCTAGTTACTTTACAATTGTTATCTTGCTTATTTCTGACAATACTACAAGGAATCTATTATCCTTTTTTTTTTTTTCTTAGCTCGGAAACTGAGGCTAAGAAACGCTTAGGAAATAATCTACCTAATGCAGTAAATGGAAGAGGCTGAATGAAAATCATGTCTGCTTGACAGGAAAACCAACTCTGTTTACCACGCCAAATTTATTTATTCATGTGGCTTGATGAGGATTTCTGGCATATTGCATGCTGTTCGATTGTGATTATTTGCTATCTGAGCTGAACTGAAAGAGTGTCAGAAGACTTGATTAAACACACAAATAACCTTTGCCCATGCCTTCTGTCTTTCTTCCTTCTTTCCTTCTTCCATAGCCAAATATTGTTAATTCTCAAATCTGCTTCTTCTGGCTCTTCTATCCAAGTATCTCTATAATGTTAAAACTCATGACTTATTAAATCACTTTTAGACATTACCTACTAACTTTTCATTTTGATAGTTGAAGACTTAGCCCTGTATTTTCTACCTTTCTCTAAGATTGTTTATTGCTCCTGGGGTTAATAATCACCTTATTTATCTAAGTTGTTTAGTTTCCGTGGTCCTTCATGCTCTTGTAAAGCCTGATCATTTTCTCACAAGTTCTGGCGCAGAATTTATAATCCCAGGGCCTGCCTTTCTTCTCTGCAGCTCTGGATCCCGTTTTCTGGATCTCATATTTCTCTTTCTTTTTAAAGATTTATTTATTTTTTATTTTTTTATATTTTTTTATTGGGGACTTGGGGGATGGGAACAGCGCTGGGGAATTGGGGGAAGGGGAACAGACAAGTTGCTGTCTTTTTGTTCTTCAGTCTAGTTATGGAGGACGTTGCTTCACTGGCCCAAGTTGGCACCATCATTGCGCTCTTCCCGGGTGAGGCAGATCAGTCGCCGGCTTCTGGACGGCCACTCACTGCGGCTGCTGGCCGCTCACGCTGGCTGCTGGCGTCACACGGTAGCCCATGGCAACCCACTGCCACAGGGGCTGCAGCCTACGCCGTCGCCGGTGACTCATGGTAGCCCAGCTCCAGGTTGAGCTGTTGTTCAGCATCTTAGCTGTGGAGGGCAGTGTCACTGGCCCTCATATGTGGGATCCGAACCGGGGCCCTCTGGCATCCCAAGCCAGCTCTTAACCATCGCGCCACTCGGCTGGCCCCATATTTCTCTTTCTTGGCTGACTCATGACGTTGCTAAAATACACCCTATGGTGGTTTCCTAAGAAATGATTTTTGGGAGGCACATATTCTGAATCTATGGATGTCTGAAAATGTTAACATTCAGGTGGCACTCTAGGTGGTACTCCAGTTATGCATTATCATATAACATATCACCCTGAGATTCAGTGGGATAAAGTAATAAACATTTCATTATGTTCAGAAGTTTTATGGGTCAGGAGTTTGGGCAGGGCACAGTGGGGATGACATAGCTCAGCTCTACAATGTCTAGAACTTGAGCTGGGAAGATTTAAATGGCTGGGAAAGAGTCAAATGGCTGTGCTGGCATTATTGGGAGTTTCTTCATTCCCATATTGGGCACTAGATAGAGTTTACAGACTGTCCTGCCCATATGTGACCTTTCCATGAGGTTGGGCTTCTTTACAGCATCTGTGAATTCAAGGTCTTAAAAACCATGTTTTAAAACCACCACAGCCAATAAAAATCTAGGGTTACAAATCACTTTTTCCCCTTTAAAGTTTGAAGCCATTTGGTGCGATGACCTAACTTGGAAACTAATGATTTTCAGTTCTATCTTTGGTTGTCATTGTTGCATTTTCCTTGGTAATTTTTGTTTTTGATTTGCTCTCTGCTTAATTTCTAAAATTTATTTCTATTGATTATAGAATGGCTTTTTTTTAACTTCATCTCACGCTTGTATCTTTCCCCTCCAGTTATCTAATTTTTTTATTTTGTTCAACTTTCTAGAGTTTTCAACTTTATTTTATAATTTAAAAATATCAATTTTTAATGTGTAAGAACTCATTTTTGTTCTATTATTAATTTTACTCATAGAATTCTATTTCTGGGTTCAATATCTTTTCTTACTTATCTAACAGTATTAATAATGATTAGATTTTTTATGCTACCTGAATTATCTTTATTTCATCTAAGTCATGTTTTAGTCTATCTGCTTCACCCTGAAGAATTTCCTCAAAGCCCTGGTAATCTTTTACTTTTGAAAGGATGACCTGAATATATGATGACCTAAAAATATGGTAGTTCACCTTATTCTAGAGGCATTTAGGGGCAAATTCTAGAATTTTCACAGAAATGTGCCAACTATTAGTTATTTAGTTTCTTTAATGAAGAATCCACCACTCTCTTGTATTAGAAGTGCATGCCTAGATATCAAGATTCTGGGAGCAGTGCGGAGTAAAGTGGCTGGGAGACCTCACCACTCATCTACAGACTATTTAATCCCAATGTTTTTATTCCGGCACCTGACTCTTCCCCTTCGCTGTATCTGCTATGTCTCTAGTTCAATTTTTCCAGCAAGTAAAGTTATGGTATTTCCCAAGACTTAACAGTGTTAATAACAGTGGGTGACAGGGATCTGTTATTGTGTATAACAAACAGTCTTCCTAATTAAGACTTTCAACCCATCTCTTCTTCTGAATTGCTACCTAACCCTAATCTTTTATGCATTTTAGTTTCTCCAAGAACTAAGCATTTTATGAGTTCAATGCAGACTGGTTCAACTTCTCTTTATTATTCCCATCTATTTCAGCTTTGCATACTTGGCTATGTAAATGACCTATCCTGGGACCACTTCCCAGCTTCAGAATAATGAGCTGAACATTTATTTGCTGATAATAACCCCTTTTATTCTCCTTGTCTTTTTGGTTTAGGTCTTTTCTTTTTTTTAATTTACTGTTATTTCAACGTATTTTATGGAGGAAGTCGAAGAGAAACAGTTTTGCTCTATGGAGTGGTCTAAATATTATAATAAACTCTAAATCTCATACGTTTAACACAGTTAAGGTTCACTGCTACCTTTCACACAGGTTAATGCATTACAGTCTAATTCAGGGCAGGGTGGTGGAGTGCAAGGGGGTAGTTTTGGGTATCCAGCCCCCTGTCAACTTGATGCTCCACCATCCTTTAGGGCCTGGACAGCCTCTTGGATCCCCTGCATATTAGGGAAAGAGAGCCCATACAGGAGAGGGTAAATCCAGAAGGAGGAGTTATATATCACATTTGCACAAGTGACTATGACCTAATTCAAGTGAGGCTCACAAGTATAGTGTGACTGTATTCCTGTGAAGAGAAGAAAGTAAATTTGATGCACATCTAACTTATCTCTGCTGAACACATATTTTCTATTTGCCATTTAATCAGAAATTTGCAATATATTCCAAAATGTACTCATCAGGTAAATACATAGGAAAAGAGTTTAGTTTTTATATTTTCTACATGTAATTTATCATTTAGGGTATACATACAAAATCTAATTTATGATAGCCAATGTGTTGAAAACTTGATATAAAACTTAAAAAAATATTTTCTTTATTTAATTGGGAAAGAAGAGTCTAATTTAATTTCAAATCACATGACTATAATTACCCCATCTATTAAATAGAGGTGGTTTCTGGAACTTATCTACGTGCATGCTCTTTTTGAAGTACACGGAAAGAGTTTTTTATCAGGGTATTCGGTAAGTATCTTGGAAGAAAGGTACCATGGAAATAAATGTAAAAGGGCAAAACCTTTATTAAGAAGAGGAATTTGAAAATAAAAATAAAATGTGTTGTTTTTCGCTGATTTCATTTTAAATTACGGTTTCTATAACACAGACTTTGAACTGGTTTACCTAGATGATTAAGTCACCTATCATTTCAACTACAGCTAGTTCTCCAGCTTTAATTGATTATAAGTTTAACGTCAAGTGCTATCATTAATTTTTTTCTTCAGAAGTGGGTGTGATCGACTGTGTATCTTGTTGAGTAGCTCATTCTGCAAACACTGTAAAACCCATGTCCTTACATGTCTAGTTACAGAAGTTTTGTGTTATGTAACCAAAGTTAGTAATCTGTTAATATGAACAAACTTATTAAATGATATACTTTTCTTGTGTATACTGAACATCCTTCCCGTTAGTGCCAATGTCTCTCTGTGACTTAAGTTGAATGTTTACATAGACAATAACTTTTTTTTCACTTGTTATTTCTCAAATTGTCCCAGGAAAGAGAGCCCAATGGCAGAGAGAAACAGATACGTGGGAAACCTATCCTACTCCCTATGGAGGTGGGTTCTGGAGGCAGAGCCAGATACAGCTAGCTGCATATAAATATTTTAAAGATTTTAAACATTAAAATTTATATACATTTTGCATTATGCTCAATAACTATTTTTTCTCTAACTTAAAATATTAATTTTCTCCCAAACAGTCCAATTAAATTTATTTTCAAGGACATCCCATTTTGATTCCTGTGATCATACTTTGTATTTCTCATCCAGGTTGGAAAAAAGCAGTAGTGGAAATACATTATAAATATCAGAGTTCCCTTCTCCTCTTGAAGAAGAGAAGTAGTAAAAACCTACAGCTTTTTACTTTAAACTTTGTGCAGCTACTATTTATTTGCTGTGCCAGTAGAATTTACTGATAGTAAAGAGTTTAGAAAGTAACCCAGTTATTTGTCTTATCTTCCCATTATATCAACTGGAACAGAATTATTTCATATCTTTTCCTGTATACTAGATGAGATCACAATTAATGTAGGAAACATGTGAAATCTTGCTGAGATGTGCAAGCAGATAGGGAAAATTTGATTGGCTAGTTGCATACTCTCTACTTTATGGGGGATGTTGTAAATGTCTTGTATTTCTCATACTACAATATCATCACCGTCTTTGCAAGAAAAAATAATTGAGTTGAAATATTTTAGCTTTTAACCTCCCTAAACTATAGGCCATATTCTACAAGATAAGAAACCACGAGATTAAATGCCAGCTCTCAAAATAATAAAATATTACTTTAATAATTAGAGTCCAACTAAAGAAATACTTGCAGAAATTTGTCAAACAGTTATAAAATATATAGACATAGAGAAATTCATCTTAAATTTTCTATTGGCAGTACAAAAACTGAGCCTACCTGCTCATGGGTTTTCCATCATGCTTTTTCAATCTTTGCTCTTACTTAAAGAATATTTTTATTATAAAAGATCCTTCATCAGTATTCTTTTTGCCATTATCTTCCCAGTTCTTCCTCAAACTTTTCAATTATCTACTGCTAGCTTTTTCAACATCTCCTTCCTAATATTTCTTACTCCTGTCTTGTTTAAGCCAGATCTTCCCTAAAAATAAACAGATAATTTTTTTTTATTTTGAATGATATGAAATTGCTGATAATTGACTCTCTTTTGAACTATAAAAATTATAATTTCATATGGTTCAATCTAAACTTGACAACACTATCCTACAGGCTTTTTCCTTCCTTTTAATGCCAGATTTCTAAAACATGGCATTTAGTTTGGTACAATTAAATATATCATCAGTTCCTAATCTCTTGTATCTCAAATCTACTTCACCTGCACCCCAAAGGCTGTCAACACTCCTGAATTGCCAAATTAATTAGTTATTTTGAATTATCTTTCTCTTTGTTCGCTACACATTGAACACATTGACACTGCTTAGGACACTGCTAATCCTCTGATTATTTCATAACCTGGCAGATCTTCCTCCTTTTGACCTCTCTTCTTTACCTCTCTCCATGACTCCTATTCTTGCTTTATTTTAACTGTGGATGTTATCCCAGGTCAATCATTGGGCCCAGTTACTGCTGGCTTTAATCTTCTTTCTTTGGAGATATCCACCTGCACTCATTGTATTGATGATTGTTATGGGCCACTTTGTGTCTTCCAAAATTCATATGTTGAAGCCCTAACCTGCAGTATCTCAGAATGTGACTGTATTTGGAGATAGGGTCTTTACAGAGGTGATGAAGTTAATATGAAGCTGTTAAAATAGGCCTAATCTAATCTGACTGGTGTTCATAAAATGAAAGAAATTTGGATACACAAAGTAACATAGCGGATGTACATGCACAGAGGAAATACCATGTGAGGATAGGTTGAGAAGGCAGATGTGTGCAAGCCCCATTTGCAAGCTAAGGAGAGAGGCCTCGGAAAACATCATAACTGCTGACACATTGATCTTGGATGTCCAGACTTTGGAACTGTGAGAAAAAATTTTGTTGTTTAAGGTCCCCACTATGTGGTATTCTGTTATGGCTGCTCTTGCAAACTAAAAAATGATTGATATCTTTCCAACTTTCATTTTTCTGTGGAGAAGGAGTTCTGGCCAAAGTTTCATAATAAAAAAATGGTGTTCAAACAAGTTTTGGGAACTTGTAGATGTCAATACACTATATTGAGATTTACAATGCATATAGGATAGTAAAGACTCAGATATTTATTGAGTCAAAAAAGGACATTTTTTACTCAATGCTTCTTAAATTTATCCTTATTTGGCAATGCCAACTTTTTCTTTTCTTTATAAATATTGCTCAGTACCTCATAACATCCTATGAAACATATTTTGAAAAATGTTTGTCTATGTCTCGTCTGCTAACCTCAAACCATATTTCCAGTTATATAGCTCCAGTGACCTTATAGTCATTTCTACTGCATGTCATTATTTTCTCTTGAAACTTGCTTTTCAATTTGTTTTCTGTTTTCTACTAGTTCAGTTCCCCCATCATCCAAGCTCAGATGCTATGACATTTCTGACTCAGTCTTCTCTATTTCAAATAGTAAGTTAGGTAAAAGATGTGTCAGTTCTTCTGTATGTATTGATTCCTTTGTACGATTCTAGAACAAAATCTATCATGGTGTGTTTGGTTAGTTGCAATAGGTCCCTAAATGGTTTTCTTGTTTTTGGATTTTCTTTCTCTGAGGTGAACCATACTACATGATTTAAATTTCTAATGTTCTTTTATTTGTAAAATATTTGTAAAACTACTTTTACCATAATACTTTACTGATCAAAAACTTTTTGTTACTTTTTATTATCACAAACTTCCTTTATTTTTGCTTTACTATTAAATGATAAACTCCTAATGAAAGAAATAATCCTCATCAGAGTGTGATTGGACATAAAAGCTGCCTTTGTAGACCTTGTTTTCTAAAGCAGAATGAATAAATACATATGGCATACAAGGTTGTATAACACATAAGGAGACATAAAGTAATTGAGATTAGAGTCCATATTTAAGACTTGAAGTTTTTGAGCAATGAAACAAATCAAATGGTATTCAGCTAAGACAGCCTACAACTGTAATCAGAAAATATCTAAATAAGATCACATATTAAGCTACTCCAAAAAAAAAGTTGATATAAGCACAATTGCCATTTATTGTAACTATATGGTGAAAAAGAAAGGCAGATAGTCAAGATCCCAGTCCCACCCATGAATTCTTGACGGGTATTATGCCATAGCGTAGGCTTCGCCACTTCCCAAATGACCCTCAGGGGTTGTGTGCATAGAGCAGATAAGACAAAAATCTCTTCTGATGTCTTGCTGGGCTTTGGCACCAATCCCTGTGCAATTTCCAGGTGAACTTTACTGGATACTCTGTGCATCACAATACCCCTCTCATTCCTTTAGCTCAATACCTATACAAAATGCAACCTTGTCACATTCCCCCAACCTCTCTAATTTTGGCATTAAAGGGATTAATTAATGCCATTAGTTTTAAGTAGCCTCAAGAAGATACAAGGAAAACGAATCAGAGGGAGAAAAAGCACTAAGTGAAAGAAAGAAAACAGTGCTAAATTCTGGAGCAGAGTTTATCGAACCTTCCAAATCCAATACATCCTTCCTAAGGAGAAGGCAGCACAGGTTTCTTTTATTGCAATAGTCACAGGGTAGTATTAAGAGAGGGAATTATCCACAGAATAAAAGAAGTGAAAGAAAACCATGAAGGCACAGGAGACACTAATCATTTATACATGGCGCACCTAGGACCGCCCTCTACTTCAGATTTGTCTTTTACCTCCAACCCCAGTAGAGCATGTAACCAAACAATCATGAGGCTGTAGAATAGAGTAAGTACACAACAACTTTCATTGAACACACACAATATTCTCAACTGATGTAAATATCTTATTTGTATTCAATTTTTAAATTATTACAGTAAACCTGTGTGAATACTGTGAAAGGTTAAGAAGCCTGCCCAAGTTCATTTGCTCAAAAGAAGTAAATCTAAATTTGAGCCCTTGTAGATCAGTTTCAGAGAATATAGCAAGCTAAGCTCTGAAATTCTAGTCATATTATAGCATTTTTGAAAGAAAATTGATCTAAGAGACACAAAAAAATGTCCATAACGTAGGCAAGGATTATGGTGTTTTCTCCTACTAAGGTAGGTTTAGGAAATAGAGTAACATAGCTAGTTAAGTGTGGGCACAAGACTTAATGAAAATGCTGCTCTCAGCTTGTTTCATGAGACATATTGTATGAAGACTAACAATAATTTTAACTGATCTTGAGAGGGAGGTTATTTTTAATTGAGGTACCATAATCTCAATACTTGGTATACTTTCAGACATATGTTCAGACAACGGTTCATTTTTTTTTTTAAAGATGGTCAAGGTCATCTGAGAGGTTGATGAAAATGAAACTGAGAAGTTGATACTACACTCAGTATTTGTTCCCTTACAAGACTTTTAATTCTAAGCAAAAGCTACATATCTTGCCTCTCTCAGGTTTGAATTTAATGATTTTGTTTTTCTTTCTGACACTGACTCATAAGCCTATTGGTGGCAGTTAGGTTTGTAAAGATACAAAATCTCTAGGCAAGGACATAGTATGTATGTATACCTACTTTACACATGCATATATGTTATTTAGGGACACAGATTAGGGGATGTAAGCAGCAATTTCAGATGATCATGCCACATTTTAAGAATAAGCCAGATTCTTTTCCTGCTAAGCAGATGTAATTAGGTGAGATAAGTTCATTTTTTAACAACTAATTATAAATATAATGTATATCATACACTACTCACGATTTCTAATAGGAATGTTGTGCTTTTAGTAATTGGCATAAAAGAGCTTTACTTATTGGTTTCATAAGTAAAGGAACTGACAGAGACATGGTGCCCAAGAGAAGAGAGGGTGCCAAGAAGAAAGGTGTGGCTCCAACTGCCAAGTAGCAGACAAGTCAGATAAGGACACACAGCATTGTTCCCTGGATCTGTGCTGTCTGTACAATACCCTTCTTACCTCTGGATGTTACTTAAGTAATTTATAAAGTATTTACTGATTGCTCTGCCCCTCATATTTCCACTTTAAAATGTGGTTCTCAAGAGTGGAAGTGTTTTCAAACTCAAGACACTAAGCTACAACAGATGTGAAATCAATGTTACCTGGAAAGGAGCCATCTACTTGATCAGCTGATAGTCTTAGAAATCTCCCTATGTTAGAGTATAGTTTCATACAACATCTTATTTGATGGATGAGGAAAATGAATTCCAAAAAAGTTAGATTTTTTTGTTTTCCAGAGAGAGCAGCCAGGGTTATGGCTGTTAATATTATTGCTACTGTTGGTCATGGTGATGATGTGTGAGTATAGGTATCTGACTGTGTGAAGTTTATATGTGTATGTGAATTGAGGTAATAAAGACTTTTTTTAACCTTCATTTTTTTTCACCGTATTTCATTTCCTCAACTTTTGATTGACCAGTTGCATAATCACTAAAATATCAGTGTGTGAGAGACCTCCCACAATATCTCTAGAATGCTCTGACTTGGTTAGGTCACTTTATTTGTTTACTACATTTATTGAGTATTTTTCATGAATTAAAACAGAAGGATGAGAATAAAGGGGTTACCAAAACACATTTCTTGTCTTTATAGATGTTATTTTTTTAGGGAAAGATACAGAAATTAAACTAATCATTAGACAAATACATATATGGACCCTGACAATAGTAAATGATAAAATGTCCATGATTTGTGAGAACAGAATGACTTCTGTAGGATGGGAGATCAGAGAAGGTCATTTCGAGCATGTAACATTTAAGCTGGAAGATGAATACAAGTTGTATGGTAAACAGTAGGCAAAATAGCATTCCAGACAGAAAATCAGGTAAGACTGAGTACCAAAACAAAGGCCAGAGTCAGAGTGTTGAGTTGGAGAGCGCAGTGCAATGTGATGCTAGGTATGTGGATGCTAGAAAATGGAAGAGATTCAGACCACGTTAGAGTTTTGGACTTTAGCCTAGGTCCAATGGAGCAGCTTTGAAAAGTTTTAAGGAAGGGTGTGAGAAGATCAAATTAATATTTTAAGAATATTTATTTAGATGCTATGAGATGAATTGATGGGGGAGGGATCAAAACAGAATTGAACAAATAGTTGTGTGGTTAATAGTTTCAGGGAAAATGAAGGAAACTTTGATAGTTTAGGGATGAATGAAGAAGGGTTTGATTGTTTACTAGAGAGCTGGTGATGTCTTGGATTGGGAAGGTGGCTGTGACAATGGAGAGATGTGAACACATTTAAAATATCTCTTCCTTTTGAACCAACATTTTAGGGGACAGAACCATGTCATGAGCGTCTTTTCCAAGTTTCTGTCATGTGCAGATGTGTGCATGAGGTGCCATTACTGATATAAAGAACACTGGAAGGGAAGCTGGTGGGGCAGATGTTAAAGCTGGATTGTAGACACTTAGTGAGGAGAGACAAATGGCAACATTTCTGATGTTTAATTCCTTCAGAGTATATTTATTCTATAAACCCTACTACTGATAAAACTTTGTGGTAGGTGTGTGGCTGATGGAAATATGTTCAACACATGATTGCTGTTCTTTAAGATCTCCTAGTAAGGGTAACACAAGTTACCTTTTTTGGTTGTGCTTTAGACTTATTGTCATCCAAGTACCTAGCCCAGCTCTGAAACTTAGCCTATCCAGGACTCAGTTTTCTCAGTTTTTCTCATTTATTAAAATAAACTGATTATATGCAAAGTGTGGCTAATAGGCCACAAGCATCTGTGTTACCTGGTAACTTGTTAAAAATGCAAAATCTCAAGCCTCACCTCAGACTTACTGAATAAGAATCCAAAGTTTGTAAGTTCTCTAGATAATTAATATGGACATTAAATTTTGAGAATTTCTGTTTTAGGTGATCTCCCACCTCTCAAACTCTGTCCTTGTAGAGCTAATCATATCTTTCCCCTCATGAGAAGCCTAGATAGGGGTTTTAACCCATCTGTGCTGGTAGACATTAGTGGTAGAGACTGGAGAACTATTGGTATAATTAACAACAAATTAATTCTAGAAACCAGTTGGAATGTATGTAGGAGAGCTGGTATTATCTAGATAGGGAAAAGAGGTACTATATATGCAGATTAAAGAAAAAGTTATAAGCCTTTCAAAATGTTAAAAGTCAAATCATGTGATTGAATTGATTCTTTCCTTTATTAACAATTTCTACATATTTTTGATAGATTAGAACAAATGAATAAATACGATCTTATTTTGACATTATAGTGATAAAATAGTTTTAGTTTTCAGGCACATGTAGATAAAATATATAAATTATTTACCTTTAATTAGGTATATATTAAGAAACTGGTAAAAATTCAAATTTAAAAATCACAGAGGTAGTTGATAAGTATTTCTTTTTTAAAGGAATTTTCATTTTAAAAAGAATAATTTGAGGGTTTTTAGATGCTTATCTCATCTTCTGCTTTTAAAATATTATTAAATTTAAATTAAATTTATACAAATATTTTTAAAACACACTAACTGTGAAAAGTGAGATTTATAGGAAGTATATGAATCTTCGATCATTCACATATTTTTTCCTTAACAGAGAGAAAGAAGTTAATTTCTATATATTTATATTTTTCTTTTAATTGAATCTTAATCTTTTTTATGGACATACGTCTTGCTTACCCAAATAAAAAATTCCCAAGAATAAAAAAGTACATTTTTTTCTTTTATTTTTTTTTAACAGAGCACATCATTAATTGAGATAATACAAATTTCAATTAATTATATTGATTTACTATACTGTAAAGATGTGGGCTTTCTTAATGTTGCCCTATTTTTATGTTGATTATTTGGAGAAATTTTTTTTTAAAGATTTTATTGGGGAATTGAGGGAGGGGAACAGCACTGGGGAATCGGGGGAAGGGGAACAGACAAGTTGCTGTCCTTTGGTTCTTCTGTCTAGTTGTGGAGGACGTTGCTTCACTGGCCCATGTTGGTATTATCATTGTTCTCTGCCTGGGTGAGGCAGATAGGTCACCGGCCTCCTGCCAGCCACTCACGGTAGCTTATGGCAGCCCACTGCAGCCCCACTGCAGCCTTTGCCATCGCCAGCAACTCACGACAGCCCAGCTCCAGGTCAAGCTGTTGTTCACCATCTTAGCTGTAGAGGGCAGTGTCACTGGCCCCCATGTGGGATCCAAACTGGGGCCCTGCTGCTCAGATGGAGAAATTTTAATATTCTGGAATTCAAAAGCATTTGGGTAATTTCATTTTAATTGTAAGGCTCTGTAAAACTTAAAACTGTCAAGTTTTGTATACATTATTATAAAAGGTAAATTTCACATATAGTATTTTATTTTTTGGTTTAATTCCACTCATGTATAACAGAAACAGAACAAAATATTTATAGTTCAACATTGGATCTAAGATTTCTTAGCATAATCTCTGTAAAGTTTTTCTTCTACATTTATTTTTCTTAAAGAAGTGATTGGAGATACTTTAATCAATTTTTATATGTTCATACATGACTAACACTTGTTTACTAATAAGTCCTATAATCCTTAAAATGAATTGTGGGCTCAGGTTGTCTTTATGTTCACCTGTACTCTTCTTGGTAGCCACAGAGACAAACTTACAGATGCCAGATAAATTAGGATGCCACAGAATATAGTTAATAAATTATTGATTATTCTCTCTTTTTTTTTTCTCTCTCTCTCTCCTCCTCTCCCACATCCTTAACATCATACTTTATGCTGGATCCAGTTCTTTCTTAATTAAAAAAATGGCATACAATGCTATTTTCCAGGATAAATATTTAAAATATCTTAATACCATAGGACATTAAATTAAGTCTTATTACTTTGATATCCTCTATAGGGAAAAACAATCTACAGTATATGTGAGGGTAGAAGAAGTAATGGATGCTAGGAGTGATGTGTTAGAACTGTTAGGATGCCAAGATCATTAACAAAAGAGGAAAGTTGTAGTTTGGAAATTGGAACTAACATTTTAAAGATGGGTAGAGTCATTTTAGAGTCAGAGTAGAAAACCAACTCTCAATTTAATAGAATTATTACAATAGTAACAAACATTTAGGATATATGCCTTTCATTCTATTTTTAAAAATATGATGGCAAAATATTCAATATCTCTTCCCAAAGATTTCATTTTGTTTAATTTTAAAAATTAAATTTAAGCTTAAAAAACTATAATGCTAGGGCCGGCCGAGTGGCTCAATTGGTTAAGAGCTCTGAGCAACAGCAGTTCAATGCCCAGCCCGAGCTGAGTTGCAGCTGAGCTGCCAACAGGTGGCGGATGGCTCAGCTAAAACAAACAAAAACAAAAACCAAAAAAACAAAAACAAACTATAATGCTAAGCAAAGTAAGTCAGACAGAAAAAGTAGAGAATCATATGATTTCACTGATACGTGATACATATAACTGAAAACAACAAAGGAACAAGACAATTAAATGAAGAAACAAAAACCCATAGACACAGACAATAGTTTAGTGGTTACCAGAGAGTAAACGGGGAGGGGAGTGGTAGATGAGGGTAAATGGGGTCAAATATATGGTGATGGAAGGAGAACTCACTCTGGGTGTTTAACACACAATGTGATATATAAATGTACTATGGAAGTGTACACCTGAAACCTATGTAACTTTACTAACAATTGTCACCCCAATAAACTTTAATTAAAACAAAACAAAACCAACAAAACTATGCTCTCTCTTGTTATAATGTCTAACTTGGGACTGAGAGGCGTTTTGAAAACCTTTAGCTTTTACTAAAAGAGAAATACTCTCCCTCGTATTTCACCTGATACAACCTTATAATTCAGTAGCTTTTTGAAAGAAATATTTTATTACTCATAAAACTTTATATTTTAGTTTGAAATCTACAAACATTGAATATTTTCTGTAAGTTTATTAAAAATAAAAACATTTATAATTTTAAGTAGCATTCAAATTTTAAAGTTTATCTTTTCTTGATTATAGATCCAAATTAATGTCAAAATATTGAATATACCTTTTTTTGAGTGCTAAATTTGTATTTCTACATTGTGAGTATATCCAGCATACATAAAGAGATAACGGCTATCTGTATACAAAATATGCATATCTGTGCAGACCAGTATTTAGTTACAATAATAGTAAACCAATTTGTGCATAAAGTTTAAATCATAACACTGATATTTTATAGATATAAGAATTTTGGGCTGAACCTACAGAAAGAATACTTGAATTAATTAATATTAATAGAAAGTAACTACTTACCATGAATATATTCTTAAAAAATGAAAATAATTGTGAAAATTGCATTTTACTTGACATGTACATTATTTTATTCTGTTGGTGACGTTATGTATTTGAGAAATACTTCAGAATGCTTATTGCTTAAAAAGCATGTAACTATAAAAAAAAATGATGGAAGCCACTGCACTGAAAATTGGGACTACCTAAGAAACACTCTTTTTGAAAACTGTTTACTTCTCTATCACTCAAAGTTTCCAATAGGAAATTTTCCTTATGATCTAAAATGTACCACTGAAGTGTATATAATTAACATGTAGATATGTCAAGTAGGTGAGAAATATTTAATGGAGGACATCTAACAGATTTTCAATCTTCAAAAAATATGTACAATATTTATATTACATATATTTATATTATAATAATAAGGTTTCATGGTATATTTGTTTTATTTTAAATACTTTATGAAAACCTCTACCTGGAGTGCTGTTAAATGTGAGAAAAAACTTTAATCTGAGAGTTTCGATTTTGCTTCTTTGCCCTTCCCAGTGGTATATTTTACTTGAATAGTTGTTTTACTTGGAAATTCTCTTAGAAAACATAGATCTAATCTGGGTTTACCTTTTTTCCAAATAAATTATGAAAAAAAGAAGTGGGTAAAATTTTAAGAGTCAATTAATTAGCCATTCCATTACAGTTAGTGGTTCTAAATTTTCAGAATTGCAAATTTGAAATTAAGGTATAATACTTTTTGAATGATTTCTTTGAGCCAACCTTTAAATTTGAATTTGCATTCAAATGCAATTGCAATATAATCTTGTTATTTCCTCTCCTGTCAGGGAAAATGTCTGCTTTTCCACATGTACTTTTATTTAACTCTCATCATGAAATTTTCCATTTTAATACTATCCTTATGCATACTCCTGGCATATCCTTTGAAGCACAATTTCTACAAGACTTGTTGGTAATTTAAAATAGATTTGGAAACAATGATAATCATACAATATATCCATAGTATTACATAACTAATAAATAGATTTAATTTTGATATTTAAAAATATATATATTTCATACTGTGATTTTAATCTTCTCAAGTTTGTGAATAGAAATTTAAAGCATTTGTGGTAGTAGTAAAGGTAGAGAAAGACATGAGATCACTGGATAAATGTATTCCCTCTGTTTTAAAATTTTTTTTATTTACATCACACATTGATTTCATTAGCATAAAACAATCATAAGAATCAAAAGAAATACTATAGTTAAAGATGCTATATGATTAAGTTTCAAGGATTAATATATATACTCTGAATACTTCCTCATTTTTTTTAGAAGCATGATCCACATTTTTCAATGTCTCTTGGGTGGGGACAGGCACAGGATGAAGAAAGTGGGTGTTTTGGTTTGCATTCTATACAGTACTTGGATTTTCCCACACATCGAGACACGTTTTCCAAATCATTTTACTTTCCTGTATCAACTTCCTATCCCATATTTTCTCCTATTAAAGTTCTGATGATAAATCCTGCAAATCCTAGGCAAGAATTTTCTTCAGCAAAGTGATACATTTTATGTTTTTAATTCCTGAAGAAAAATAAGAACGGTTTTATATGTTATGTCTTCAAATTAATAAAATCTTTCAAAAGTTATCATGACAAATGCAGTTGTTGTATTCCAGATGTGATGCCCAAGTAATTAGCATAATAATGTTAATCCAGTAAAGTGATCCAGGAAAGGTCAAGAGTAATGAGGTTGGTTTTGCTTTTACCATTAAAAGGAAGTGCTTATTTTAAGTTAACTTTAGTCATTCAGTGAAAAGTTATGTGGGTATGTCTTGACTTATTGTGTACAAAAGTAGTAAATCAAGAAAGTAAAAACCAACGTTAGTCCCTGAAGTCTATATAATGATTTCCCTTTTAACTTGGTAACTCAAACAACTATGCATCATGATTCAGATGTCAGGAACATTCGCTTTAATACTCCTAACTATGGGTTTAGTGAGCAGTCTGTAATTAAGGGGCAGGTGACTGAGAATCACTGATAAATCCAAACAATCCCATCATTCAGAACCTAGTGGTATGGAAGCCATTTACACAAATAACCTCTAACTGCTCTTAATTGATGTGCAACTGTGTAATTTATACTATTTGCCTCTGGACCTGCTAACTAAAGCACTCATATCCTATTCAGTAGTGGCATTTGGTGCAAGATTTAAGGTATTGGTGAAAGATATCCTGCTGTTGCTATTGAAAATATTGACTGGTATTTCACAACCAACCCCATACAGTGACGATTAAAAAAGAAAAAAAAATCTTTTTCTTGGATAAAGTTTTCAATATCCAGTTCTAAGTATATTTTCTGAAATAATTTGTGAAACAAGGTGATAAATAAATAAATGGTTAAATGAATAGATATTTTCCTCCTGCAGGATAGGAATAGTAGTTTCTCTCTCTCTCTCTCTCTCTCTCTCTGGAAAAGTTTACCTAAAAGTTTTTTGTATTCCTTACTTTCATCTATTTGTGTTACCAAAATTTATACTGTATGCAAATTACTAGTCTGTAGAAATGTACTGTCCTTTAGTTGCTTCTTACTTTCATTTCATTCCTTCTGATTGTTCCCCTTTATTTTATTTCTCCCTTTGTTATTACTGCACAAGGAGCTTGATGATATTTCATTATTTAAAAAAAAAAGTCACAAATTTTTTTGTGGGCAATTTATAAAGTAAAGCATTATATGCCACAGTGAACATATTTTTAGGGGGGGCAGCTAGCCCCATTCTCTGTTAGAACCCTAAAATATGATTCTGTATAACACTCAAGAGGACAGACTTAGTCTAGAGATGTTCTGGGCTCTCAATTTTCCTCAGAAGATTGAAACTAAAACAAAAATAATAGGTGAACATGTGTGAGACTTGGATCATGCACTACCTATGTACTGATTTAAAAATATATAAAAGGAAAACTAGGAAGAAACTAAAATTTAAAGTTTAACAATAAAGATCAACAATTAATAAGGGGAATAGTGTAGAGTAGGAAGACAATCGCACTGTTAAAAGTTTCCTGTTTTCTCACTATTTTCTAACTGGCTTCTCTCACTATGGAGAAGTATTAGCTCCATGTTTGTTAAAAGACAAGATCCCTAGATTTAAAAGAGATGTTTTTCTTTTTTAATTGGCTTAAGGCTTCACAGCTTGCCCCACCCTGGGAAGGGAAAGTAACCTCTAGTTTTCCCATCAACCTGAAAGAATTAGGATGATGGCATTATTGTGGTAGAAACATCATTTGGCAGTTTAAATACACATTTTGGTAAACCTCTCCCATGAGTATGGATTTAACCAGTCAATTAACAAATGAAGTCACACTGTTTGCATTAGTTTAATGTCATTTCACCTGAAATACCACTGGTCTTGTGTTAATTAGTATTTTCTTTCTATTTTGGTTTTTCAAGTATGGAATATTACTGGTTATAACAACACATATCTCTGAGTAAATATGTTAAGTATAGGCATGTGAATAGAAAAACACAATAAATAAAATACCTACGAACAAAAGCACAAGACAATTAAGATTAAAAATATGTAATTAAGTGAAATGGACATGTAAAAACATATTCTGTACCATATACTAGAATTACATAAAGGCTGAGTATATAATTTCCATTCCTGAGGTTTCTTTTCTTTCTTCTTTTTCTGTCACTTTTCCATCCTCATCAAACACACATCACTTATTATAATAAAATATTTTTTGTTCAAGAGATGTACATACTTAAATAATTTTATAAAAAGAAAGTTTTAACATAATTGACACATAATTTGTTTCTACCTATCTAGATAGACCAAAGGAAACATTCTCCGATTTTATTATAGAAGGGAAAAAAAGAATAAAAGCAAATAAGTCTCAAAAAGGACAATATCCTTAATATCTATTATTTGAGATAGTGCTATCTCAGTAGCGTCCAGTGCTCTTGGGAATCAAATCTGAATGTCATATTTACCTACTAGCTGCAGAGTATATTGAAAGAGGTACCAAACCAAGGCAAAACACGAGACCATGATGACAAGGGGGCTACATGTGGCAGTGGGTTGCTGCATTATACCTTTCGCCTCACGACACCTCAGGTTAAAGTGTGCTTTAAAGCAAAGATGGAATGATTGTGGTATCTCAATTTCAAACCAGTTGGTATTTCCCGCATCTTTGAAAATGGGCGATTGAAATATCAAACACTGACTACGACTTGTATGAGTTACAAGTTAGGAAGAAAAGGGAAGCTAGTTCTCTCCCTTATCTGGGCTCCTGGGAGGAAGTGTGAGGAGCTGTGCAGAGGAAGCATTTAACTAGAAGACGTTTGAACCTGGGCCGGGGACGTTCAATGCTGATGCAGTCACTGAGAAAAATCAGTGGTCCAGACTCCGATATTCTAAGGGACTCTAACAATTCGGTCCTACTTTTACTTATTTTAGTTCACAGTACTTCCTTTATTTCTATTGAAAATAGAGCAAAAGCTGTTTTTAAAAGGCTTCCTATTTCCTTTCCAAACTTAAGAGCTCTGGCCTAGGAGAGTAAGAGACAGGGTCCCTGCTGAGGTAATGACAGAAGCTGATTATATCATGAGTGTCAGTTGTCTCATCTGTAAGACAGGCATAAAATATTATTTTGCTTCAATAAAAAGAAACTTTGCTGTGTAAGCCAGATGACCTCCTTAGGTCTCTGACAGATCCACACTATATGATTCCTATGATTTGGACCAAGTTAGTATTTGATATAAATGGCAAATTGCTTGTTGTTTTTTTTTCTGAAGCATTAAAGCATATAAAAACTGACTTTTATTAAATCAGGAAATTCAGATTTATAAACTCCAGAAATTTACAAAGATTCACCTTGGTTTCAAAACCTTGATTCGAAAATATTTCAATTACAATTTTGAAAAATAACTATATATAAATATAATATTGATTTAAATAAAAGTCAATATTTACACCCATTATGCATCAAATGCTAATATTTTCTATAGTTTCTGAAAATAAAAACGTTTAAAATACTGAATATTTAAATAAACATATTTATTTTGTCCACAATTAGTAAAATAAAGCATAATTTTTGTCCTATTCTTTTTTGTTTTATGTCAGCTAGTGCTCAAAACATTCCTTCTTTTTCCAAATTGAATGTGAGGCCAATTCAGTTTATAATAAAAATTACAGGAGAAATATTGGGAAGTAAATCAGGGTGAAAAAGGAGATGATTTGTAATATAATGTTACTAAACGTAATTGTTAGACCTAATTTTCTCAGCTCCTCTTAGGCCTGAAAATGGGGAGAATTTTACTCTTGTTAGATTGTATCTTCTTCATTTGTTCCCTACAAAATGTGTTGAAGGCTATTTATCCATAAGCACAATAGATTAAACATATGTGTTTATTTTCTCTTCCCCATAAAACACCACCAAAAAACAGCAAATTAGGGGAAATATGTACTAACCATCAAGAACAATGGAATATAACATCAATTTTAAGAAAGTTTGGGAAAATGGAAAGATATTCAAGAGTTGCAATTATGTGAAACAAAGGAAATTATAATCTAAGTGTTTAGAGAAGGCTGATATCTGTGAAACTAGGGCTATTTGCCTGTAAGTACAGTAAGTCCCCGACTTACAAACATTGAAGTTGCAAACAAATTGCAGAAGTAGCTCACGTGTCTGCCGGACATCGTCACAGTTGTGCTGCTGTGTGCTTACTGTACAGTGCGATAGTGTACAGTAGTGCAGTGTTCAATCGGAGCCCAGGATGTCCGGAAGCAAGAGGAAAAGCAGGGGTGATGTGGAGGGGACTGCTAGGAAGTGTCAAAGGTGTATAAGACTCACCTTGTCGGATTTACAAACAAACCCGACTTACGAACGTCCTCCCAGAGTGGAACTATTTGTAAGTCACGGACATACTGTACTCCTGTAATGCCTGACACTGGGAGAAAGCAGGGAGCCTGGAAGGCTACAGAGAGGATGGAACTAGAAATAGGCAATCAAGGTAAAGTCAATAGACAGCACAGTTACCCTTCTCCGATATATCAGGCAAGCTGCTACCCACCCACGTGGACCACCTCACAGACCTAGGAACAAGCCAGATATTTATTCTCTGAAAATTTGGGATACAAGTATTGCTGAAGGCAGTAGTGAGGCACAGAGCTGACATCACAGGGATTACATGACCTCCTGAATCCTGACTGGTCAGAGCCTCCAGTCTGCTCTTTCCCCGCTTTGTTCCAGGACAGAGTATAGACATGTATCTCATGAGGCAAGAAATTAAAATGTTCTTCTCTAAAGAAAAAGAGTGCCTCAGAGACATATCTAGATAGATTGATATTGGGGGAACCTCACTGTAGAGCTAACCACCCAACATTATACAAATAAGGGCATGGGTCAATAACTCCCCTTTCTCCACTACAGAGAATTTCAGTAGGCTTCACTCTTAATTATAAGCAAAGGGCCAAAATCTTGAGATACTTGAGGAAAGCTTCCAAAAGAAAGAAACCAAAANAGAGAGAGAGAGAGAGAGAGAGAGAGAGAGAGAGAGAGGAGAGAGAGAGAGGCTAAAATAAACGTAGACATTAGAGACAGGCTAATATAAAAATATTAAGTGTTAAAATAACAAACCAAATAAGAAATGAAGTTATATTAATAGCAGAAAATAAACCAGGAAGCTATAAGGAAAAGAATAAAGCATGCTCACCCCTGCATCCCCCCCAAAAAAAATCTTACACTAAAAAAAAAAAAAAGAAAGAAAGAAAAAAATGAAAGAAAAGAAAAAGAAAATTAAAATCAAGAAGAAATAAATAGAAGGTCCAGAAGATATGGGGTAGGAAATGTCCCAGAACGTAGAATGAAATGACACAGAGATAAAAATTAGGAAACAAGCTATTAAAGAAAACTTAGAAGATAAATCCATGTAGTCTGGATTAATAGAAGATCTGGAAAAGAAGAACAGAGTGAAGAAAGAAGAGGCCTGCAATTACAAAAATGTCTGAAGCATTGCTTGCAGAAGAAGCCTCAGATGCGTGGGCCTGGAGAGGAGACCACCGAGATTAGAGGAGGAAAAGAAGTTGAGGTGTGTGTGTGCGGGGTATTCAGTTAAAAGCACACATGAATTGATACTTTATCTGATGTAATTGAGCATTGGAGAAATTGAGCATATTGCAAGGAATACAATGGGTTATGGGAGCACATCAGAAAATTAAATATCTAGCCTAGCAAACCAAGTAAATGAAGAAAAAAAAATGAACTCAGATAAATAATTGTAGGAGAAAGGGAATGTAATTCACATCATGTTACCTGGCTCAGCAGTAGAAAATAGTCATATTTAAAAATTTAAACAAAAATTATTAAATAAGAATATAGGCAAAATAAAGAAAAAATGGAAGAGGCGATGATGGGGTAAGACTTTTGAAACCTGAACTACCATAACAAGAAGTCAATGAATCTTGTCTGAAATTAGATACACACACACACACACACACACACACACACACACACATATACATGCACAGCTTGTACAAGAGTGGCAAATACAAATGCCTAACCCAATAGCCATCTTGCAATGGCCCAAGAAGAAGCTTTGTGCAATTATATGCAACAATCTATGATGCAGCGCGACTGGTGACCAACAGGAAAACTGATTCCCTATCTTTGTTTTTGGAATTTATTCTTAGGATTAAGTTGTTCTCAAAGCAAGATGTACTCAACAGTAGCTTCATCCCATTGTCATTGGAAGTCAAAGCCTTCTCACTACCTGCACTTTCCATAGTTCAACTTTTTAAGAAGAAAAAAATCACTCTAGTGGTCTTCACAGGATAATCTCCAAAACATAAGGTAGTATTTCTTTGCTCATCTAAACTGTATAAAACTTATATAATCACAAATAGAATTCTGAGCTCTCTCCTCAACTCAGTGAGAATAATTTTCTTCTGTTTTCTCTCTTTGGAATACATGCATATCTCTATCAAAAATTTGTCCTATTCATTATATTTGCATGGCAGGACTATTCACTTTTGTATTTTCAGAACTTTTTACAGTAATTGAAACATTAAGAATTTGTAAATAAATGTATGAGAAATAAAATGAATAACTTTTAGAGAAGGGTTTCATTTAAGAGACTTTTTAATGTCAAAAATATAAGATAATTTTGAGCCTAATTTACATTCTAAAATTTTAAAAATCACATGATCGCATGTAAAGAATCAAATAACCTGATCTTGATAATGTCCTTTACTGCACAGTTAAAATGTGATTTTTGTGTTTTAAGCTCATCTTTTAGTCAGTTTTAACACTTACCCTATGTAATACTGTTCATATTGAGGATCAAAACCTATGGGTGCTCTGTAAGACATTACATAGAAATACAAGATTTACCATCATTTGGTTAATGGAGATATAAGAGTAAACACACAATTAATGAAAAAACATAATTAAATATAAACTTTAATATTATTTTGACAAATATTGGACATAATATTGGAAGTCCTAACCACAATGATAAGAAAAGAAAAAGAAGAAAAATCCATCAAAATTAGAAAGGAAAAAGGAAAATTGTCACTATTTGCAGAGTGCATGATTCTCTCTTTATATAGAAAATCCTAAAAATTTTACCCAAAACTACTAGAATTAATCAGTGAATTCAGTATAGTAGCAGGATACAAAATTAGTATTGAGAAATCTGTTGCATTTTTTAATTTCTTATTTTTTTCTTTTGCTGCATTTTTATACACAAATAACAAATTAGCAGAAAGAAATGAAGATAATTCCATTTACAATTGCATCAAAAATAATAAAATACCTAAGAATAAATTTAACCAAGGATGTAAAAGACCTGTACTCTAAAAACTTTAACATATTGATGAAAGAAATTGAAGACACAACCAGATGGAGGGAAATACCATGTTTACAAATTGGAAGAATTAATATTGTCAAAATGTCAGTACTAACTAAAGCAATCCATAGATTCAATGCAATTCCTCTCAAAATGCCAATGACATTTTTCACAGAACTAGAACAAATAATCTGAAATTTACAGGGCATAACAAAAGACTCCAAATAACTAATCTTGAGAAAGAAACACAAATTTGGAAGTATCACACTCCAAACTGTATTACAAAGCTATAGTAACGAAAACAGCATGGCACTTGAATAAAAACAAACATATAGAACAATGAAACAGAATAGAGGACCCAGGAATAAACCCATACGTATATGGTCAATAAATCTACAACAAAGGAGGCAAGGGTACACAATGGGGAAAAGACAGTCTCTTTGATAAATGGTGTTGGGAAAACTGGACAGATACATACAAAAAATGAAAGTAGATCACTTTCTTACACCATATACAAAAATAAACCCCAAATTGATTAAATACTGTAAATGTAGGACCAGAAAGTATAAAACGCCTAGAAGAAAACATAAACAGCAAACCCTTTGACTTCAGTCTTAACAATATATTTTTTAGATATGTCTCCTCAGGCAAAGGCAACAAAAGCAAAAGTGAACAAATGAGACTACATCAAACTAAAAAGCTTTTTTATACAATGAAGGAAGTCTACAACAAGACAAAGAGGAAACCTACCAAATGTAAGATGATATTTTCTAAGGCTATATCTGATAAGGAGTTAGTATAAAAATATATAAATAACATACAACTCAACATAAAAAAAACAAAACAAAAAAAAAAAGAAAAAAATCCAGTTAAAAAAATGGGCAGAGGACCTCAATATACCTTTCCCCAAAGAAGACACCATACACATGAAAAGATGCTCAACATCACTAATTATCAGGGAAATGGAAATCAAAACCACAATGAAACATCACCTCACAACTGTCAGAATGGCTATTATCAAAAGAATACAAATAAATGTTGGTGTGGATGTGGACAAAAGGAAACCATTGTACTGTCAATTGAATTGTAAATTAATGCAGCCACTATGAAAAACTGTATTGAGATTACTCAAAAAATTAAAAAATAACTACTGTAAGACCCAGCAATTTCATTGATGGTTATTCACTTGAAGAAAACAATAACATCAATTTGAAAAGATATACACAGCCCTATATTCATTGTAGCATTGTTTTCAATAGTGAAGGTGTGGAAACAGCCATGTCCATTGATAGATTAATGGATAAAAAAGACGTGATAAATATATACAATGGAATATTCCTCAGCTATAAAAAGAAGGAAATCTTGCAACACGTATGGACCTAGAGAGTATTATGTTAAGTGAAATAAGTCAAACAGAAAAAGACAAATGCCATATGATTTCATTTATATGTGGAATCTAAAGCAAACAAACAAACACAATAAATAAATAAAACAGAAACAAAGTCATAGATACAGATGGTTGCCAGAGGGGAGAGAGCTGGGGTTGAGTGGAAAAGAGAATGGGGATTAAGAAGTACAAACTTCCAGTTATAAAATGAGTCATGGGGATGTAATGTAGAGCATAGGGAATAGCGTCAATAATATCGTAACTATGTATAGTGACAGGTGGTTACTAGACTTATCGTGGTGCACTTTGTAAGGTATAAAATGTTGAATCACTATATTGTACATCTAAACAATATAATATTGTACGTTGTATTTCAACTAAAATTAAAAATAAAATGTAAAATATTTATATATTTTAAAACAGTATATTGAGCATTGTTGCCTTATCATACGAGGATAACTTAAGATACAGTGCAAGCATCTTTTCTATGCCTTGTTGAAGTGTCGTATTCCTAAGTTTATCAGCTTCCAACATTTTATCTTTTGTACTTTCAAGGCCATAAAATGTCTCTGAGAGTTAACATTACTGTGAAGCTTTTTGCCAGCATCACTTCCTCTGGGATGTTGTCATCCTTTTCATCACAACCACTTTTCTTATTTACGTTAGTACATTTGTCTTCGCTAAGATCCTTTGCACATTTAGAGTCCCCTGAATGACAGTAATGTCAACATGCACGCAGGCAGCTATTTCTTCTACAAATCCATTTACATTCAATTCAAATTTCACTTCCAGCCTCACCATTTTCTTTGCTATGGTTTCATATTAATTAACCCATCCCTTCTTTTGATTTTCTTTTGTGTGTGTGTGTGTGTGTGTGTTACATGGCACGTGGGGTTGTCACTGGGAGACAAGGAGGCAGCATAGCCACACACTTTGCTGCCTGAGTATGAACTGAATAAAAACAGATACACAGTGGCCGATCGTGGTCAGGCTTTAAACAAAGAGACATTCTTGATCACTGAGCGTGATGGGCATCTGTTATTACACAGTGATTTGTGCACTGAAGAGCTAGCAGTGAAGTTTATACTTTTTACAATTACTCACAGTTAATACACCATGGTAACTGAAATTTGAACTGGGTTGTAGAAGAACTGATACTATTTAGTTACACTGTGGTAACAGAAATCCCTGCATGTTGGAACCACACAAAGCAAGGACTGGATTTTTGTTGTATTTATATACCCTCTACCTAGTTACCTTGCCAAATTTTGATAAAAAGATGAAACTTGTTCTAGTAAATCATGTTTATTTGCTATGTGGATGATAATCAGGAATAGGTTTATAGCTCAAGAGATTAACATTTTTTTATTAAAATGAGAAATAGATTGCAATGTAAATAGATTTTGACTTATTTGTATTTTGAAAGTGTCGAACATAATATTTTTCCTTTACTAGGTCAAGGTGTGTTCTAATCCCTTTTAATATATCGTGATTTAAAAAAAAATCTACTCACAATTAGCAAGTTAGTTTGATAGAAAACATTTCCAATTTTAAATCAGCGCTGTGCCTATAATTTTACTACTTTCCCAATAGAAAGAATTCTCCCTTCTGAAATTCAAGGAAAAAAAAAAAGGCAGTTACTTAATGTAAAATTAACCCTTCAGTTCTTTTTTAGAAAAAGTGACAAGTGGTCTTTATTGAGTTGTGGGTCTGTTTCTGAATGTGCTATATAATTAGGTTTTAAGCAAGTCTGAGGTTATGCAATGCAATGAGGATGGTGCTGATGCAGTAGAAAAGACGTTAATCAACAGTAACGGCAGGAAGGGTTGGAAGAAGTTAATTTAATTCCTGCATGGGCACTAGTTTCGTGAGTTATGGGCATTGTCTAAGAGCTCGTTTTTAGTGGCAGAATCACATCTCCGTGACTTTGCAAGTTTGTTTCTTTCAAACACCAGAGACCACTAAAGAGGAATATAATGGAATATTGCAAATCTAGGTTAGTTCATACAGGTGTCAGTGAAACTGTTTTTTCGTTTGTTTGTTTAGTTGTTTTGTTTGTTTGTTTTAGTTTTGATTAGGAATAGGCTTCCTTTTCATTTAACAGTTCTTTTCAGTGTCAGGCATTCTCTTTCATTTTCTGTTAACATGCTATAATTATATTATACTTTTCTGAATACTCTTGCTATATGACTTTATGACTTTTGAGAAACAATTTTTCTCTGGCTCAAAGTCCTCAAGTCATCACATGTATTTAAACGTTTTTTAACTCCTCATCACACTCATTTCTCCCAAGACAGTCTTTTTAACCATCACATACATATTGGTATATTCATTAGATACTACTAGTGTTTAGACCTACTTTTGGGAAGCTCCACATATAAATTAATCATATTTCTTAGGCCATTACTGAGAATTCAGGCACTGTCTTTGCATCAGAAATTTAGGGTTATTTCTAAAAAAAAAATAATCTAAATCAATTATTCTACTATGCATTTTTACTATCTACTGCTGTCACCATTATGAAATTTATTCCTTATATTAGGCAAAGAATAGGATGACATTTCATCATTCAATGTTCAAAAACCTCTAAGCAGCGCTCTTCCAAAACACATATATAACTCTGACATTGAAAAAAATAATATGTAGTTTTAAATTTCCCCCAAAAGATCTTCCTCCCCCAATATTTTCTGTAACACATGCAAACATAAATTTGTGAATGATTATAGATCTAAATATAAAGGCTCAAAGTATAAAATTTTTAGAGGAAAGTATAGGAGAATATATTTGTTACCTGTTTGCAATGTTGTCTTAGGTCACAGAAAGCAATAAACATAAAAGAAAAATCAGTAAGTTAGACTATACCAAAATTAAGAACATTTGCTCATCAAAAGTCATGATTAAAAAAATGAATAGATTAGTTTTAGTGGAGACAATGTATTCTCAAGATATATATCTGACAGAGGACAGATATCCAAAATTTAAAATGTCAAATAACTCAATTAAACATGGACAAAATATTTAAACCGACATTCACAAAATAGATTTATCAATGGCCACAACAGGTATGAAAAGGTGTTCAACACCATTCGTCATCAGGAAAATGCATTTTTGCCCAATGAGACACCATTCTATGCCCAACTGGAATGACTATAATTTAAAATCTAATAATATAAAATATTTGTGAGAGTGTGGAGCAACTGGAAGTCTTATACATGATTGGTGTGAATGTAAAATGATACAACTACATTGGACAAAGCTCTGGGTGTCAGTTAGAAAACTAAATTTATACCTATCCCATGACCTAGGCACTTCACTCCAAGAAAGGTAAACTCTACATCAACAAAATAATTTTTAAACCCTACATTCAGAAAGTAATTATAAAGAATGTTAATAGTGGCTTTATTTATAATAGCCCAGACTGGAAATAGCCCAGTTCTTCATCAATGGGAAAATGGTTAAACACCCTTTGATATATTCATCCAAAGGAATATTACTCATCAATAAAAAGTAACAAACTGATAACATGTGAAAGAATAGATCAAACTGAAAAATATTATGCAGAGTGAAAAGAAGTCTTACACAAAGTATATGTATTGTATGAATTCATTTATATTAAGATCCAGAACTAGCAAAAACTAATCTGTGGTGGAAAGATTAGAACAGTAGTTGCCTCAGGGTAAGTAAGGGTTGAGTGTGGGGGTAAGAATAGACTGGGAAGGGGCGGGTATAGGGGAAATACTGAAAGTGATGATTCTCTATATCTTGAGAGGAGCTTTGTTTTTCCAAGCACATACATTTGTCAAGTGCACATGATTAAGACTTGCACACTCCGTTGTAAATTTTATATGAAAATAGTTTAGGCACGTATTAAACTCTGAGTAATGATACACATGCTGAATTATTTATCAGCAAGTGAACAAAGATCTGTAATTTACTTAGAAATCATTCAAATAAGATTGATTAATAGATGGGTAGCGGGATGGTCATAACATATGCAGTAAAATGGGAGAATCTGGGTGGTGGGTATATGGTGTTCACTGTAAAATTCTTTTTAACTTTGCTGTATGTTTGAAAATTTTCATAATAAATAATTGGGGAAAATGCAGTATGAAGGAAATTCTTATACACTGATGGTTAGAAGGTAAATTTATACAAATTCTCTAAAGCAATCTGTAGATATATTTATAATATTCATACTTTGATATAACTATACAAGAAGAAATAGTTGAATAACAAATGATAAAAACACTAAAAAAGTTACATAATGATGCTGTAGGAAGAAAATATTAAATGCCTAATTTATCAATGGCTAACAGATTTTTAATAAACTTTTACTTTAGACTTGTCTTATATATACAGAAAACTTGCAAAGATAATACAGAGTCCCAGTCTAACCTACACTCACTTTCCTCTACTGTTAATATCTTACATTATTATGATGCATTAATTTCAACCGATGTACCAATAAACTAAAATTTATAATTTATTCAGATTCCCTTCATTTTTAGCCACTTTACAGGATGAAATATTTTACAGACATTAAAATGATTTTAAAGAATTGTGAACAACATAGTAAAATACTTATGATACAATATTAATATTAATGAAAAACTATCATGATTACCATTAAAGCATACGTTGCACAACACTTTGTTATTTTTTAATAAAAAATGGTAACCTTTTTTCCTCTGCCTTCTTTTTTCTGCCTATTCACCTCCTCCCTCTCCACATTTCTTTCTCTTTCTTTTTTAGAATTTAACTATTTGTTGTACAAAAATACATTTTAATCTTTTGACTGGGATGAAAAAGTAAAGCTCTAGTCAAATCACATTTTCTTAAGATTGGCTTTTTATTTGAAATTGAAATATAGACCTTGATATAAATATCTAAACAATAAGTTAGTAACCGATTTCCAAAGAAAATGTTTAATGTAAAGTAACTGCCATATATGTTTTTCCAACCCAGTGATACTAATGCAAAATAGTGTAATAGATTTCACCTGGTACAAAACCCATACAATGTGTTACAACATAAGAAAACAGAATGTAGGCTGACACATAATGACACCCATCAAAATGTTGGAGGAAACTGGAAACAGATACTGTGTTGGGGAGTAGTGGTTGTTCTTATGTTATATGGTGTGATTGAAAAGGTTACCCAAAATGGTATGTGGAGCTCTTTTGCCCCAGGATCATGACTGCCATACCCATGATTTATATAAACATGTGGCATTCTACAATGCTCCTCCTCCATAAAAATCATCCTAAGCCAGCTGGGTGATGTTAAGTAGGAACTAATCATAAACATCTGTTACTTTACATACGTGTTGCTTTTATTTCTCGATTTTCACTAAGTGAAGTGTCTGTCCACTTTCATACAAATTATTTTAGCTTTTTACAAAATTTTCTCATAATGAAAGAGGAAAGCAAACTGTTTTATTACTATTCTTAGCCTCAATACTTTTTTGTTTGCTTATTTCTTGGACCGACTCTTAGAACGTAACAAAATGAGTTTCTATTTGAAATACAGACTCTTTCTTTACATTATATGAAAATTTCTAACACTTTCTATTCAACTGAGCAATGTATGTTTTACTTGTAAATGACCTCCAAAATAGTATTCTATTAGAGAAGCAATCAAAAATTTTTCAAATCAGTCTTATGTAGACTTTTGTATTTTTTTCAGGGAAACGGCTGAAATACCTTGTTTACCATTTACATACATAATTTATGAATGACAGCAAACACTTCTCACCTAATCGTTTATTAGCTATTCTCTCTTTTTCTCCGGCTTCCTTTCTTTCCTTCTCTATCTCTCTTTAATTCATCTGTAGATTTTTGCAAAGCATTACATCCTTTATGGTATTTTTGTCACACTAAGCTACTTTCTAAAATTTGTGAATATCTAATTAAATCATTTATCTCTTCTATTTTCACCACACATTTGTAGAAGGAGTGTGCTACCATGAATAGCTGGAAAAATCTGAATATCAGAAGTATTTTCTCTTTGAAATTTTTAAATTCTGATTTGATCCACATTGTTTAACACAAAATCCTAAGAGAAAATTACATGCCTGAGGGATAAGTTTGCTTTCAGTTCAGGTTCCAGAATCTCCAAGATCTACAAAGTTGACACCCTGCTCTGGAAAACAATCTTAGCATGATCAACCATGTGATATTTTAACTCATTTCCATTTTCTCTTTTATCCCTTCCAATTCATTATAAAAATTTCACACATAACTTATTCTTAATGAAAAACCTTACCTAAACTTCTCCTTACTTTCCCTTCCTTGTATGTCATGAGCCGGGTTGATTTTTGTTTTTTGTTGGGCTTTGGTATGTGTGTTCTATGCTTTAATTTTTCAGATAGGTATTAAATGGATCGAGAGCACAGGCTGTTTTGTAATAATACAATACTCTGCAAAAAAACTGCTTCATAGAAACATGGGCCCATATCCTAATGTGTTCTCTATAGGGATATAAGCTCTTGTATTTTCTATCAAGACATTTTATTTAAGCTGATTTTATATTATTCAGCTTTCAGTAAAATTATGTTATCCTACTACCACAGCAATAGCTGTACTCACTAGGTAATCATATGGCTGATTGCAATATATCAGAATTGGGTTTATAATTTTTGCCAATCAGTGCAATAATAACTCTTTTAAGTTATATGATATAAAGTTTACTGTAAAGGATTACCAATTACTCACAAATATAATATATGGCACAGATATTGTAAGCGAATTTTCAAGAGAATTTTCAATACTGTAGGTCCACAGTATTAAAAAAAAAAGAGGGAAACTTTGATTAATATCTCCATTTATGAGGGGAGAGTTATCACCAAATACTGCACTAGGCATTTCACATATATTATTATATTCCATCATAATTTTGACTATTACCTTTACAGATAAGGAAACTGAAACTCAGGAATTTTGAATGAATTAAAAAAATTGTCTAAGGCTATTTGGCAAAGAGTTGGCTGACTCACAGTTTGAACCTAGGCCTGACTGAATCCAATTCTTGTACCAAATGTGTATAAAGTACAAGCTTAAAACTTGAATTCCAAATATTTATATAGTACAGCAGATGAGTATGAATTTCGATTCCTCTTTTGTTACTACTGTGATTTATTTACACTGACAATGTAGTGTTAAATATCTAAAGTCTTTTGCCAGCCTATTATTTTGATGTTAGAAAATGTCTATGAATGTTTTATTAGGATTATTTAAAAAAATAATCCTAAGGTGAGACCTTAGCTATGACACTTAATAATAGGCAAATTGCAGACTTACTTGACAATTGTGGTGCATCTTGCTACAGTACATAGAACATTTTGGCAGCCTCAAATTCAATAGAGCTTGATATTCTTCCTGATAAACATGAGCAAGGCGGTTCTCCCTCTAATTTCATCTAAGGTACATTTGAGGCACACTGAGTACATATTTCCAAAGAGATTCCATAAGAACTCTGAAAGTATGTGCTGCATTTTGCCTTGCACTATTTTTATAAGGTAGCACTTTACATTCATGGGGGCTGAGTGTTTAGATTGAAGGAAAATTATTTTATTTTCTGGGCACGGCAATGGAATGGTTAATAAGTTTATCTTATGTTTCTATAGTGTGTGCTTCCAAAATGATAGTGCAATTAGTCTTTAAGCTTTAAATTGTATATCATGAATCCCAGGATTGAGAAATAGAGAAGATAAGCAATGAGAAACAGAGGGAGAAACAGTGGATGGGAAAGTCGGGCTGAAACAGTAAAAAAAATTTTTCTCATTTTTTTCCCTGATTGGGAAAAATCTTTCTATAAAACATCAAAAATTTATTTTGTAATCAAATGCAAACTATAGCACTAAACTATTGTATTTCAGAAAGATAATAGTTGTACATTGCTTCAGAGATGTGATTTCATGGAATTTAATTGGTAGTTTTTCCTCAGAACCTTTTCACCATATGATATTTCCTCAGGGAATATGTGATTTGTTAGAGGAGATTAGACATGGATACAAATAACCACAAATAAATGTAGAAAATACTGAGGTATGCAACACACAGTGCTAGCAAGGAAAAGTTGAGTAAGTTTCATAAGAGAAGATGATTATTGAGATAAATCTCAAAGAATACATAGAATTCATCTAGGTTTATGTGTAATGAAAGATATATTAGGCATGGCTGATACAAAGAGACAATTTCCAGAGATAGACTAACACTTGTTTGGTGATTAGCAAACATTAGGATAAGACTGGATAGATGGAGTTACATCAAAGTGATGTGTGTGCTTTGTAGCGCTGCCTCTGAAGGGACTGCCATAGTCTTCTTCCTTTTGCTAGCACATCCCAGGAAAAAATGGTCAGGCTAGACATGCCATTTGTGTCCTTATACCCATACAATGTGTGTACATGTATGTAAGGACAAAATAAAATGAAATTCAGCATCTATCTTCTACCTAAAAATATAAAACTCTGGTAAGCAGAATGAAAAACAGTCTCTTTAAGGGGCAATTGGAATGGTGACCTTTCAGCCATCCCTTGTAGTGGTGAAGAAGGGGGGCTTGGTTGCAGCCCTCCTGGTAAATCCATTGACATAAAGGGAGAGCCACTAGAGCCCACCTCCAGCCCTGATTTGGAATTCCATCAGCCTGAAAGGGCTGAAAGATGGCTCTGGTTTTCCCTGTGTGGGGATGGGCTGAAAAGGCCTCATCAGCTAAAGAAAGCAATAAGGATGTTGCTGCCCCAACCTCCTGGTTTTGTCAGTTTTCCACCAAGACTCTCACCAAGGAAAAGAAGCCAGACAGCATCCTGAGCACTGACACTTTTCCAGACTCCTCCTGGCCACCCTGCCCCACATGAAAAGTTAACAACCCATGGGTATAATCACATCACTCCTTCCCGTGTTAACCTTCACTCTCTCATTTGCTGTCTTGAGTTTGTGAGTGTAAGAAAAGTGGGGAACCTCTCGCCCTACCTCTGAATAGTCAGTGATGTGATCTATACATGTTGCAAGTATAAAATAGGTATTAACTCTGCTGTGTGATGTTGGCAAGCCTCAGCATTCTTGTCTTATATGTGAGATACACACACACACACACACACACACACACACACACACATGCACACACAGAGGGTGCCAAAATATGTATGCACATTTTAAGAATAAAAACCACTGTATTAAAATTGTAATACTCAATATATACCAATAGCCAAAGATGAATACAAGTCACATTTGACTTCTGCAATTACAAGAGGTGCTCAAAGTGGTTACCATCAGAGTAATTTTATTACAGCTTTTTCCTTTCTTAAAATGTGTATACATTTTCTCTCTCTCTCTCTCTCTCTCTCTCTCTCTCTCTCTCTCTCTCTCTCTGATGAATATTGGTGTAAAAATCCTCAACAAAATATTAGCAAATTGAATTCAGCAATACATTAAAAAGATTATAAACCATGATCAAGTGGGATTTATTCCTGGAATGCAACTTCATTTCAATACCTGCAAATCAATTAACATGATATACCACATTAAAAAAAAAAGCCGGAGGACAAAAATCATATGATCATATTAATAGATGCAGAAAAGCATAAAAGCACTTGACAAAATTCAGCATCCATTTATGATAAAAATTCTCAGCAAGGTAAGGATAGAAGGAACATACCTCAACATAATAAAGGCCACATATGACAAAACCACAGCTAACATAATACTCAATGGTGAAAAGCTGAAGCTTTTTCTTTAAGATCAACAAAAAGACAATGCCCACTTTCATTACTTTTATTCAACACAGTTTTGGAAGTCCTAGCCACAGCAATCAGAGAAGAAAAATAAATGAAAGGCATTCAAATTGGAAAAGAAGTAAAAGTGTCATTATTTGCAGATGTCATGATACTATATAGAGAGAACCCTAAATAATCCACAAAAAACTATTAGAACTGATAATGAATTTAGTAAAGCAGCAGGACACAAAATTAATGTACAGGAATTGGTTGCATTTTTATTCACTAATAACAAAATATCAGAAAGAGAAATTTAAAAAAAATCCCATTTGCAATTGCATCAAAAAAAGTAAAATACTTGAGAATAAATTTAACGAAGGAGTTAAAACACCTGTACTGCACAAACAATAGGACATGAAAGAAATTGAAGACACAAATAAAAGGAAGGACATACTATACTCATGGATAAAAAGAATGCACACTGTTAAAATATCCAAACTACACAAAGCAATCTACAGATTTAATGCAATCCCTATCAAAATACCAATGGCATTTTTAACAGAACAAGAACAAATAATCCTAAAATTTATATGGAACCACAAAAGACACTGAATAACCAAAGCAATCTTGAGAAAGAAGAAAAACGTTGGCAATTTCAAACTACTTAATATCAAACTATACTGCAAAGCTATAATAATCAAAACAGCATGACACTGGCATAAAAACAGACACACAGATCAATGGGACAGAATAGAGAGCTCAGAAATAAACCTACACTTATATGGTCAACTAATCTATGACAAAAAAGGCAAAAATATACAATGGGGTAAATACAGTCTCTTCAATAAATGGTGCTGGGAAAACTGGACAGATACATGCAAAAAAATGAAACTAGACCACTTCTTACACCATATACAAGAATAATCTCTAAATGGATAAAGTATTTAAGTGTAAGACCTTAAACCATAAAACTTCTAGAAAAAAACATAGACAGTAAACCCTTTGACATTGCTCTTAGCAATATTTCTTTGATATGTCTCCTTGGGCAAGAGACACCAAAGAAAAAAATAAACAAATTCTACTATATGAAACTAAAAGTTTTTGCATAGTGAAGAAAAGCAACAAAAAAAGAAGCAACCTACTGATAGAAGATATTTACCAGTGACACATCAGATAAGGGGTTAATATACAAAATGCATAAGGAACTCATATAACTAAACTCAAAATAAACCAAACAACCCAATTTTAAAATGGACAGAGTATGGGAATAGATATTTCTTCAAAGAGGAAATACAGATGGGCAATAGGCATATGAAAAAATGCTCGACATCACTAATCATCAGAAAATATAAGTTAAAACCATGATATAACTTCTCATACCTGTCAGAATGGCTGTCATGAATAAATCAACAAACGATAAGCATTGGTTATGATGTGGAGAAATGGGAACTTTGTACACAGTGGGATTGTATATTGGTGTAGCCACTATGGAAAACAGTATGGCATTTTCTCAAAAAATTAAAAGTATAACTACCATATGACCTAGCAATTCCTCTTCTGAATATTTATATGTAGAAATTGAAAACAATAACTTGAAAAGATATATGCACCCTTACGTTCATTGCAGCTTTATTTATAATAGTCAAGAGATGGAAGCAACCTAAGTCTCCATCAATAAACTAATGGATAAAGAAGTGGTATATGTATACAATAGAATATTAGTAGGCTATAAAAATGAAATCTTGGGTCGGCCGAGTGGCGCGTTAGTTAAGAGCTGGCTTGGGACGCCAGAGAGCCCCGGTTCAGATCCCACATATGAGGGCCAGTGACACTGCCCTCTACAGCTAAGATGCTGAACAACAGCTCAATCTGGAGCTGGGCTGCTGTGGGTCACCGGTGTCAGTGTGGTCTGCAGCTCCTGCTGCAGTGGATTGCCATGGGCTGCTGTGTGTGGCCGGCAGCCAGCATGGGTGGCCGGCAGCCACCGGGATCGGCTGTCCAGAGGCTGGTGACTGATCTGCCTCGCCCTGGAAGAGCGCAATGATGGTGCCAACTTGAGCCAGAGAAGCAACGTCCTCCACAACTAGACTGAAGAACAAAAGGACAGCAACTTGTCTGTTCCCCTTCCCCCAATTCCCCAATAAAAATCTTAAAAAAAAAATGAAATCTTTCCATTTTATGACAACATGGATAGACCTAGAGGACATTATGCTAAGTGAAATAAGTCAGACAAAGACAAATACAATATAATTTTTCTTTTATGCAGGTCTTGAAAAACAAAATAAATGAATAAACAACACAGAAACAAACTCATAGATACAGAGAACAAGTTGATGGTTGTCAGATGGGAGAGCAGTTGAGGGGATGAGTGAAAAATGTGAAGGGATTAAAAAGTACAAATTGTTAGTTATAAAAATAGTAGTGGGACTGTAAAGTACAGCATAGGTAATAAAGTCAATTATATTATAACAAGGTGTGGTGTCAGATGGGTACTAAGCTTATTGTGGTGATTAGTTCTTAAATTATATAATTCTCTAATCACTATGTTGTACACCTGAAACTAATATATTATTGTGTCAACTGTAATTACAAAATAAAAAAAAAATCTATAAGAAGAAAATGTGTCTAAGCAGAAAGTGAGTTGAAAAGGTATATTTTCAGATATAGTCACACCTGTTTCTCTTTATCATTCCCATAAATTCCAGTTATTATGGAGGCAATTTGGAGTCCTGCCTACAGAAAACTGATTTACATCACTACTCAGTGATTTTTAATGGATTTATGTCTTCATGCTGAACAAACAGATTCTGTTTAATATTTAGTAAGTATCTGCTAGAATTGAATCTTTGCTTTCATGGAACTTACAAAAAGCTTGAAATCTACTTGGAGAGAGAGAGACATGAAGAGATGATTTCAATACAGTAAGGAAGTAAGCTTGGTGATTGATGTGTGTGCTGGGTGTTGTGGGAGTGCCTAGAAGGTGCACTCAGTCCAGTCTCAGATTTCTTAAAGAAAGTGATGCCTAATCCAATCTTAAAGGATGCTGAGAAGTTTGCCAGATGAAGAAGGGGAAAGAGTGTATCTAATACATGGGAGAGAATGAGTCATGTCTGAAAAGTATAGGGCAGTGTGTGTAGTGGAGAGAACCAAGAGTTAAAGTTCACTTAAAATATACTTTTTTGTTATCAGATGATAATAACCAAAGTCTTAATTGACAGAGAACTTTTCAAATAGAACATTTGGTTTGCAATTTTTACCAATGAATCTTATTGTTAGGATTTGGGTATTCGTATATAAGAAGCAAGTTGATTTTTAAAAGAAAGCTGTCAAGGCTGCTGTCTTTTAATTAGCTAGCATTTTTAAAAAGTTCTGTATATGATTAAAATCACATTTCAATGATATTTACTAACTTCTGGGAGAAACAAAGGTAATAAATTGTGTGAAATGATTATATATGGAGCAGGAGGAGGAGCCAATAAAAACTCAGTAGAAAAAGAAGAAAAGAGATTTTTCAAAATGCCATCAAAATGGCAACTTTCGCCCAAATTTATTTAACCAGGAAAATAATTTTTTCATGTAGAACATGTAATTATAGATGTTAGCAATAAAAATTTTTTTCCAGAGAATTTTACAATCTGTGATTGCAAATTATTTTAAAGAAGAAAATAATCTGAATCTATTTTTGATAATGTGGTGCTTACACATAGTCCTTATAATTTCTGTCCTTGCAGTTTAAATATGACGGAAATATTCTAGTACTGAAAGAAAGCACAAATGTCAAACTATTAATATTTTTGAAGGTAGAGAGCCATTTACTTGATTCATCCATACAGTTCATTCATTCATTCATTCAACACAGTGTTATAGAGTACCTCCTATGTGCTTAAGAGAGCTGCATGGGGATAAGAGATGTCTTTCCTTTTCTCAATAAGTCAATGCTCTCTAACAATCCAAGCCTTCTCACTCCCCACCAGAAAACCTCAGGATTAGCATGCATCACAGTTTGATAGATAAAATAGGCCTAGAATATGCTTCTCTAGAATCTATGAGATATCAATAGATCTCAGCCACTGTAATCAAACTGTGAAATTAGGGAGGGTTGTACTAGACACTCTGTCATTTCAGAAAGCTCATAAAACTCAATTGGGTAGCAAGAAAACCATGCCCAATCCCAAATCAAAAACAATTCTCTAGAGTAACATCAGACAACTTTTTCTATAAAGGATCAGGTAATAAATATTTTTGATTTCATGGGTCATACAGTCTCTGTAGAAATTATTTGACTCTGTTGTTGAGCTCAAATGCACATATAGACAATATGTAAACAAATGGAAATAACTGAATTTTAATAAAAAAAGTTATATAGCAATTTCTGAGCCAGATGAGACTTTTATAATTTTTTTAAGGGAGCAAGAAAATTTAAAAAAAAAAGAGAGACTTTTATAATTTTAATTTAATTAAAATTAGATTGAAATAAAAGCTCAGCTCCTCAGTCTCACTAGACATATTTCAAGTGCTCAGTAGTCACATAGACTCATGGCTACCATATTGGATGGCACCGATTATGAAATATTTTGGCATTGCAGAAAGTACTATTGGACAACACTGCTCTAGGCTTCCTTTATAGCATCTGACTATTCTATCCTGGACATAGAAAGATAAAGAAGAGATAGCTGAGTTTGATTTTCCTGAAAGTCTCAAGAGAAATAAGGAAAAAAATATGTGGCTGAAAAGTTCTAAGAAGTTTTAAGAATGTGATATCTAGATGATGTATTACGGAATTGTATATTTGAAACCTATGTAGTTTTATTAACCCTTGCCACTCCCAATAAATTTTAGTTTAAAAAAAAAGAAATTTTAAGAAGATAGTACACACTTACAACACATACATGCACTCACGGTGGAAAGTTCACGAACCCAATTGTCCAACCTCGTATATATTGCCAGTAGGGCTTCACCATAATCTTAACGCAGATATCTACACATTAAGAATCAGGGTATTAAACATTTCTACTCTTATCAACTTTAATGTATTAACCTACAGAACATTACATTAGTAAAAGTTAACATCAAGTGACTGATTAGCCACAAACTCTATAAAACTATGTATCCCACAAAAAAAATAGTTTCTCAGTTTACATAAACTTTTTCCCCACTAAAGATTACTGAAGATGGCAGGAGCTTTAATATTTTCATTTACTTTTGCTGTCTTTTATTAGTCAACAAACAAAGCCTATGTGAATTGTTTCCTAAGTTCAAGCATTTGTCAAGAAAGCATTATAAAATAGTTCAAGTCTAGACAAATAGATAAATCGCCTAGTAAATATAAGAGAAGGCAAGTACACTGGGCTCTAAAACCGGTAAGAAATCAAGGAGCAATCTAATAGTACAATAAAAGAAAGTGAGCCAACATTAGACAACTTTGTTTTGATTTAAACTATACTTGAAGCATTCTAATTATTAGGTTATAGTAATTAAGTTGTGAAATTTGAATACAGTGGAGAACAATGTGAATATGTTATTGAGAAAGTTAATTCAAAAAACGAAACTCCCACAGTCATTTCTGAATAACTTGGCTATTATCATGTGTGATGATAATTTGGCAAACATCTGTGGCTCCAAGCCTAATGTTTCATAATGACAGTTTTTTTCAGAAATGGTAATAATGACTTTAAGCATTCTTTCTTGGCAAAATTTGCATGCTTTCTGTGTTAGCCAGTTTGTTTTGTATCTTTCTCTTGTATTTTGCAACTTTTAATGACTATTTTCATCATTTAAGGAATATATAAAAAGAAGTTTCTTCTAATAGTAAGTACTTTGCTATTGCTTGCTCTTGTTTACACTAATTGTATACTAAATTGCGGTTTAAATTTCCTAGAAATGATTAGGAGCTTCTTGATATCTATACGCCTTTTAATACTAAGTAGTACTGGGAAATGAGCCATATTTCAATAAGATCTTTTGTGTTAATGGTTTTGAGTATTTAAAATTTTCCACTTCTGTTTTCTAGAAATAGAAACCTCTCTTGTGGCACACTTTCTCTTACCTATGGGTTTCAACTTGAAAGTGGATCGATAAGGACCTTGGAATGTCCTCCCACAGTTGATAGTAACCCATAGATACAGGTACATATGGGACTTTCATGTAGCACCAAAGTGGAACAGAGAGGCAGAGAACAGCAGATCTTAAAAGGAAAACCACAGTTCATTGCAGAAATTGAGTTTATCTACCACTGATAGACTGTACTAACCACAAGGGGATTTAAACCAAATGTCCAAAGGAGTCTCCAAATGTCGAACCAGATACTTACACCATGAGCCATTCTCTTATGTTTATCCAGTGTACTGCTTACACTGACCCCTGGATATTAGAAGCACCCTGTGCCCTTGTGGAAGCCTTTCCATACGCTTCCATTATTAAATGAGTTTGTTTAGCTCTGACTTCAATTGTGATAGTAAATAGTATTTCCTACGCTAAAAAGTGAGGATGAACTCTGGGGGGACACGGTCTGCACACTTAATGTCTCCAGTGGTTTTCTAGTTTGAGAATGGAGTGTGAATGTGATAAGATCTTATAGCTGTGTTGCACATAATGTTTTAAAACTCTCTCTTGGTCATCATTTTAACAGCACGTTTTAATTTACCGGTACCCTATGATTTTAGTAAATTCTCTGGAGCCTATTTCATGGGGTTTTTCATTTGTTTTCTCAATTTAAAAATCATTTCTTCCAGGAGAAATCCTCAAACACGTAAAAAATTTGTATTCAATTCAAGCTCCAAGCTTTGTGTGGAACAACACTTAAGAGACCACTCCGAAGCTTCAGACCCTGAAAATGCTGTGGTTCGCTTGCTTAACTAGATAGGCTACATGAAGCATGATACACCTGTGCTCTGCCATCTGCGCTGATTGCCTTTGAGCTTCTGAGTGCAATTCAAGGTGATCATTTTAATCTCCAAGGCCCTGTATGGCTTGGGACCCAGTTATCTGATAAATTGCCTCTTACCTTGGGCATGGCAATTAATATCAGCCAGAGTGTTGCCACTAACAGTCCCCTGTTTTTAAATGGATGAGCTGAAGGCAGGAGAGTGAGCATGTGTGTGTAGGAAGTGCACACCCAAATGTGTAAGACCCATGCCACTGATGCTTTCTAGCACTTTTCAGGTGAGCAAGCATATCTTGTTTTGGGGTAAAACTTTCTAACTGGCAGTCTACTCTTTGTGATGATCACTTTTTAAATTACTATATTTCCAGGACTTCACTTATCCATTCTCTGTTTTTTGAAATGGTTAACGCATTGTTTTGATAATATATTCTTAACTTTTCAGTGGATAGGTGGCAATTTTTAAAGTACAAGTCCCTGCATTATTTACATGCTCAGAAACATAAATCATGATTGGATTTAATGGAAAGGTGGAGTATTCCTAGAAGAAACACACCTGTTCAACAAACATTTGTCAAAGTCTCACTAGGTGCCAAGTACTTTTTTCAGATATAAAAGAAGCTTTTATGAAAATAATATATATCACTTTCTAATAATAACTGCTGCATAAAGTTAATGTTTACTGATTTCTTGCATAGAAAATTAGAAATGTTATTTGACAAAATTAGTGGTATTTTCCAGTCATTCATGCTTTAGTGCATTCAATTCTAAACACTGATATTAATGGACAATATTTGACATTGTGTTAAATTTACACGAGTTAGTGATATTTGTTCAAATCTGTCAAATTCTAGTTACCTTCACAAAAAGGAATGTATTAAAAGGGTATGGATAGTTTACAGAACCAGCAAAAGTAAATAATCTATTTTAGGAGAACAGGAATCTGGGAAAATCTCAGGATGTGAGGAAAGGCTATAGAAAAATCTTTTAGAATACTTTTCTCAGAATGAATCTATTTCAATTGTTTCTGTGATCTGGATCAGTCTACTTAAGATTCAGATATCAGAGAGTGTGATAAAGCAAAGAATGAAAAAGAAACAAGATGAACTTGTCCATTTAAAATTTGGCAGATGATATCTTCCTCTAGTAGGTTTATTTGTCTACCCCTGTCATGGCAACTAGCTCTGCTTGTCCCCAACCGTGGGCTGAGCTCCTACCGAACCTCTAGAATAAATTTTGCCTCTAGTTGGAAAGTTATTGAATTTTTTACTCGGTATCCTGACCTTGCTGCCATGGTCCCTGTAATTGGATTTCTGCATCATAAACAAGATCTCAGTAACAGAGCTGTCTGCACCAGCCCCAAGTCTCCCAGTGATTAGGGATCTGACCATTATAATTGAACCTCCTTCATTCTCACAGCCTTCTTGTAGCACTTCTATTAATGGTCTTATTGATCTTTACTAATTGATTATCTTACTTTTGCTTGAAGAACAGCATGGAGTTGAGCTCTGCTTTGACTCTGGTTAATAGTACTTATCATCCTCTCCCCTTCTCCTGATAACTCCTAACTCCTGCCTAGTTCAAGGGAAAATAATCTAATTTTAAATCCAGTCCTTGAACTCTCACAGCAGATAGATTAGATTGAATCAATATAGATAGATATAGATAGATAGACAGATAGATAGATATAGATATAGATGATATAGATATAGATATAGATGATTTTGTTTTGTTTTGTTTTTCTATATTACTTCTCACTGTCATATATAATTTTGTAAATGTAACCATTTAGTCACCCAAGGCCCAAGGCTTTACTAGTCTTTTGAAGTCTTCCTGGACATCTTGTTCTTTTTGTCCATGGTATGGCTTTCTCTTTTCTCCTCAAGTACCAGTTATGTTACTTCTAAAAGTAATGAACTCATGCTTTTTTTTTAAATACACTCATTAATTAAATCAACAATTCTTATTAAGCATCTCTACATGGATGTATACCTTTTGGTAATGAAAGGATGAATTGAAACCTTTCAATTCAATTATATATAGTCTAATGGAAGAAATTTCATACACCCTGAACATGGAGCCTACACCAACAGTGTGAAGGTATACATGATTAGTGCTGACATGAGTTCCAGAAACAATCTCTACAGAGGTTCAGAGAAGAGAAGATGTTTTATGGACATATTCAGAAAGAGAGAGAAGAGATGAGATTTGATCTTGAGCAAAAGTGAGGATAGAACTTGCATAAGAGAGAGTAGGTGGGAGGACTTCATGAATAAATATTTATGCTAAAACTAAAGAGTTTATTTCTTTTGTTCAGAGGACAATCATGAAATTGGCTAGAGCCAAGAGCTGAAATATTGGAAGAACAGGTGGGAGATAAATGTGCAAACAGAAAGTGGCATCAGATTTTGAAGACTGTGTTGTTTGAATTTCTTTCTAAAGGCAGTGTAGTCATGGCAACTTTCTGAGCAAAGCAAATTCATGATGCGCTAACTCTTTTTTTTTTTAAATTAGGTAAGTAGATTAAAGAAAAAGAAAGCCCAGCAAATTTGTTTTGTTTTCTTATGCAAGATTGAAGAGACCTGCATACATTTTAATAGTTTTTTTTTGTAGAAAAGTTAGAAAAGTAGAAAGAAAAATCAATATTTATATTTTTATAGGTTAGGGGCAGGTCTTGTTAATAAACCTGTTTTTAATTAAGCTTTATTATAATTTTCAAAATTGGGATATTTCTTTATATAAATTTGTTTGTCTTTACTATTGCATCATGAGAATCTTCTCATTTTGTTCATGGCTTTGAGATATTTAACCCCTTTATCTGAAACAGCCCATTTCTTCTAAGAATGTAAAACTTTTATGAATATCTAGGAATCTCTTTACCTGGTATATTCATCAGTGACAGTTTTATTTTTCCTCATGTTTTTGTTTATATTTGTAGCATTCTTAAGTCAGGGTGCAAAATTGCAGTTTACCAGTAACTATTAAAATCCAAGGACTGCTGAATTGTGTACTTCATAACACTGAATTTTATGATAAATGAATTTTATCTCAATAAAGCTATTGTAAATAATATCCAGTGGACATTCTTCTTGTTTTAAATCTATTCTTGTTTCAGCAATCAATTTCTTTAAGATAAAATATTTATAAATAAAAAATATATACAAAAAATTTCAGCACTGGGCCTCTTAAAATTTGGGCTTTATTCAGACTTATGTCTTTTTGTTTTTCAGTACAAAAAGGGAAAGATTACTGAATGGTTTGTGAAAATATTTTCTCTTGGGATGGTGGCATTTAAATGTGTGTTCTCCTAATATTACATGTGCTACAGTTGGGATCAGAAAAAAACATTCCAGTTACATGCTGCGTGACTCTGAAAATCATTTCATTTTTTGGAGATTCAGTTCTTAAACTGAAAAAATGGAAGACTTTATAAGGCATTCCCTGCTTCTATCAATTCTCTATTTGAGTTTACATTACTTGAGTGATGTAACTGCTGAAAAGAATGATGATGAATACTCATAAATGTAATCAAACCAATGTTAAAGTAAAATATGCCCATAAAAGTAAAAAGCTAAGTTTATGAATGACTCCTAGAAAATAACGTAGATTATTTAAAATCTATATCTTAAAGAATAATTTCCTAAAATTACATACCAATGGCCAAAAAATGTATACACATTTTAAGAAAAGAAAAAATTGTATTAAAATTAGGCTGATGGTAACCACTTTGAGCACCTCTTGTAATTGCAGAAGTCAAACGTCACTTGTATTTATATTTTGTTATTGGTATATATTATTACAATTTTAATACAGTTTTTTCCTTTCTTAAAATGTGTGTATGTTTTTTGGCATGCTCTGTAGTTTAAGTGTTATTACTTCAAATCATATAGTTTATAATTTCAAATTCATTTAATATTAAAATGTTCATTTTTGTTCCTGAAAGCACGTACTTTTAAATTCCTTTAAGGTCACAAGGAACAAAAAATATATTGAAGAAGGGTCTATCTCCCTTGGACCTGTAAGGAAAACTGAGACCAGATGACACCCCTGATCTATCTGCCTTCCCATTCTTTAAAAACAACAAGATGTTTGATTTTTCAAGAGATCTTAGAGACTATCTAATGAATGCT
>NW_017731376.1:4371181-4404906 GCF_001890085.2 Hipposideros armiger | reverse complement strand
AGGAAATTGTGTTATTTCAGAAGTGTTAAATAAAACATGTGATTATTACATTAATTTTAATTAATTTAATGACTCTCCTCTACAACTTCTCTTTTCTAAAAATAATTATTTTTATAATTGGCCTTCCTCTTTTCTACCTTGTCCTGTTTCTACCCCTTTCTCTCTGTCATAGCATTGCCTTGCATTGTAATTACATCTTATATTGTAAACAGAATCACTTTCCTTATTTCAAAAATCTTTGATGATTCTGATAATGGAAAAATAAACATTTTAAAATATAATTGTATAAAAATATTATATCAGAACTAAGTTTATTTCAATAAAAAATATAATCTGTTGATCACTGAATCATATGGCATCTTAGTTTAGCTTATATTTGGTCCACAATGTTTTCATATAGGATTTTTTCTTGGAATTTCTAATTGTCTTTCTTTCCTCTTGTTTATAAAAAGCGGCATTTAGCTATATTCTATCATCGTGAACACAGACCTCCTTAATTATACCACTTGCTAATTGGAATCCACTTTCTTTTGAGGCCCTTCATCTCAGAGCCTCTGATTTTCTGCTTCAATACTGATGAAACTTTCACTTTTGCTTTGGAGTTGAGATTACTAACCTCTAGAAATCAGAATACAGAATCCTAGGGCTCTCACATCAGTTTTTATACTTTCCACTATACCATTCTGTTTAGGACCTGCTGCAACCTATCATTTGCATTTCATATATTAGAATCAGGAAATGTTATCTGAAATGATGGATCAAGAAATAGAAATAGAATAAATTATTTAACATAATAAATACTAAAATAAATGTTTAAAAGTGAAAAACGTATCTGTGTGCATTTTCTTAGGAGAAGGGGTATAGTGGTGTAAAATAATAAAAGTCATCATTCTTTTATGTAAGTGAAACTGTTGATCTTATCTAAATTGATATGTTTGGAAATTAAAGTATAAGCATACTTTCTTAATTATTTAAATGACCACCAAAGAAGGAAAAAAACAGGCATTTTAAAACATGGCTTTATCTACAAAAAAGACTGAGCATGTACAAGAGAGACCTTTACTTTCCACTGTCTAAATACCTGTATTTGGGGAATTTCTTACCCTCTGTCTATGTTACAATAATAATAAAAGATAAATACTTTGGAAAGAAAATAAAGTATTTTTTGTCATGACTTGAAACTAAAATATCTAAAATTAGTTAATATTTATTAGCAAACGGCAAATGAAAGACTGAAAGCCCATATTATTTCATGTTAAAAAGTATTTATTGAGGGCCACTTATGTGACCGGGACTGTATTTAGCATTGGGGAAACAATAATAAATAATAAATTGTGTCCCTTTCCATCATAGATATAGAAGCTTAGAAAAGTAAAGACAAATAAACATTTAGGCTACCTTGGGGGAAAAAACCAAAACAAAACTCTGAAAATACTTAAAAGAATGATTAACCCAGGTTTGAGAAGGCAGGAAGCCTTCACAGGAATACATCTAAGGCTCTAGAAACACAGATGAGCCTTAGAATAACATCTCTCACATCTCTCCATCCTTAACCTCATTATACTGTCCCTTGTCTAGATTTTTTTCTATGAAATATCAGAAATATATTTATCTTTTCTTCTCAAAAATAAAATCAAATAAATGAAACCCACACACAAGCAAACACATTTTAAAAAGCCTTCTAATTTTATACTGGAGACCAATCTGAGTTACCATCCTAAAGCAGCAGAAAATGACTCCTGTAGCTCTAACCAATGAGAAGGTTGTGATGTTACATCCATGTTTCATTTATAATTTCCAATAAAAACAATATTATTGACCATAAGAATGCTGTGTAGAAAACTGCCACAAAATCTCAGCAATCTACAATATTCAACATTTATTGAGGTGTTTATCCAGACAACTAAGGTCGGCTGATCTGAGCAGGGCACAGCTATGTGTCTTTGCTAATCTGAGCAGGCTTTGCCTGAGAGCTTTGGGGTCACTTTGAGCTCAGATGATATAGATCGGTCTCTGTGTGAGCAGTTTGGCTAGGTTTAATGTATTTCTCATGCTACTTCTGGAACTTGCAATCTAGTCTGGCATATTATATTTAAATTAATGGCAGAGGTCTCAGAGACATGAAATATTCAAGGGCTCTCAGGTCCTAGGCTCAGAGCTGCCATACCTTCAATTCTCTTATTCTGTTGGCCAAAGCAAGTCTAATAGCAAAATCTGAAGAAGCAGAAAATTATACTCTGCCCCTTTAGTGGGAGAATCTGAAAAGTCACATAGCAAAGAGTTTGGATATAGGAAAGGGTGAAGACTTGAAGCCATCGATGCAAGTATACAAACGCTAAAACATAGACTAATTATAAAAATGTCCCACTAAATTTTTTCACTATACCCATTCCACAGCTTTTCTGAAATAGCAAACTTCAAATGATTTCAGGAGCCCTTGTTTTCCTGGTGGTCTTAATCATGTGTTAAATTTACCTCCTGGATTATGCTGCCCTGCCACAGTGGGAGATTTTAATTTCAACTGTTTTTATGGAGTTAAATTCACCAATAACCATGAATTTGACTTGATTCCCAAACAGATAAAGAATAATACTGAGTCATATCAAGGGTATACTAATAAGAATAACATTTATTGACTTTGTGCCAGAAGATTTTTTTGTACGACTTTTTACAAGTTATAAAAACTATCACTTTTTGTTTATAAATAAAATGTGATACTATCTACTGGTGAGTGTGATACAGAAAAATAAAATAAGCCACTTAACAGAATTCCTGGTAGATAGCAAATGTTCAGTAAATGTTTATTGTCACACTATTGTTGAGCTCTAGTTTTGTGGGAACTGGGGCAAATTATTTAGGTTCTCATAGCTTTAGTTTTCTCATTTATAAAACTGAGATGAGACTGATGCCTATCCTATGAGTAGTTATGAGGATTATATTAGTTAATCCATAAAGGGGTTAAGAGAGTGCCTGGAACACATCAAACATTCATTAAATGTTAGTTCTTCTTATCATTTATCACCATTATTATTACTATCAATGTAATTATTGAAGTAGGCTTAAAATAGTATATGGGGAACATATAATCAACAATAATAATTAGCAGCTCCTTAAAGTATAAATCTTCAATAAATCTCATACAGTATGTTAATTTGCATTTATGGTAGTTTTTAAAACATGCAAAATTATTATTGTTTTATTTCTCAAAATGAGTTATTTAGCATCAATTGCATATTGTGCTCATGCCAGTGAGTAAATTGCTTAATTAAAAAAAAGGGTACTGGGCTGGCAGAGTGGCACGTTGGTTAAGAACTGGCTTGGGATGCCAGAGGACCCCGGTTCGGATCCCATATGTGAGGGCCAGTGACACTGCCCTCCACAGCTAAGATGCTGAACAACAGCTCGACCTAGACCTGGGCTGCCGTGGTTCGCCGGCGACGGCGTGGGCTGCAGCCCCTGCTGCAGTGGGTTGCCATGGGCTACCGTGTGTAGCCAGCAGCCAGTGTGAGCGGCCAGCAGCCGCAGTAAGCGGCTGTCCAGAAGCCGGGCGACTGATCTGCCTTGCCCAGGAAGAGCGCAATGATGGTGCCAACTTGGGCCAGTGAAGCGACGTCCTCTACAACTAGACTGAAGAACAAAAGGACAGCAACTTGTCTATTCCCCTTCCCCCAATTCCCCAATAAAAAATTTAAAAAAAGCTACTATATGGTTCCTAAATGATACATGCTTACATTCTAGATGCAGATAAAATAGATGTATATTTGAAACATTAATTAAAAAACAGTCATACAATTAATTCTAAAATAATAATAATAATTTATTTAATGAGTTCTCTAGAAGTTAAGAAACAGAGAAGATGAATAGTTAAGAGGGCCTCGAGGGAGATAGAACAGAACTATAAATGTGGACTGTGACACAGATTCCTGAGTGAAAAGGACATTCCACATGGGAAAGAGTAGGCTTGAATTCAAGGGACATTGGGGAGATCAGACTGAAAACAAGACTTTGTTTAGGTTGCACTGGCAAATGAATTTAGAAAGATAAGGTAGGGCCAGGTTCCAGGAAACTCCAAATCAATCAATAATTTTAATATATTTAAATTTAAATGTCAATCAAAAATAAATTTACTTTGAGTTTATAAAATGTTTTAATCATTATTCTTTATATACATAAGCCTATTATATGTATAACAACTAAAGTAACCAACAATGCAACTTTCTCACACTCATATAACAATATAAGATTATAGAGAATTTTGAACATTTATGGAAAATTAATAAATTAATTTCCTTTTAAATCAACCATTCTAACTGAAAATTCCCTTTGATGACCACTTGAATTTTTCTTGACTTCGAAAATAATCATTTAGATAGCTAAATTTGGTGTTTAATTTTCACAATTGTAACTTGTACTATTTTTATATATCTCCATTGTTATAATAAGGGAAAAGGGGAGCTGTTCTTTAGGATCATATTGGAGAACTAATACAAAATCAATGGTTCAGAAAGCCTGACCTGGTAGTGGTAGAGAAAACAAACTAGAATAGAGGAAGACAGTTTTAGAAATATGACAGGGACTTGGTAAGACTGAGTGAAAGACCTGTAATGGGTAGTTTACTGATTTTTATCCACAAGTATGAAATTTAGAGCTAAACTAACACTTATTAAGTTATTTCTAAAATTCCATACCATTCTAATTACTACTCAATTAATCCTACAATAAAGGCTTCTTGCTTGTGCATTATCTGCCTAGAGCTTTGATGGACAATATGTAGATTGTCTCAGACCTCAAGAAACATGCTGTCATGTTGGGATTTGTGGGTAAAATAACTAACACAAAATAAAATGTTACATTGTTAGGTATTGATGTTAAGTGCATAGTAATTCCTAGAAGGGAGAGATCAGTCAGGTCAAAATAGACAAAAGCAATTTCTGGGGAGAGTAGAACTTATATTACAACCTTAAGTAATATTTAAGATACAAATGTGTAGAAAATAAAGGAGAGGGATTCATGATGCGAGAAGATTAAACAAATACCAAAAGGTAGGAATGAATGAGGATGTGCTCCACTCTCAGAAGAAACTTGTCTAAATGTAAAAGGCAAAACCATGCAGAATGAGTTCGTTGAAGTCAGAAAATGAAGTGATTAGATCCAGTCACAAGACTTTGAGTCGGATATTGGAGACGAGAGAGTGGTGGTAGCATAAAGAAGACAGTGTTGTAAGTAGGTAAGTCTGTTTGTGGTGGGGCAGACTAATCTGAAAGACAGAATTTGATGGCAGGGAGAAAACTGAGGATAGTTAATAGGTAAAGGGAATGAGACCATAGTGGAAGAAGGGGGAAAAAAAGAAAGAGTTTGGTGGGAAAGGGGAAGAAATCAATAAAGGCCAAGAGACAAAAAGTCATACCAACATGCAGAGAACTCAGATGACTAGAAAGTGGATCAAATCTGGAAAATATGAAAGTGAGGTTAGATGAGTATATGTAGTGCTGGAGGTAACTGTTGGAAATCTAAATAGACCCCCCCCAAAAAAAATGAAAATCAAGGCTTAAAGTGGAGATGAGTGCCAGTGTTGGAATTAGAGATTTCAGAGACAATTGAATAAGACTAAATAGCTGATGCCATAAAACTGGATTTATTTATTTTTTACCTTTTTTTAAAATATTCAGTTTAACATGGTAAAACCCTAATTACTAATGCACATTAAGTAAATAGTACATCCTTTTGAATTTATAATATCCATTTCAAAGTACTACGTTATTTTGGCATATGCACACAAGAAGGCACAATGAGAAAAGCAATTCTCAAATGTGGAACACAAACATAACTGATTGTTTTTCTGTTAAATATTAAAAGAGTTAACATTTATGTTTGTGCAGTTCTAAATACTTTAGATTTACATTCATTCATTTAGTCCTCACAACAACCCTGAGATACAAACATTGTTGTATCTATTTTTATATATAGAGAAATAGAAGCACAAAGAGTTTAACGGCTTGCTCAAAGTCAACCAGCAATTACGTGGCAGAGCTGGGATTCAAACCCAAGTAGCCAGGCACCATTTCATTATCTGACTGTCTCCACTATACTTTTTAAGGAGCAACAGTGTTAACTGTGAAATTTTATGTAATTTTTTACACGTTAACATTACCTTCGTTGTGTCAGGACATAGAAAGACAAATCATAAAGGTCTCAATTAGACAAGATGCACATTGTATAAAAATTCCGGAATATTTCTCTTGTTCTATTTCATTCTTTTTGTTCCTCAGATGGCCCATACAATGACCAATAAGTCTCAAGATATTATATAGCCTCAACTTCATAAAAATCAGCACTCCCAAATAACCATCAAATAAAATATAATTTTGCAGTTAGATATTGTTTTAAATTGTTTTTCAAAAAGTATGGCTTAATGTTTACCATTTTATGTAATAAATGTAGATAACATAGACAATACACCAAATTTTGTCTAATCAGACCACAAATGCAACAAAATGAAGCCCTACAATGGAATCAGAATAAAAATCAACTGCTGATGTTTCATGTTTCTAGATTGCTTTAGAGCAAGAGTTTTAATTCCTTTTCCATATTAATTTTAACAATTTCCAGCATGACCACTTTCTCTTCCACTTATGTCTTATGTTAGCACTGTTCATTAAAGAGGAACTAGAAAGTCTGAGAAGATCATTGTTTTATAAGTTCCTCAAGCGTAGATGGCTGTTTTGTCTCAGAACAACTACAGTGCACTGTTTGTAATTATGGAGGTATCTAGGAATTACAAGAACCAAGAAAGAAAGCTCTGTGCTCTGGCTGTGATTGAGAAAGATAGAATGCTTCAATGAAAATTCAGTTCCCTTAGAAACTAGAAATGTTCTGAGTTTTGAACTAATGGCGAAAATATAGAGGTAAAGGGGATTTGCTTAATTTTGAAATGACATGCCCTTACTGACTTTGGGTGGTTCACATATAATGTAATATATAGATGGCGTATTATAGAATTGTACACTTGAAACCTATATAATTTTTCTAACCAATGTCACTCCAATAAATTTAATAAAAAAAGAAGAGCACTGATTCAAGTACTTTTAAAAATAAGACTTTCATAACATCAGGTAACTCCTACAAACACCGTTTTGATGAGTAAAGTGTAAAATATTCATATCATAGAGATTAAATGTCCTTGGACATGCTCAGGATTTGAATAACTCGAGCATGTGTGAATGGCCCAAATCATTTAGAGGTTTATTGACCCCAAAACATTCAAAAGTCAAATTGAGCTCTCAGGCCACTGCAATGTGGCTACTGGTCTAATGATTATATCTAACATAAAACCTCAAGAAAATATTTCTATTTTTTTCTTAATATAACATAAATTTTTGCTATCAGTCATTAATAGATCATATAAGACAAAGTCAAGAAAACATTCCCCCCTGAAACTTTCTGACAAAATCCTTTGCTACTTTAATCTGATTATCAACATAACTAATTTATGTTTGTGTGTATTGCTAAACTCTGCTTCTCAATTAGAATTAACTTGGTTTTCCAGAATTTGGTTAGAGTCAAGAGTGGTGAGCTCCATGGGGAACTGTGCAGGTGGAGAACCAGGAAATTATACCCTTGAGAAACTCTGGGGTTTTAATCATTGAGATCTGACCCATAATGATGGATGACAACATTCTGCTCCTTACTAGTGACTTGCAGATGGTGGAACTAGTTCAAACTTATTTTAACCTCTTTCTTCCTTAAATTAGCAAACATATGCATGTGCATATAAGTGCATATGACTATAGGATTGAAACTGCTAGCAAAAATTCTTATTTCTGTTATTCATCAGACTAAGATGCTAGATGTGATTTTCCATGCAAAGAATTAACCTGAAAAAAGCCTTTCACCATGCAGATCAAATCAAAAGCTTTGTTCTCTCACCTTCCCAAACCATATAAACACACACACACACACACACACACACACACACACACACACACACACACGCACACTTCTCAGCTTTTGGTAATATGCAATAATATTAACGTGGTGACTTGACACAACTAGCTTTCTCCCACATATAATACATACACATATATATATTTGCATTGTATATGCCTGTTTTTTTATGAATGAGAATGATATCAGCCAAAAATAAAACACATCATTATGAATCATAAATGACATTTAGTCCGTTACCTTATTATGATTTGTAAGGTGCTTTGTGCATACAGCTGATGATAGAAGAAATGCAGACCTGGCAAGCTGAGAACATCAGAGATATCTTTCCTAATTCTCCCCACACTGTGTAATCTATGTTTACATAATTCATTTTCATTTGAGAGGGACAGTGACTCCCATCCTCCCTTCTCTTTTTCTCATTGGTTTAAAAGGTTCTTAAGATCTTTTTAATTAATAAGAGAATTTAGCTCAATTAAATTAAAATTTTTATTATGTCAATCGTGAGATGACTATATAATGCTTTAAATATAGATTGTGCTCATAAAATTTTTATTCTTGCTTCATTACAAAATATTTCACTTTGCTTCATTACAATATAATGAAGCAAACATACTAATTCTTCATATTAATAAATGTGAATTAATCTCTGTGGAAGAAAACATTTGGATGTAGCTTCTAATACTTGTTAATATATTTAATCATTTGTAGGAGAACTTTATGATTTCTCTAAAAACCTCAGTTGAGGGTGTTGTTGTTAACTAAGTTAACATGATTATCAAAGAATATTTGGATTGTTCTATTTTGTCAGAGCAGCATAAGTACATTATGGTTATGATTGGTTATATAAGTTATAACTTACTGCATGGGACACTAATGTATTACTTTATATTTTTAAGTATATGCTTTATGTCAAATGCACACATATACAGATATAAGTAATTCAATTAAACTTATTTATTATGACAATTCACATTATACAAGAAAGTGATTTAAATAATTCTGCTCATATATACTATATAGATAAATCTATATATGTGTGTATGTGTTTATATATATAAACATGGAACAGTCACAGGTAAAAGGCAAGTCCCATGAAGATAAAATAAATTATTATTTTCTACATATGTAGCTGTATTATGAAGAGAAAATACAAATTTTATTTGTCATATATTACTTATATATTAACTGCAGTATTATTATTATTTAATAATAATATAGACCTATAATCATAGAAATATGCCAATAGTATTTGCAAGTTACCTCAGAAATGACCATCTGTAGGTATGTTTTTAAAATTATGACATTATACAAATGGATAAAAACCTTTTAGCCACCTTACTTCTCTGTCTTCAATATTTAAAATCAAACTTTAAATACACCCTGGTTTTAACATACTTGTATGTATGTAATACCCCATACGTTATTGAAGAAGTAGTTACTCTCTTAAGAAATGCACCCATCAGAAAACATTAGCGGCAACCCATGCTAATATACTCGCATGTCATATTTGAGATACATCCACTTATCCATCCTCTCTTTTCTCTCCTGTATTTATTTCTTGATATATAATAATTTGAAATATACAACTTTTTTTTCTTACTTTTTACTCTGGTAAGTCATGCTCTCTCCAGACCGTTCATTGGAGGGTGAGGAGGGGAAGGCACTATTCTAAAATGATAACTTGACTGTCGCAGGCAGGTCCTGGAGAGCTAATGGTCCAGATTGACCCAAGACATGCAATGTTTCCCTATTTCCTATTTCTATTCTAAAGCTACCAGTTAGTCTGTCACTTTCAGGGCCTGTTGATAAGCCAGATAAAATGATCTTGATACTTAACAGTCTGAGCATCCTTTGGATGGCTCTTAATTGTCTCTGAGAGCATTGTGCATATATCATATTCTGATGAATGTCCCCAAGATACATTTCTAATCTAAAGCATAATGCAAATATTTAGATGGCTGTTATACAAAAATTTCATTATTTTCTTGTCTTCTTTCAGTTTTTTTCCTTAATCTCATAAAATGAGAATTGATGTCTGCAATTCAGTTTCTTATGTCTTTGCCATTTAACTACATAGAAGGTCTTTGCAAATGTGAGCTAATTTCCTGTGATCAAAGTATTTTGTAGAAAGGGAACTCTGATTTATTCTCTTGCATTTTTTAGTGAAGAAGGTCAGAGCTTCTGTAGTTAAATGGGGGAATAAACTCAGGACTTTTCAACACCTGTAGAGTTTGAAGGGACTGGTAATTTCTGAGCATTGCCGAAAATCATAGGGTGATATATATATGGATAAAGAAATGAGCTTGTAGAGCCTGTGCTTGTGATGGGATTTAAAGTTCAATCATACTAATGAATTGGATACAAGTGGCAAAATCTTGAAATGAACCCATGTTGAGTAAGAAGGGAACTATGTTGGTTGGCGTAAATGACAAACCCAAGGGTAAAACTGACTTTCACAAAAATAATATGACAAGAATCTGTCCTTTTTCATACCTTTGCTTTCTTTCCATTAGTTTTCTTTTTTTATTGGCTTAATTTTTCAGGCAAGCTCTCTCCCATGAAGCAACATGGACACCAGCAGCTCAGCCTTCCATCCTAGTTGATCATCAACCCCACAGGTAAGATCATGTTTTCTTTCCAATCAACCTAGAAAAAGCCCTGAGCTTGATGCTTACTGGTGTGAATTGAATCAATACCCATTTCTTACCTACACATCAGGAAAAAAAAATATAAAGCTTAGAGCATGTGTTCACACTTAGCTTTTGGGTGGGCTATATGTGAAAGACTAGGTTAACCACACCTGGGCCATATGGATGAAAAGAGGGAGGCATTATTTTCCAAAAGAAAATTGAAGTTTGTTTCCAGAGAGGACTGGATGGATGCTGGCCAGGAAAATAAAATAAAACAGAAAACAGATATCTACTGTGGAGGAAGATAGAACATTCTATGCAAAGAAGTAAGCACATGAAAATAACAGGAATAAGAAATTGAATAATTTTGGGGAGCAGTAGTAGTTGAAAGTTTTGGGGGCAAAAATTATGAAGTGGTGGCAGAGGTTAGGGGGATGGCTTGGTAGAAATACCTGAAAAGTTGCCTATTGTGACATTTCCTCCTTTCTCCTTACCTGGGCAAGAGCACTGACTGGGAATTGCCTAGCCTTGTGGCATGGTATACAACCCAGGTTCTAGGTCAAGGAAATGAAGTAAAACCTGCTACAATTTTGCTATTCTTCTGAAATGCCCATATGGGAACCTTGTTTTCTCATTTGTAAGTTAAACTGTAGACAAGAATTACTCTCCCCACCATGGATCTCAATATAGAAAACATTATAAAGTATTTTAGTTATTTAAAAATAGTCTATTTTTTTTCCTCTGTTCAGCTTTTGGGAAAACAATATATGTTAGTTTTTGAATCTGGTATTTGTAAACTTAGCATACCACATAACCTGTTCATAGATTAATGCCTTCATCATCTTCAAACCCATTCTTAGTATTTTTCAGGTTTGATCTTCATTTGCCTTGTAATACAGTCATGTCTGTACATTTTCTGTTTGGATCTTAATCCTTAAGAGGACCACATAAATGTGCTTTTTAAAACAATTATGTCTTTTTGCAAAAGCTACTAATTTCCTTGTCCACAATCTGTCCTCAATAAATTTTGTTTGGATAGGGTTAAATTGCATTTTATCCTTCAAATATTTTATTAAATAAATTGTCATTATAAAGCCTGTTGTAACATCATTCAGACTCCCATATTATTATAGTAATGATTATACTTTTGCCTTTCCCACATTTTCTTATCTGTATATAATTATGTATTTTCAAAATAATATAAGAAACTTGAGATCACACAATATTGGACTGACGAGAAAGAGAACCACTAAAGATGTCAGTGATTTTTTTAAAACAGTGAGAGAGAAATGGCAGATAATTATTCTATAAATTTGCAGCCATAGGAGAAATTAGAGAATAAAACTGTAAGAAAGTAAACCATAATATAAATTAAAGAAAAATGGAATTCTGATAACATCATCCTACATAGTTATGACTCACATTATAAAGGTTAGAAAACTTACGTATTTTACCATAATGATGAACATGTAGGTAAAACTCTGTAATTTGAAATTCAAAAATAGCAGTTTTATTCTCTTTGTAGCACCAAAACTTTGAAAACTAAAGCACACTGTCATATAATTTTATTTAAAATGTTAACAGATTTCCTTGTCTTTAAAAATGTGTACCATGGAGTCTCATTTTATATTGGACCTCTTTGTAAGGTAACGTTACAAGGCAAAAATTAATATGGTCAAAATTATTCTTTAAAGTCCTTTAAATAAAGCACAGTGTGCATGGCCAAGTATATATTCTTATTGGAAAGTAATTTATCATCTCTTCATTATGTCAAGTTTCAAGTGGCTTCTAGGTATTTTGGCTTAAGGTTCGTGATATACAAAAAAACAAAACAAAACAGAATTAAAAGCACATCATGAGAAACCCCATATTACAAGAAACATAGGACAAATATAACTAATTGAAGGGATGGCAAATGTATCTCTTTCATATAAGCTTTACTCTTGGATATAGGCTCATTTAGTAGAATGTCAGTCAGTGTAGCCTACATTATTTAAAGTTTACCTTGATCGATATATTTCTATCTTTCTCTCAAAACCAAATAAACTCACATAAGTGAATACATAATGAGAAACCATACATAACAAAATCATTTACTGTTTTATTGATGACCTAAAGTCATGGTTGTAAAGAACAAGTGAATATTCTGTTATTCTGAGCTTACTCCTTGACCTTCTCTCTCTTCTTTATTTACTCTCTCTTCTTTGTGACCTCAGACAATTTTTCCTTCTCTGTGTTATTTGGCTTTAACTCTCTCTTTCCAGGGTTAGGAAAAAAGTGTTAGGAAAGTCATTCTTGACTCTATTTTTCCCTCACTTCACAGATCCAATTTGTTCAGAAATCCCAAGGGACCAACCTTCAGAATCCAACTAGTTTTTACCATCTTGACAGTCACCAATCTGGTCCAAGCAATTTACATATCGACTTTGATTAATTAATTAGTCGATTTTTAATTTTTTAATATTTTTGCCTTCTGCCACCAAGTTATCAGTTGACATTTAGTGCTGAGCAATATATAGCAACTTCTTTACCCTTTTTATTTCTTGCAACTAATGCTACCAAACCTATTAGAATTGAATGTAAAAAGAGAATAAATAGGCTCTGCAGGGAAACATAAGATTTTCATATGTATAAAAAACATTTTTATAAATGCATAGCTTTATGTATCTTTTTGGATTCTTAACAGAAGAGTTTGCTTACTTTTTTTTTTTATGTTTCACATGGCTGGTGTTCTCAGATAGTTGACTCCTAATGAAATTAGTTTTACTGATCAAATAAAATTGATCCTAAATTTTTGTATTTTCTCAAATTATTAATGGTACATTAATTTGGAAAATGTTTTCACTCTCACTCTGATCTTTATCACTCTGATCTTTATGAATTTTTCCTCAATAAGACACCATTACATGTCCCAAGAATGCTTTATACCATCAACTTTTTCTTTAGTTTCTTGAGTTTGCTTTTTCAGGAGTTCATATGTTTAAAAGATATCTATGTGTCTATTAAATAGTACATTTTCTTCATAGAAAGAGGAACTTGAAAATCTGGAACCACTTTTTCAAATGAATAAGGAAATTTTGGACCTGCTAATGTCTCAAGGTCAATCTTTTTTTTATTTTAAAGAAAGGATCTAATAGATTTACAAATAGATTAATTTGCTGCACAGAGCAATGTTTTTCCTGGGGTATTGTCCAATAGAGGGAAATTAGGAAAAAAATCAGAACTGAACTAAGTTAATTTTTCAGATTGAAATGAGTTCACTCAATCAGCCTGTTCTTTCTTCTTTAATATGAATACTTTAATCACATAAATTGACATGTATCATAAAATTATAATTAATTAATGGAATTTATATGAGTTTTATAAAATAAATCTAAATTACAAATGTGCTCAACCTGAAATTTTATCTTGTTAAGAATATTAACAAGAATATTTTATACATTCAACATCTTTAACATTTATAATTCTTGTTTTGACTCTTTTTTTACAAACACCCACTTAACCTGTCTCAGTTTCCTTATAATGAATGAGAGAATTAGATTCTAAGAATGTCTTTTTTCCTAAAATTGTGATTCAGTTTTTTTTCAGATAATTCCTAAACACTGAGTTTTTCCAACTAAGATTATTTCTTAGTGCTGGCCGAGTGGTTCAGTTGGTTAAGAGCTTGCTCAAGAGTGTGAGCTCTGAGCAACAGCGGTTCCATTCCTGGCCCAAGCTGAGCTGCTGCTGAGCTGCCAACAGGTGGCAGGATGGCTCAGTTAAAAAAAAAGAAAAAAAAAAAAGATTATTTCTTATCCGAGAAGAAGCATACTACTTTGGTGGAAGCTAGCACTTGGATTATCAAGTAGGACAATGTGAAAAGAATAATATAAAAATATTTCTGTGTGTATTTTAACATAATCTTATCTATATTTAGAGATCACATGAAGACCAATTTAGATTCTCCAGAAAATAATATCAAAAAATTTGAAAATCAGTTAGATAGCTAAACTATAGAAAGTTTTTAATAACAATGTACTTTTCAAAGTTTGTGAAAGTTCAGTGATGTGTAGACAGGGGCTTATACAAGATTACTGCTATCAGCTTCTGAAATGAATGCAGCACAATCTGATACCATGTTGAGGATCAATGCACTGTCCGTCTTGCCTATCTGCCCTGCTGGAGAGAAAGCAAGCATCAGACCAGTGGCAAGATCACAGTTGCTGAACAACACTTCCATCACAGACATGCACTTTACTTTGATTTTATGCAAATACAAGAAATACATATATTTGTATACATAATAAATCAAGCTTATCATTGAACAGAAGACTGTCAACAGCGAATAATTCTGTGGTATAATGTGAAAGTTACAATGATTGATCTTTAAAGAAATTTAGTAGTATCAATGTGAAAGGAGATAATTTTACTATGAATTTTACTGATACTGTACATCCATAAATGATTGCTCTGTATGCAGAAAGAGACCAAAATTAGACTGTTAAAATATTTCCTTAGAGTCTAAGTGATTATATGTTCCCTTTTCTAGCCCATTCATCAGACTGAGTGCAGTAAAAAGACCATGCATGCGGTGGTTGTTGGAATGATTCAGATCATTTTTCAATTTTAAAGCACATTATGGTATCTCTTAAATAGGAACATGGATAGTTGGGAATGCTTTGGATTAATGTCTAATTTGCCCTATTTGCCTTTCTTCTTATAGCTGGACAATTACTTGTAGTCTCATAATTTTTGAATCGTCACCCATCAGTCTTAGGTCTTTAGAATGAGCTTCCTGAGTCCTTGTTATTAGTTAGCAAATTTAAAGAACAAGGTTCATTGGCCAAATCTTCATATGCAAACCAAGTGGAAATTAAATAATCTAATGTAACAAAAGAACAAAATGAAATTATTTCTCACAGTATCCTTTGTTTGTCTATTCTTAACCACCATCTTAGAGAAGTGTGAATTAAAAGTTGAAATGATTTATGTCAGAAACTAAATAAATAGAGCACACTGCTGCTTTTTCATTTCACTGTGTACCTTCACTTCTGGTATTTTTTTCCTCCCTCTGAAAGCGCTATTTCAACAAGACCATGTAAATGTCTATAATTGCGAGAGAAAATGTTAATATAACATTTACACAGTTCAACAGCTTCAAAGCTGTTTCATTGACTATGCTTAAAAGGAAACTTACACACAGAGGCCCCAAGCCCACATAAATGCTAGTTTAGTGGGACATTTCTGTGACAGAGCCTTGAAAACAGAAACAAAAAGGAAGGGAAATCAAACAGCCCCATCTTCTAGCCTAATTCAAGCCATTTAGAAGCTCTGTGCTTAAGCCAAGGATTACCAGTGATACCATCTACATCAGCTTTGCTGTTCAGGAAGAAGTGTCCTTATTAAAGAAAAAAAAGAAAGAAAAAAATGGGGGAAGAATATAGTTTAAAGCCAAGTAATTCAGGCTTGCATAAATCTTTAATGGGTTCTGTCTTCATATGATTGGCTCTGCGTTCTTTTCTCTGCCCAGGGGAAACACTATATGTCTTACAGGAGAATAATAGTAACTCCATCTTGTGTGTTATATGATATCTTCAAGTAATCCCGAGGATTTTGGCTTTGTCTGCCGTAAACAAAAGGCCACCCATACATAATGTGTCTGGGCTGTTCCAGACTCCTCACCTTAGCAGGTGACACCCATAAGATGGACGTGGGCGATTAAGCCCATGTGTAGCTGGAGGCAGTTTTGCTCCCAAGACAACTCAGAAAATGTAAAAACAAATGGCAGATTTCTCTTCTTATAAGAACAAAGTGCAATCAGCACTCTGCAGTTTTGTCAATTTTCTGGGCTTTTCTCAGGAGTAAGAATGAAATGCCAAATAATATGCTTTGCTTTGTGAGATGGTGAAGAAAATGCCACGATGCAGATTCATTTGTTGAAAATGTATGGATGACTCCAAGTCCTTTCTGTCAAACCACAAAAACAAAAGAGAAATTAAGGAATAAAAGCATCCATTATCTCCATGTTAAGATTTCAATAATGATTAATAAAAGTTACATAGAAAAGTCTATTTTGTCTTTTTATCATCATTCCTTTTTTTTAATTTTTCTGAGTTAGTTTCTGAACAGTTAGGCTTCCTGTTGAATAGATTGATTGATTTATAAGCTAAGTGATGGATTTATTCACTCAACATATATGCACCTTTTACATGTAAGAGATTTTCTTCCACTTGGATATGAGAAAGCCTGGGTTTTTAGATGTACTTACTACACAGGCTAACTTGGTAAAACTTTAAATCTGAAAGAGGGCTCTATTTATCATCTTTGATACAATATCAACTCTCAGCAATCCCATACTTACTAATTACATTGCATATAAGTAGTATGCATTCATGTCATTACTCAAACTATACCAACAAATGAAGGGGGAATTCCAAATTGATTGGCTCAAATGAATTATTTTAAAAGCTAGATCTATAGCAAAAAGTATTTTGAATTTAAAGCCAAAGCACAGTTTCTGTTTTTGTGGGGTTTTTTTCAATAAAATAAAAATCATCCCTAGGATACATTTAATTTTATGCATAAGTGCATGTTTATTTCAAATTCCCAGAAAAAGTTTTTGTGTGAAGTAGAAGGGAATGTGTTTGGTCAAATTGTCAATTCACAGTGAAGAGGTAAATTACAACTTTGAGTCGCTGAATTAATGTATTGTAACAAAAGAGATGTTCATCAACAAATATGTACAGTAATTCTAATATTTAAAGTTTGCTGCAATGTGTAATATGTTGTGGCAAGTATAGTAAATGAAAAAGCCAAGTGATTGCTAAAAGAGAAAATAGATTCACAAAGATACTATTATTTCTATTTTAACATGAATTTAAGTTTCCATTTTACAATATATGTTTAAGTACAGTTAATATCTTTATACTATGATTTCTTAGTTACTATTGTTACTTAGTTACTATTATATTGATAATGCAGTCTTAAATAATACATCGTAAACTAACAAAAGGGAAAGCCAATTCGACAGACCAAGTTGTTGCTTGATCTTGCCTCAGTCTCCCACATGTAAATTTCATAAAAACTAATTTTAAAAAATCCAAAAAAGGGAGAGGAACATCTAAATGGCCCGATCATGTTACAATTCCATGTCTAGCACATGAATATATTTTATATAACCCCTAATTATACATGAAAATGTTTAAAACTCTAGCATATATTACTTATTCAATAGCAATTAAATTCTTTTTCAAACTTGGGTCATATAAATCAGTATTTCATGAGAGATACTTAAACAATTAGGAATTCAAGTGTATATACCCTAAGTCTTGACTTCTTCAACTGATCAATAACATGTTAAAAATAATGTAATAAATATTATCTGATTAGCTGAGTTTCTTAACATTTTAGTGCATTAAAATATTCTATTCTAAGCTATCATCTTACTTTGCTTAATGAAAATGAATTGGCCTCAGCATTCACTCTGAATAACGTTATCTTAAGAAAACAGGATTTGCCATATGTGGTCACATCTACAGTGAATGAACCTGTTTTCTGATTAAGCAACATGCTTATTTTTTAAATCTTTATTAAACTATTGGGGTGACATTGGCTAGTAAAATTATATAGGTCTCAAGTGTACATTTCTATAATACATCATCTATTCTTCTTAAAGATATATTTTTGGAGGCACAGATATAGCCTGATGCCTAGCTTAAAACTACAGCATGATTCATATTCTCCTAGTCTATGCTGTCACTCCTTCATTTATACTGTTCTACAAACCATCTTTGAATTCATTTATATTTTCTGCCATGTTACTATCTATGACTGTTAGTTTTACATAGTTTACATATATAAAATCATGTCACTCAGTTTAAAAGAGTGCCCCTTTATCCAAATGTAGTTTATAAATACATTTTAAGCATTATTTTTGTGGGTTTAATCATAAAGAAAAATGAGATGATACTTAAACCAAAACACTCACTTGTCCTACATATGTATTATATAAAATATGGGAACCTGAATTAGTAGTATATGAAATAAAAAAGGGACATTTGATTGAGAAATTATTATGTCTTCACCTTGGAAAGTAGAGATCTGAATCCATTTTATTTTTATTCAATAAAGTTAATATATAAGTGGTAAAAACAAATACATTTTAGTATTAAAGACTACATTTAACCTTGATCTTAGACCAGAATGTGAGGTATAATTCACATCTCCTCATTATTGTTTCTCTACATCATCCTTTCACTAAGATGCACTAAAAACTAATGTCTATTACTCATTAAAAACTTAATATTTTCCAGACAGCCTATCAGACATATTGACTAAAATAAATGTTACAATATACATTGAACACTTAGTATCTTTGGTACATATTAACAAGACAAATTTTAGACGATGTAACAAATGAAGTTCAAGATTTCAGGCACATAACACGCTAGGGATCTTTTTCTTTTCTTGTATCACACTTCAATACAGATGTGCCTGGTTAGTGGGTGGCTTTCTTACTTGTGAGTTTGCCGGCTTTCAATCCCTAATTCTCCAATAATTCTCTAGGTTAGGATCTCTTAGGCTCGGCACCTATCCAGGGAAAGGGACAGAGGATAGAGAAAGACACTAGTCTTCTTAACAGCCCTCATCACTCTGCTCTCTCTCTGTTGCAAGATCTAGTGCTAGGATCTCCCTGAATGTGAGGCATCTCTAAATTAGTCCCTGGCTGATAGCTGCTGACAGAGACAATGTCACTCTATTGATATCTGGAGTAGACAGCTATGTGTCTCTGGCACATAAGACATGGTTCTGGGAACTCTACATTCATGATGTGTTTTAGACTCTCACAAACAATTTGAGCTTGGTACTATTTCTTATTTTACAAATGAAAAAACTGAGACTCAGGGAACTTAATTATTTGCACAAGTAAAATTTGATCCCAGGTCAGTTTAATTAAAAAAAAATCAAGCTTTTAATAAATATGATAGGTATTTTCAAATTATAATAGATATAACCATTCCCAATAATAATATGAGTAACTAACATTAATTGAATTTGAGCTCTTTTATGTATTTGGCATGGTTCTAAATGCTTTTTGTTGTATTGGCTAATGTTATCTTCATAACAGCATATGATGTAGGTATAACGTGTCCACATTTTACAGCTGAAGAAACTGAGGCAAAACGAAATTTACCTAGTTTGTAACTTATAAAGCCGTTTGAAATCTTGACTCAAGGGCATACCCTTTAACCATTACACTAATCACCTCTCTGTGTAGTAGTAAAAGCCATATAGTGCTGCCTGCTCTGGACTGTTTTTCAGCACATGGAGAAATAGTTTGAAAACCTATTACCTACCTTGGAAGCTACTCAGTGACTCCTTGCAAAATCATGAGTCCTCACTCTCTTGTACCCTCTGTTCTTGCAACTGCCACCAGCAATTTCTATCAACTAACATATCAACCATTTATTAAGCAAAACACTAAGCCTTTTTATGCCTTTGCAAACAAAAGTGAAGCATCTGTTGTGAGCACAATGGAAACTCAAGTGCACCTCTTGTACCTTCTGGTACTGCAGCCTGCTCAGTACACTTGGTGCCAGTGTAGCAAATTATTAGCATCTTCGCAGGCACCTCGCCATTTCACAGGGTCAGAAAACTTATCCAGTCATAACTTCAGACTTGAGGAAGGTTTTGAAGCCAATTGGATCTTAACCTCCACCAAATATAAGTTGTTTATAATATCATCAAGGTAAATATTTCAGCAACAGGGAACTTATCACCTCACAAAATAACTTATAGGCTTTAATTGGTAGAAAATACTTAGAATCATAAAGCCATAGAAATGTAAACAGTCTAAATGCAGTCTACAGCTTTTTCTACTGAGCTAGTCTTACATATTGAGACCTACATGGTCAATTCCTATATTTTATATCTGTGAACATGGAGATTATGAGGGTTTAGGAGACCAGTTTGCCAAAATGTCACATAACTGGTCTTTCTGCAACTTTAATCCATTGATTTTAGCCTTGCCCATGGAATTACTCAAAACAGTTCTAATTTTTCAGCTACCTGATATTTTCATACATTTGAAAATGCTACCTTGTCTTTTCTTAATTCTTCTCCAAAATAAACAATGTAGTTTTCTTCATAATTTCTGATATAAAATCCTTTCAGGTAGTGATCATTTTGGAAAGTTTCATTTTTCAATGTCTCATAAATGTTCTCCCCAATAACCCTGGACTCCACGTGTGGTCTGACCAGTGCAAGATACAGGGGAAATAATTTCAATTTTATTGCTTGCCTCTCTGCTTCTGTTAATTAAATTTGAGATTAGGTGGGGATTTTTTGTTTGTTTGTTTTGGGCAGCCACATTACATTATTGACTTACTATTCAAGTTGCCATTGTAAAACCTTCCAGGTCTTTTTCAAATGAGCCAAAGCTGAATACAAAGAAATGTAAGGTTAAAGGTGTCTTCTCTTTATTTAATCAACTGTGAAAGTTGAGTTTGTCTAAGGGGATATGACAAAAAGGGGAGAAGTGAGTATGTGTGGATTAAACTTCATCTCCATTATTTTTGTCTCATTATTTCTGCTTGTCGAATATGTTGTCCTACGTATTAACCCTCTCAGCTTACACTTTCTGAAAATTTGATTCAGACAACTTCGATTTTTTCACTGAAAATGTTGATGAAAATATAGACACTTAATAACACAAAGGGGAAAAAATGACTCTGTTCTCAGAGACCATCTCAGATTTACATGAATAAAAGCTAAGTCTGAGTTCTGATCTCATCTCATTAACTCATCTGTAAACATTACTATTTATTCTTGCATACATTTTTCTACTCTGTTTATATGTATATTATGAATGGTTCTATTCAATTCTTTGATGACATTCAGATATATCTAGAGATCTGTCATATCTTTTCCAAGAAATATTATATTAGTTTGGTATATCCTTTTTGAGTGAACCAGTCCTGGTTTCTAGGGATCATTGCTTCCTTCTTCAAAGTCTTAAAAACTAGTTGTTAAACTAATTTTTTTAAAAAAAATTAAATCAAATAAAACTAGTTGTCTATTCTAAATTTTTGCTGATTACTAATGTTAAAGTATTCCCTCTTTTGGGAAATTGGAGCAATAAATGCCAATCTTGTGATGTATTTCTAAGTTAGCTATGGTTTTTCAATGACTGTAACCAATTATATTAAGGATAGAAGACATGAATGGCATTGCTCAAAAATAATTAGAAACTGATATTTTAATTAGATAGCTGAATTAACAATTTTAATATTTCTGATATTTGATGTTATTGAAAATGTGGAATTAGATGTTTTCAAATTGTATGAAATTTGATATGTTACAGATAGCAATCTTTTAAAAATGTTTTTTAACATATTTTTAATTTATTTTTTTAATGAAAATTTATTGAAGTGACAATGGTTAGTAAAATTACATAAGTTTCAGGTATACAATTCTGCAATATGTCATCTATATATCACATTGTGTGTTCACCACCAATCTTTTTAATAGTAAAAAAAAGGGAAAAATGAGATAATAGAATCCTGACAAACACAATAGCTTGTTAGAAGATTTTAATGGAATAGTGCTTAAACTTTTGGAGAGTAGAATGTAATATTTAGCTAAGAGATGAGATGGGATACTGAATATCTTTCTAGTAGAAATCTAATTTAGGATTTATACTGTAAGTTAACTGTTCTCTTTGTAGTATGTTAACAATTCAACAAATTTCTATGAGAATTTTACTTAAATGACAATATATTTTAAAATTCTTATTATTTTAGATTATCACATTTTTATTTATGTAAGTCATTCACATGCTAGACAAAGTTTATTACAAGATACATATTTTCATCACTGTCCAAGGCTCTTTTGTCCAATAGTATGGATTGTGTATTTATTAAAAGAAAAAAAAAGCAGCATCAAGAGATTTGTATCTAAAGAACCAATAATAAATTTAGTTTTCTCTTCATCTTTTCTTATAGTATACAGATGCTGAGATTAAAATTTAGATATTTTAAAAGCAGATAATAGATATTTCACCATCTTGAAGTATTCTACTTTAAGCTTAATTGTCAAGAGTAATAGTAAAACCCATTTAGGTCAATATTCACCAAAGTAGAACATAGGCAAACAGTTTTATTTTAAATGTGGGACAAAAATAGCACTATCAATGAATTGAAAGTATTATCAGAACATATCCAATTTTCTTAAATTAAATTATTGAATAACTATGTGATAATTTGAATAACAGTGTTTCCTGTTGACATCATTATCCTTCCAAATGCAGAGAAGTGACATCTCAGCAAACTGAAGAGTCCTCCCTCTTATTTAACCCTACAACCAGTTTTTCATCACGATCGGTTCATTTGATCTCTTCAGTGACTCCTGAGTCTTTCCTTCTCTTTCTTACAATATCTCTCATTCAAAGATTCTTCTACAAGCTTATGAAAGTTGTCACCTCCAAACATCCCCCATCCCACTCCTTCATGTGGCTACACTAATCTCAAAATCACAGATACAATCATAACAATTTTTTGTTCTAATATATTTGACACCTTACCATTTTCTTTAAAAGAAAGTCCAAGCCTTCGAAAACTTAAAAATAGAATGCTCCATGACCCAGAAATTCACTTCTGTGTATATAGCCAAAGAATTGAGAGCAGGGACTCAAACAAATATCAGTACACCTATGTTCATAGCAGGATTATTTATGTAACCAAAAGGTAGAAGCACCCCAAGTGTCCATTGACAGTTCAATGGTAAACAAAATACGCAATATACATATAATGGAATATTATTCAGCCTTAAAAAGGAAGGATATTTTGACACATGCTACAACATGGATGAACCTTGAACACATGCTAAGTGAAACAAGCCAATCACAAAAAGACAAATATTGTATTAGGTTTGTGCAAACATAATAGGTTTTTGTGATTATCGTAAATGGTAAAAAATGCAATTACGTTTACACCAACCTAATATAATTATACTTATATGAGGTATGTACAGTGGTCAAATTCATAAAGATAAAAAAGTAGAATGGTGGTTGCCAGGGGCTGGATGGAGGGAGGAATTGTTTTCTGGTTATGGAGGTTCATTTTGGGAAGAAAAAGTTCTGGAGATGAATGGCAGTGATGGCTGCAAAACAATGAGAATGTACTTAATTTCACTGAACTCTACATTTAAAAATGGTTAAAATATGAATTTTATGTTATGTGTATTTTACCACAATTGTTAAAAAAGACCAAACTTACTACCATAGTGCTCACAACAAACAACAATGTGGTACAACCCCATGTTTCCCCATCTTCCTTATAAATCTCCATCCATAGTGGAGATCCATCCCTCTTAGCTAGACCTGCAAGATTGCTTACTGTTTTTATGCCTTGATCTAGGCAGCTCCTGTTTTGCATCTTTCCTTATATCCTGTTTCCATCTTTCCAAAATTTTCTCATCCTTTAAGTTCCACATTAAATGCTCTTCTACAATAAAACTTTTTCAAGATTTGCCTCTCAGAAATATTATTACCATTTGTGCTTCTTTAGCAATTTATTTATACCTTGATTGTATAATAGCATTCCTGATAATTTTACTATAAATGTTTGAACATAATCTATTAAGCACAGGTAATACTCTTATGATAATTTTTAAAAACGGTATTATTCTAGCTCTTATTGTGATAGGAACGCAAAATTCTTGAGGGATGAAATGGGATAAAGTATTAAGAAAATGTTTTTAAATGGATTGTTTGTTTCTTTGTTGTTGAGTTGTATGAGTCCATACACAATGGAATACTACCCTTCCATAAGAAAAGATAAAATAGTGCTATTTGTGACAACATGGATGGGTCTTGAGACTATTATTGAAACGAATAAGTCTGAGAAAACATCAATAACCATATGATTTCACTATATATGGGATATAAAACTGAAAGAAACTTTTGTATGTTGATTTTGTAGCTGGCAACTTTACTGTATTTGTTTATTGGTTTTTATATGTAGTATCATGCCATCCGCAAAAAGTGACAATTTAACTTCTTCATTCTCAATTTGGATGCCTTTTATTTCTTTCTTTTGCCTGATTGTTCTGGCTAGGACTTTCAATACTATGTTGAAAAGCAGAGGTGATAGGAGATAGTCCATTGCATTCCTATATACAAACAATGAAATCTCAAAGAAAAAGAAATTTTAAAAACCCCACAATTTCTTTTGCAATTGCCACAAAAAGAATAAAATACTTAGGAATAAACTTAACTAAGGATGTGAAAAACCTGTACACTGAAAACTATAAGACATTTTTTAAAAAATTGAAGAAGACACAAAGAAATGGAAAGACATTCCGTGTTCATGGATTGGAAGATTCAACATAGTTAAAATGTCTATATTACCCAAAGCAATATACAGATTTAATGCAATCCCCATCAAAATTCCAATGGCAGTTTTTAAAAAAATAGAACAAAAAATGATCAGATTTGTATGGAACCATAAAAGACCCCAAATAGCCAAAGCAACCCTAAGAAAGAAGAACAATGCTGGAGGTATCACACACCCTGACTTCAGCTTGTACTAGAGGGCAACAATAATCAAAACAGTATGGTATTTTCAGAAAAACAGACACACAGACCAATGGAATAAAATTGAAAGCCCTGAAAGAAACCCACATAAATATGGACAGAAAAATTTTGACAAAGAAACCAAAAACATACAGTGGAAAAAAGACAGCCTCTTTAATAAATGGTGTTGGGAGAATTGGAAAGCCACATGGAAAAGAATGAAACTAGACTTCTATCTGTCACTGTGTACCAAAATTAGCTCAAAACAGATCAGACCTAAACATAAGACCTGATACAATAAACTGCATAGAAGAAAACATAGGTACTAAACTTATGGACCTTGGGTTCAAAAAGGATTTTATGAATTTGACTTCAAAGACAAGGGAAATAAAAGCTAAAATAAATGAATGGGACTATATGAAACAAAAAATTTTCTGCACAGCAAAATAAACCATCTTCAAAATAAAGAGGCAACCAACCGAATGGAAGAAGATTTTTACAAAAAACACCTCCAATAAGGGGCTAATATCCAAAATATATAAGGAACTTATACAACTCAACAAAAACAAAACAATCCAATTAAAAAATGGGCAGAAGACCTGAATAGACATTTCTCCAAAGAAGACATACAAATGGCCAACAGACATATGAAAAAATGCTCAACATCACTAATTATCAGAGAAATGCAAATAAAAACCACAATGAGATATCACCTCACACCTGTTAGAATGGCTATCATCAACAAGACAAATAATAGCAAGTGTTGGAAAGGATGTGGAGAAATAGGAACCTTCATACACTGTTGGTGGGAATGCAGATTGGTGCAGCCACCATGGAAGGCAGTGGGAGGTTCCATAAAAAATTAAGAATAGAATTACCATATTACCCAGCAATCCCTCTCCTGGGTATCTACCCAAAAAATCTGAAAACATTTATCCATAAAGATATATGTGCTCTGATGGTCATTGCAGCTTTATTTACAGTGGCCAAGACATGGAAACAACCAAAGTGTCCTTCCATAGATGACTGGGTAAAGAAGATGTGGTATATATACACAATGGAATGCTACTCTGCCATAAGAAAAGATGAAATAGTGCTATTTGCAACAATGTGGATGGATATTGAGATTATAATGCTAAGAAAAATAAGTCAGAAAAAGTAGAGAACCACATGATTTCACTGATGTGTGGTATATAAAACTGAAAACAACAAAGGAAGAAGACAAACAAATAAAAACTCATAGACACAGACAATAGTTTAGTGGTTACCAGAGGGTAAGGTGGGGTGGTGGTAGATGAGGGTAAAAGGGATCAAATATATGGTGATGGAAGGAGAGCTGACTCTGGGTGGTGAACATATAACATGATATACAGATGATGTATTACAGAATTGTACACCTGAAACCTACGTAACTTTACTAACAATTGTCACTTCAACAAACTTTAATTAACAAAACAAAAAAATAAATAAATAAAACTGAAAGCAACAAAGAAACAAGACAAACAAACAAAGAAACAAAACTCATAGACACAGACTATAGTTCAGTGGTTACCAGAGGGTAAGGGGGTAGGGGGGTAGATGAGGGTAAAAGGGATCAAATATCTGGTGATGGAAGGAGAACTGACTCTGGGTGGTGAGCACACAACGTGATATATAGATAATGTATTACTGAATTGTACACTTGAAACCTATGTAGTTTTGTTGACCACTGTCACCTCAATAAATTTAAATAAGAAAAAATAAATTAAATAAGAATAAAATAACAATATATTGTGGAGCTTTTTTGTACAATTAATGTTATAATATTTTATTGTAGAGGTGCATCATCATTCCTAAGCCAATTTTCTATTTATGAGAATTTAGGATGTTTATAGTTATTGATATGATGAACAGTAGTGCTATAAGAAATATCTGTGCACATTTGTGTGATAATTTCTTTAAAATATTTTGTAGGATAAATTTCTATAATCAGAATTGCTGAATTAAGTAATATCAACTTATTAAAGACTTTGTTAAATATTTAAAAATACCTATTTTGTATAAAAAAAAAATTGGAGCCCTTGAAACTGGGTTGTTTGTATATTTCTTTTAGATAAGTGCTGTCTGTATAAACACAACTTTCTAATTGTAAATACATACACACAATCACTTGTTACAAATGATACTGGTATACTTTTAAAACTTTAAAAAATTTTGTTCCCCAGCAAGGAGGCCACGTTTGGCCATCTCTTTCATCATCAACACCTCCTAAGTTTTCCAACACAGAATGACCTCTCAATAAATGTCTGTAAAATTACTTGTTTTGCCAATTCAAATACTTGAGATTTGACTGGAATAGTATTAAATCAACAGTACAACCTACCATAGTGATGAAGACCATGAATTCTGAGCACAGGGTGAGTTTCTGAAGTCAGACTGCCCTCCCTCAGTCCTATCACAATTGTAGCCTCTTTTCCTCTCAAATTGTCCAGTATTCTGATTTCTATAGTACTTTATTGTGAGTAGAAATATTTCCACGTGTGCAGTCCTAGACATAATAATCTAGTCTTTCCCATTTTTAACTTGTTATGTCTTTTAAGTCTCTTAAACTACAGATTTCTTCTCCATCCTTTTATTTTCCTTGTAATGTATCTGTTGAAGATTTAACATACAGAATTTCCAGATATCTAGAGATCCTAGATCTTTCCTCATGGTGATGTTCCATATATATATATATTTTNTATTTCTCAGGCTGTTTTCTATATACATCGTTTCTTAAACCCTGGTAAAGATACAAAAGAGGACTTCCAGGACTGCTTCAGAAAAGTGGCAGGAACAATGGGATAAGTGTGTTCAAAGTGAGGGAGTATATTTTGAGGGGGAGTAATGGCAATGTGTCTTTTACTGTAATAAATTTCTTTCATTTAAACATTCACCATAGTTTTTTTTTATAAAGATTTTATTGGGGAATTGGGGGAGGAAACAGCTTTGGGAAATCAGGGTAGGGAAACAGACAAGTTGCTGTCCTTTTGTTCTTCAGTCTAGTTATGGAGGACATCACCTCGCTGGCCCATGTTGGTATTATCATTGTGCTCTCCCCAGGTGGCCATTGGATAGCTGCTCACGGTCGCTCACAGCAGCTAATGAAAGTTCACGCCAATGCCAGCCAGCCCCACTGCAGCCTACACCGTCGCCAGTGACTCACAGCAGCCCAGCTCCAGGTCAAGCTGTTATTCACCATCTTAGCTGTAGAGGGCGCAGCGTCATAGGCCTTCATGTGGGATCCAAACAGGGGCCCTGCTGCTCAGAGCTGATGTCCCAAGCCAGCTCTTAACCAATGCTCCACTCGGCCAGCCCTCACCATAGTTTTTGATCACACCTTATATTCTATATTTGTTCATGTAGGTTCTTGGGCAGAAAGATGCCATCTGCTAGATAAAAAGCTACTAAAATTCCTAAATTAAATGAAGTAAAATCAATTTCTTTCATCCCTTTAGACTATAAGTATAGTTTTTTATAGAAATTGATAGGTGATTCCTACTAGTTCGTTTAACTTTAACAATCTCTAAAGTCCTTTACAATCATTCAAGGAACAGGACAGTTTTATTTTCTCTATATTAATTCTTTGTAAAAGCTGATCCGTTCTCTTCCCAAAATTGCTTCACACAGCATGGAGTATCTAGAGTACAGGCATGTTAGCACTTTAAAATGACCCCAATTAGCAAACTTGACAACTACTTCAGCAAATATAGTCAAGAGTGGAAAAGGTTGGTTTTTAAGTGGTACTTCTGAGAAGTGTGAACTCATAATGGAAAACATACTCACATAATCACTTATGAACAAACCATCTTGAAAATTAGTCCTACACAAGTTAGATATAAAACACTGTTTCTTTACAGAGCACACACATGTGAATTCTAGGGGTGTAATATGATTCTGCTCCATGTTGACAGTTGTGGTTGACAAGCAGGTGCTGTGGATGAAGACCAATGATTTTGAAATACAGTTGTTCAGGAACAGCTTCAAATGAAGCCTGGTGACAATGAGTCCTACATGCTTAGAACAGTAACAGTGAGCTAGAAGGACATTTCTTGATCTACATTCAAAGACATTTGCAAACTTAAATGACATAATGAAAAACAGGAATCAAATTTAGAACTTGGATACTTAGCTCGCTCAATTTTTTGTTAGATTTTTTAGTGAGTTAAGAGTAGATAATAGGGCATTTGGGAATTGATTTTATGTGTCTCAGGGAATAAAACAACTTTTTACATCTCAGACTAGCAAAAGCAAAAAGTCACGAATCTTTTTTTTTTCCACAAGAAGCTCAAGAAGCTCAACTTGATTACAAAGATGTGTTCACCATAAATCACAGATTCCCTATCTAACTCTCATATTGGTGAACTAGGTACTATAAACAATTAATCTTAACTTGTGTTAACAATTCGTGTTAGCTTGATTCATTAATGTGGAGAATATTCACAATTTCCACCTTGGAAGAGACTGCTTCTGTCATCGCTTTAATAGAACTCTGCTGGAAATCAAACACAATTTTTATTCTAGGGAATGATTACTGTGTCTTGTTTAATTCTCCCCTAACAAATGTCAGCACTAATGTATTACAGATTATTCAGTCAATTTGATGGTTCCAGGTGAAAGAAAGGAACACAAATCTCTTCTTTTAGTGTAAAAAGGGTCAGCCGAATGACTTCCTCTGCAGGAGCCGAGATGAGGCTTGACATGAATCAATCAAGAAGGCTCAATTTTACAGTTATAGTGCCTAATGCCTAAACATGAGCGTACGGGTGGAAATTAGCACCCGATTATGAGCATACATGATCTTCCCCTGGAAGACAATAATATTGGCATTAAGCTTCTCAAGAGGGAAGATGCTTCTGGTTTTTAATATGTCTTAAATTATGTCAGGAAAAACACTGGAACATCACACAAAAGCCACAGTCAGTGTCTATTGCTATCTCATAAAGCTGGAGATCTTTACAACAATATTGACACAGGAGCAGGCAAGCAAATGTCAGCCAATATAACATATGAAATACTTAACGTAACCAATTTTCAGCTGTCAATCAGCAGGGAATAATGACTGATGCAAGGAATCAATACTTCACAATTGAATTCCAGCTCACAAACTTGTTTCGTTCTGTGCTATAAAAGACTGTCAAATGTCACACCCCAAGAGATGCAACAGGATTCCAAAGATTTATTTATTTCAAGCTCTGAAGTCTATTAGCAATGGTGCTCCTTTGCTATTGGAAATAGAGCTTCGATGACATTAAATTTTCAGAAATGACAACTAGCTTTTCTGACAAATTAATGATAGGACTCACTTTGTCCCATATTTATTTATTTTTTGCCAACATGAAGTACAATTATACTCAACCAATTCTCAGGATTTCAGAAAGCAAATATTTGACATAATTTGTCAAGTAAACTACTTACAGAGCCAACTATTCTTAAACAAGTTGTCCTATACATGGTAAATATATGGAAATTGCATAGGACAAACCCTGAGCTTATGTTAAGCCCAAACCTTAACATTATGCAAATGCTTGATAGCAAATTAAATCTATAAAATTTTGTCTTTCTCAAATAACAATATTAAAGTCCACTCTGCTGCATGATAAACTTTAAAAATAATAAATTTTTGTGAAATAGTCTGTGTTACCCAGAACACAAATAACTTATATTATTCCTACCAGTAATTTTAGATTTGTCTAAACCTATTTTTTTAAAAAGGTATTTTNCATTCCCTCTGCTCAGCAGTATATTATTTAGTCAGACGTTAATGCCAATGTCAACAGTTACTCCAGAAGTTTTCTCTTTATTGAGGAACATAAACCCAATTTCTGGCCCCAGACATGTAACAATTTATCTAGCAAATGCCATTCTTCTATCCCAAGAAGCAGAGAATTCCAGAAGCAATTTCTTTTTATCTCTCAGTAACAATGGTATAACTCTACTGCATTACTTCAGTATGTCACCTTTCAGGTTCTTTACTAGAATTTACTGCCAGGGAAGTTGGTCATCTCACCATCACATAAGGTATCATGTTGGCTCACTCTATTAAGATCTATGCTAATAAGAGCTCATGGGCAGGCGATGATGTGTGTAAGTTAGACAAATGCATGCAAGAGGATGACAGTTGCATGTCACTAAAATTCAGTGAAGCTTATTGAGGTCCAATAGTGTGAAACATGTAAGGTCATCTCCTCAAACATAGTACACTTACAAGGCCTTGCATCAACTAACATTCAGAAAACAGCATAATATTTAATGGGATGCTTTAGATTTTGAAGCAATTCAAACCATAATTGTGGGGGCTTTTATAACCCATTTACTGAGTATCCCTATGGCTGCAAATTTTGAAGGGGCCACAGAGGAAAAGCCATGTGTGGATGGTGAGATGCAAGGGATAGAAAGGTAAGGTCTGGTGAGGAAGCAGCGTGCAGCTCCATCTCAAGGAGCATGGGGCAGAGGGTGAGTCTCTCCATCCCCAGGGTTCCTCTGGCCCAGTATTCCTATATCAGGGTGACTGGAATCACCACTGAAGTACTGAAAATCATAGTCAGGGGCATGACATAAATTCTCCCCACTGATATTTAAGACAGAATAGACACCCACTACCAGGTGGCTCCTAACACAGTGGGGCCAGAATATATTTCGCTTGCAGAGTTGGACCCAGTGCATCTGACTTGCAGTCCAGGCTCATTCCAGTCAATTCATTAATGTCATCTGACCCCATATTTTGTGTGACTGAATGTTTTGAGTCCCACTTATTCCTTCTCTTTCCTCACCCCCTTTTATATACTGTATGATTATGGTTAAGTTTATTACTTAGCACATAGATTATAAGATAATAAGGCAGGACTCCAACTCAATTAGAAAAAAAATGAACTAGACAGAGATAAATACAATCATGGATAGAACTTTATGTCTGCACATTGACAGGGGTGGGCATTTTTATTTCTCTTCATCATAGTTGTACGATAAGTGGGGGAATGTTGTTATTCTCCTTGTTGTTATCAAGCTTAGATATAACGAGTATAGACATGAATGCTAGGACTCAAAATGATGGAGTGTTCACCTCTCTTGTCATGCTGTCTTGTATTGAAGAGGCTAAAAAGCTAAATGTCATATTTCTCAGGCTCCTTCTGTGGTAGGTCCTGGGAGTGACTGGGTCCTGCAAATCCAATGTCACCACTTGTGATTGAAAGACAGTGAGGCAGAGTCCATGCTTCTGAAATATCAGTTGTTTCTGCTGAAAAGCTGTATCAGGAAGGCATTTGATTTCTCTTCTCAACATTAACAATGGACCAATGTCTTATTAACTTGGTGGGTCTTGAAAGACAGGCTCCAGAAAATCCACTGGTTGGAGAAATTGTATTAAGCATGACATGGTTCTGGAGCCAGTAGAAATAGTGGTTTACTTACTCATTTCATTGGAAAAAATCCATTGAGCACCTATCATATGTCAGGCACTCACCCTGATCCATGTATGGGGTGTACCAGTGAATAGAGCATACCATGATCCCTACCCTTGTGGAGCTTACATGCCCACAGTGGCTGAAAAGGCATTTCCTTAATAGAGACAGTGACAGTGCTTTTTTTGGGCAGTTCCTGATTGTAGGAAAAATAGTGGTTCCTTTGTGGCCTTGCTCTGTGGTGTGACTTTGGGAGACATTTCTGAAAGCCCAACAGAAAGTATTTCTTCAGTCTTCCCAGAGATCTATAAGTTAATAAGTTATAAGTTAAATAGCAGCTTATTCTAAATTCTAAATAACAACCTATTCTAAATTCCTTCTTACTTAAACTATTTAAAGAGAATAATGCTTTCAGCAAAGGGATGTTGACCAATAGTACTATCTTCATGGAGTACTCATTCATTCCCACCTTGGCCACTTTGAGATTCCTACCCATGCTTTAATGCCTACCCAGCTGAAATGCCACCTCTGGCTATCTGACATTTTTCTGTGCCCCAAGCAATAAATTAATATGTCCTCTGAACTTCCATAGCAATTTATACCTGCTCCTTTCACTGGGTTTATCAAGCTATGTGACTTGGTTGCCTCTCCTGTTCTACACACAACACACAAGACAGGGACTTGGTTTTATTCGCCTTTGTACCTCTGACTGCTGACAGTGTCTGGCAAATTACGGTCACCTGTGTTTCATTTACTCATAAATTAATAAATAAATCATGAATTTTCTTATTACAAAATCTTTTTACATCCATTTATACTTCTTTGCTTATACATTTATTTGTATCATTTTAAACAGTATATATGAAATTATCATTGAATTTTAGGTTTAGGAATCACAACAGAAATTAAGTAGTCCAAATTCCTTTTCTAGGTCAGGAATGTCAGGCCAGAATGATTGGGATTCTTGTTCTGTGTTTAGTGTTCTTTTGTTTTATTCTACAGTTACTAACAATAAATTAGCTTGACTTTGATCTAGATTATAATTTCAGTGAGAACATCTATTGTTCTTGAAGCTCCTCATAGCTTTCCATGCTCTGCAGGTGACAGGATAATTGGTGACTGAAGTTTCTGTACTTCCCTCAAAAGTGCATTTATGGAGATTTGTAATGCAGAGGTGGG
>NW_017731376.1:4356350-4365436 GCF_001890085.2 Hipposideros armiger | reverse complement strand
CACTTTATTTTTTGCTGTTAGTAAAATTTGAAAGAAAAACTTCCATTTGTTCTGGAGTCAGATGAAGGATTTGAGAACTTTGAAAATAATTGTGTTTATATGAAACAGATCAAAAAGAGTCAATCTGGTGTTTTCAGTTGCCTTAATGACAAAAATCGGATACTCTGCACAGCTGATTCAATCAATATTAGAGAAATCAGTTGCTATGACAAAGAGTGATTGGAAAGAAAACCAGTGGATTCAGTACAACGATGGCCTGCTTATCTAAGAACCAAATATCTAAAGTGTTATTTACATTGAGGTATGTCTTTACTCTGCATTTTCCCTTATGAATGTAAATATAAGTCTAGCAGAGAAACAGCTATTGCTTAGGCTATCTTTGATTATTTAAATAGATCAGATTGAGAAACTACCAAAGTTTTGCAAAAGTATAGCTTTTTAAAATTTGGATTATGTGTTAATAGATTCATTAGGTAAAAAGGGTAAAAAATAAATAATGACAGTATGTATATATCTATATCTATATCTATATATATATATATATATATCTCAAAGGCATGTATTTAACCTAAGGAAGTATTCAAAACTTGTTTATTTTATTTTATATTCTTTCTCTGGGCTCTCTTTAGTATCTTCTGTCTCTCTCTCTCTCTCTCTCTCTCTCTCTCTCTCTCTCTCTCATCTATCTAACTATCTATATACAAATCCTTATAGGGAAATTCAAATATAGTCTGTGCCATCTTGTAAGAATGTAACAGGATTGAAATGCCAATATCAAACTGGATATACCCAGTGTTATGAGTTGAATTGTGTCCCTCCAAAAGATGTTAAAGTCATAACCCCTGGTTCTGGTGAATGTGACTTTTTTTGGAAATGGGGTTTTTTCAGATCATCAAGTTAAAATGAGGTCATTAGGGTGGGGCTTAATTTAATAAGTTCTTTAAAAAAAGAAGAAATTTGAACACAGATAGATACACAGAGAATACCATGTGAACATAAAGGCAGAGATCAGGGTGATATGGCTATGTCCAAAGGAAAACCAAAGATTCCCAGCAAGCCACTAGAACTACAAAAGTAGCATGGAGCAAGTCCTTCCTCATAGCCCTCAGAAGGCATCAGCCCTGCTGACACCTTGACCTTGGACTTTTACCCTCAAAACAGTGAGACAACAAATATTAATATCTGTTGTTTATGCCACCCAGTTTGTGCTGCTTTGTTATGGCAGCTCTAGATAAGTAACACATCCAGTAATCACAGACCAATATATACCATCACACTTACTTTTTAGACTTTGATTTATGATAAGAAAACACAATGAAATCATCTAGGACCTTCAAGTACCCTGTAAGTTGCATTTTTTCCTTCAGTATGTGTCTGGGGTGATGGGGTAGCCCCAGTTGTGCCTGAGAGTCTGACACAAAGGGTATAGCTCCTGGAACTTCCAGAACATTCTAGGCCTTGCACTGAGTAGGATTATACATATTCTTAGGAACTATTATACTGATATTCTTTAAGGAAGAGAGAGAAAAGTTTCTCCTTGAAAGTTGACATTAGAAATACATTTCTTTCTTAGCTGCTTTACCAATAAAGTCAGAATAAAATAAAGATACTCACTAAAATGCAGTGGCAAATCTAAATGAGTCAGCTAGCCTGCCTGAGTTAGATATAGTCTCTTTAGTCCACTCTTCAAGGAAACCAAGTCATCTGAGTAAAAAATATTTTAGAAGACAATAGAGCTAAATGATCTTGCAATAGAGCTAAATGATCTTGTGTTTGTACCTATGAAAACAAGCCTACAAATATTTAACTGTTAAGTATGCAATGCCAATGCCTTGCTTGAATTGATTTATTCCTCCCCAAAATGTATTTCCCTTTCAACACTAAATATACAAGTTAAAATTAAACTTTTAAAAAAGAAAAATAAATAGTGAAGTCTCCAGATAAAGAAAATATTTCCNTCAGCATCCCAGCTGCGGAGGGCAGTGTCACTTGCCCTCATATGTGGGATCCGAACTGGGGCCCTCTGGCATCCCAAGCCAGCTCCCAACCATCGAGCCACTAGGGCCGGCCCTCATGTTAGATTCTTATGACAAAACTATAGGTGGTGGTATGTTTTTTCAGGAGGCATATGTCTGTTTGATATTTTTAAGTTAATATTTGTTGATGTCCAATGCCTAATTCATTAACTGATTAGCTGTTGTAAAATGGTTATGTTCTAATTATGTTATTTTGCTTCCGTTGATTAGCCAGAATAATTTTATAAGGAGATGCTTCCCCTCATCTACTATTTGGTTAATCAGTGATACAATTCATATAGGAGAAGTGCTTTTTTTGTTGTTGTTTTTATTTGTTTTTTAAAAATTTACTTTGTTTTAAAAATAAATCCTTGCCTGTTATACTGAGAAAGTGACCGATTTGTTTTAATATATTTTACGGGTTTTACTCCATTGTAATATTGCTCCCATGTTGAACTCAGAACATTTCATGTTTTGCCAGTGAGAGCCTCTTCAAGTTGGCTCTTGAATTCATTTGACAAGAATTTAGCAGACTTTTATACTTGCCTTGCTATGCAATATGCCAAATATTCCACACTTATCTTGTATATTTTGTGTTCCAGAGGTATGATCAATCATTTCTTTAAAGAGTAGTGGTTTATTTTAATGAGGCTTATTTAGAGGCACTATCTGGGTACTAGAAATGTTGATTGATACAAGATTTTTCATTGTTTCTAGGCCTTTTAGTGGACAGAAGTGGTAAATATATATTTATGTTTATTTATAGTGCTATTTTTAAACACTAAATATCTTCTGAGTTATATATTTTCAATTCAAATCATAACCACAGAGATTTTATTTAAAATATTATATTTCGACTTATTTTTGTCAACACCAAGAATTCTGGGATTGCTATAATTAGAATATCCCATAATTATTTAAACATACAGCAATTTCAAAATAATGATGTTATTACCAGCAGCACAAGTTGTGATTACTATAAAAAGTTGAAATTTTTCCATATGCTATTTTTTTTCTCTCCCATTATTTTTAGATGTTTGTTTTCAATCAACATTTTCATGTTATATAGCCATTAATTCTAAAATTCCCGTCTTTTAGCTCTCATTTAGTTTTAGTTATGCAAGTCATTACATAGTTAAGGCTCACCACCAGTAACTAGCTCTATGTCTCTCTGGACATTTTGGTTGTCTAATGCATGTTCTTTATTAGATTCCTTAAGACGAAGTTATGAGAAAAATAATCCCTGACTTCTTGCATATTGATAGTAGTTTGCCTCTGCCCTCTGAAGGTCAATTTTGATGGATATAAAATATTTAACTCACATTAACATTCTTTGAGCATCTAAAATATGGTACTCTATTTCCTTCTGGCATAAAGCATTGCGGTCAAAATGTTTGATAAGGCTCTACATCATATGTGATTGGGGAATGCAGATAAAAACAAAATTAACTACCTAGTAGAATGGCCAGAAATCCAGAACACTGACAACGCCAAATGCTGGTGAAGATGTGGACCAACAGGAACTCTCATTCATTGCTGGTGGGAATGCAAAATGGTATTGCCATTTTGAAACAGTTTGACAGTTTCTTACCCAAACTGGAAATGCTATTACCACGTGACTCAGTATTTGTATGCTTTTGTATTTACCCATTGTTCTAAAACTTTATTCCCCACACATGGACATATAATTCTCCTGCACTTGTTTGACCACAAAGTAACATAAAAAACATAATAAACTGTGGTTAATCATCTAATTAACTATAATTTTATTTGTCTTGGAATTTAGAAAAGTTTTTGAAATATTAGGATGATGAATTATTTGGCTTTTTTTGTATTAGGAATTATGTGCTATTATTCCCTTTTCTTTTACCTTGAGGACAGGATATACATGTAAAACTGTTCCATTTACTTAGAGCTTTGACTAAGTACTATAGTAGCTATATAGCATAAGCTGTAGAGAGGATGATGGATTTCTGCTAACAAAAACACATCTATTAAGTAGAGGTGAACAATATATACTGGGGTACCAAAAAAAGTGTATACAAGTGGATACTTTGGTCAACGTTGCTATAATCAGAAGTGTCTGGACACTGATGGTAACCACTTTGAGCACATCTTGTAAGTGCAGAAGTCAAATGTGACTTATATTCACTTTTTGTTATCAGTATATATTATTACAATTTTTTTTTAGATTTTTATGGAGGAATTGGGGGATGGGAACAGCACTGGGGAGTTGGGGGAAGGGGAACAGGTACTTTGCTGTCCTTTTTGTTCTTCAGTCTAGTTGTGGAGGACATTGCTTTGCTTCACTGGCCCAAGTTGGCACCATCATTGCGCTCTTCCCAGGTGAGGCAGATCGGTAGCTGCCTTCTGGACTGCAGCTCACTGTGGCTGCTGGCCGCTCATGCTGGCTGCCAGCCACACATGGTAGCCCATGGCAACCCACTGCAGCAGGGGCTGCAGCCTATGCCAGTGGCTGGCAACTCACAACAGCCCAGCTCCAGGTTGAGCTGTTGTTCAGCATCTTAGCTGTAGAGGGCAGTGTCACTGGCCCTCATATGTAGGATCCGAACTGGGGCCCTCTGGCATTCCAAACCAGCTCTTAACCAATGCACCACTCAGCCAGCCCAAGTATTACAATTTTAATACAATATTTTTCCTTTCTTAAAATATGTATAAATTTTTGGGCATCCTCTGTGTGATACGAAGTTCAGACAATTAAGTTCGCAAACTCATCCTAGAGAAAGTGCTATACATGTTATTGCTGAATATCACTATGGTCACCTCGGGACACTATGCACAGACACCAGTGCCTAGTCAACCCTTCAAAGCAATTGTGGAACTCTTGTTCTGGAATGGCCATCAGAGCTATCATCTTATTACCCTTGATATCCTGAATGTCATCAAAATGTCTTCTTTCAATATTTCCTTTATCTTCTGGTAAAGAAAGAACTCCTTGGGGGCCAGATCAGGTGAGTAGGGAGGATGTTCCAACACAGTTATTTGTTTACTGGCTAAAGACACCTTCACAGACAGTGCTGTGTGAGCTGGTACAGTGTCAAGAGCCATGCAAGAGCCATGAATTGTTGGCGAAAAGTTCAGGTTGTCTAACTTTTTCATGAAGCCTTTGTCCAGTTGGTACAAATTCAATAATGAATAATAACTTTGATATCAAAAAAAAGTTAGCAACATCATTGCAACAGTTTGCAAACTTGTCAGACTGTGTGTGTGTGTGTGTATTAAATTAGCAAGCATTTATTGACCAAGTACTATATCAATTCTTTATACATTACATAATGAAAGTTAAAAAGAATAATAAGATGATCTTTGTCTTTAAGCAACCCACACACTGATTAACATTTATGTAAGTAACAATAATATAATAGAGTTGACTATCTTAAGCCTTGTTCAGTATTTATAACAATACTTCCCTCAAATACAGGACAGCTACATGGCCTTCATAATGAATAATAAGTGTATTAAAATGACTAACATAGGCTGATTCTAAATTTATTTAATAAATGTGTGCACTTGGACAAACCATCAAAGCACTTAGGTACTTTATGCTCAGTGTTTTCATTTATAAAATACAAGTTCTCACAATTTTTTAAGAGATGTTTCACACTTCTATGACTTCTATTAAATACCTAAGGATACACACACATACACACACACACACACACACACACACACACACACACACTATATCCTGACCTATTTTAAGCTATTGACTTCCTCTGTGCAGTAATTCACAGAAAGTATGTAGTCTGAATTATATATAATATGTATGTTATATGTTATATATGTATAGAATCATACATTTTATACTTTGATAAGTGGATTTTATAACTTTCTAACAATTTAATAGTAAATAAAAGTCTGTATCATGAGCATGATCTTGGAAATCTAATGCTTGCTCAAATTTACAAACTCCTCTGGTAATCCATGCTCTTGATTTTTATTCCATTAATTATTGAGTCATTTGACTTTATTTAGTTACCTTATTAACCAAGTACACCATATCGAAAGGACCTAGAATTCTTTACATACTAACAATGTTTTCTGCATGAGTTCTTCAGTCCGTGACCTGACCAGTGATCTTGGAAGCATAAGGGATAAAAAGCAGAGCATTCTTGATTAGATCAATCATTTAATCAACAAGTATTAACAGCTGTGAGGGAGATACAAAACCACAGAAGATAATTATCTCTGCTATCAAAGAGCTTACAGTCTTGTTAGAAATGTAATAGCTGCAAGAGGCAATTAAAGAATAAGACAGTATTCTTTAACAAAGTGTTTAATTGGGGTGGGGGTGAAGCTTCAGCTTCGTCTGGTATGGACTAAAGGAGTTAGACAAGATGGCCTCTAAGATCACTTTCAAGAGTATGATCTCTGTAAAAGTATACTGAGCGGACAGCTATGAAAGCCTGAAAGGAGTAATTTATATCTTTGTCAACTATGTTTCTTTTCTCTAGTTCACTCACATCTCACTCCGAATACTGAGAAGTTCTCTTTGTAAAATTGGTGCTAATAAGTATAATTTAATTGATCCCACCTCATGATTACAAATATATTGGGTTGGAAACATCATGATGCATTTTTGCAATGAAAAACATAGAAAAAATACATCATCACTTTGCCGACAACCCAATAAAATCTCTTTGGGAAACAAATATGCCATTAACTAAAGTAGAATAATATGCAACTAAAAATATCCCAGTGACTAAATTCTTTAATGTCATTACTTTTGTTGAAAGTAAACATATATGTTTTCAATGAAAGCAGAAGTTCTAAATACTAAAAGCAATGTCTGGTTGGGTTGAATCTCATTAATTAGAAAAGGAGAGGCTGGTTATCCATGTTATACAGACATAAAGCAGTTACTAAAATGATCTGGAACAGCCTGGAAAGAAGTGCACGTTGAAGGTAAGGCACTGGCACACCACATTCTGCCTTAATCAACCATTGGGGAAATAACAAGGAATTCAAAGATTGGTTTAGGGTAGCTGCTCCTAGATATTCTGGTGAGTTTAAAGAAAGAAATTAAAATTCAGGATTGTAAATTCTCAGACTGAAATGATATCAGAAGACCCATTCTCATCTACGGATGTGAAAAGAATCATCACTTTATCATCTCTAGTTGAAATTGCCTACATATGTTTTCAAGTCTGACTCTGAGTTGCTAAATTACAATTTAGGTTATGTTCTGAAATTTTCCAATTCCTTCAATTTTTGTAAATGTCACAGCATTTGTTGGGAAAGAATGTGACCCCCATATTGTAAGAGAGGTATTACAAGTATTCAAATAAACCTGAGTATCTCACACCACAACCCATACTACAAAGCCGGCCATGCTTTCTTCTTATTTCTTATAAATACCTCACCTAATTACAAACGGCACTTTTTCTGCAATATCTTTCAAGGCCTCCAATTCCACTTACTTACCTAACTGTGACTGACTCTGTTATAGAAAGCAGTATGGTTGCAGCAGAAGTAGGTGGTCAATTCTCAAAGTCCCCCTCCTATTCCTAGATTATCACACTTTTTTTTTTTAGCTCCTAGCTCAGGCCTACATGTCCTATCCGGTTGTTAGGTGGTTGGCATTCCCTCTGCTCAGCAGTATATTATTTAGTCAGACGTTAATGCCAATGTCAACAGTTACTCCAGAAGTTTTCTCTTTATTGAGGAACATAAACCCAATTTCTGGCCCCAGACATGTAACAATTTATCTAGCAAATGCCATTCTTCTATCCCAAGAAGCAGAGAATTCCAGAAGCAATTTCTTTTTATCTCTCAGTAACAATGGTATAACTCTACTGCATTACTTCAGTATGTCACCTTTCAGGTTCTTTACTAGAATTTACTGCCAGGGAAGTTGGTCATCTCACCATCACATAAGGTATCATGTTGGCTCACTCTATTAAGATCTATGCTAATAAGAGCTCATGGGCAGGCGATGATGTGTGTAAGTTAGACAAATGCATGCAAGAGGATGACAGTTGCATGTCACTAAAATTCAGTGAAGCTTATTGAGGTCCAATAGTGTGAAACATGTAAGGTCATCTCCTCAAACATAGTACACTTACAAGGCCTTGCATCAACTAACATTCAGAAAACAGCATAATATTTAATGGGATGCTTTAGATTTTGAAGCAATTCAAACCATAATTGTGGGGGCTTTTATAACCCATTTACTGAGTATCCCTATGGCTGCAAATTTTGAAGGGGCCACAGAGGAAAAGCCATGTGTGGATGGTGAGATGCAAGGGATAGAAAGGTAAGGTCTGGTGAGGAAGCAGCGTGCAGCTCCATCTCAAGGAGCATGGGGCAGAGGGTGAGTCTCTCCATCCCCAGGGTTCCTCTGGCCCAGTATTCCTATATCAGGGTGACTGGAATCACCACTGAAGTACTGAAAATCATAGTCAGGGGCATGACATAAATTCTCCCCACTGATATTTAAGACAGAATAGACACCCACTACCAGGTGGCTCCTAACACAGTGGGGCCAGAATATATTTCGCTTGCAGAGTTGGACCCAGTGCATCTGACTTGCAGTCCAGGCTCATTCCAGTCAATTCATTAATGTCATCTGACCCCATATTTTGTGTGACTGAATGTTTTGAGTCCCACTTATTCCTTCTCTTTCCTCACCCCCTTTTATATACTGTATGATTATGGTTAAGTTTATTACTTAGCACATAGATTATAAGATAATAAGGCAGGACTCCAACTCAATTAGAAAAAAAATGAACTAGACAGAGATAAATACAATCATGGATAGAACTTTATGTCTGCACATTGACAGGGGTGGGCATTTTTATTTCTCTTCATCATAGTTGTACGATAAGTGGGGGAATGTTGTTATTCTCCTTGTTGTTATCAAGCTTAGATATAACGAGTATAGACATGAATGCTAGGACTCAAAATGATGGAGTGTTCACCTCTCTTGTCATGCTGTCTTGTATTGAAAAGGCTAAAAAGCTAAATGTCATATTTCTCAGGCTCCTTCTGTGGTAGGTCCTGGGAGTGACTGGGTCCTGCAAATCCAATGTCACCACTTGTGATTGAAAG
>NW_017731376.1:4348897-4350115 GCF_001890085.2 Hipposideros armiger | reverse complement strand
CACAGTCATAGACTAAAGGAGCACAATTATCACCAGTACTCTTATTTGGTAAAGCACTTGCCTGTAGGCTTTTTCTAGGCACTTTTTATACGGAGTGCCAATATGGTGGGACTATCATATATTAAAGGACTTGAAACTATCAGGGATGATGCCTAGGGTAGATTTTGTGATCTCTTCACAACTCTCACTATAAAGTTGATCTGACTTAATATTAAATATTTTAAAAAGAAATTATTATTTTCAGGTGTATTTGGCGTGAAAAAGATAAAACCCAAGTAAAGCATGTTGAGAATATGTTTGTTTATGAACAGGAGCAAAGCGTCTCCCTTGTTTATAAATGTGGATATAATACTGTTAAGGCAGAGTTACTCATGTGGTTGAGTGGGCTGATTAAACCCAGAGAGAACATCTTGGGTAGAACTGTGGTATCCTTCATTTGTTCTTCACTGAAAATGATAACATTGAACTGTAAAAGTTGAGATTGAAAAGCCACTAGTGTGCTGTCTAATTTCAACTGCAGATGCTGCTGTGCTCTCTTGGTGACTTTATGAGGGAATAAGATTATAGGTCACAAGAGCTTCTTTATTTCCCACCTGTAGCTTCTAACAACATTTTATTAAGGATTTTCCCATCTTCTTTCTCTGACCTAGAGGGGTTGAAATCCTAATAGCAGTTCCAGGACCTTGACCAAAATGGTATTAACATAGATTAGTGATTCTGGAATGAAATATCATTTTATCAGAGCTCTATTTATGGATGGCTACTAATATTTTACAGTCCTAATAAGACAACATAAGTCATTATGTAAATAGAAAGGAGACCTTAATACTGTTAAACACTTAGTATTTCATGTTTGCTTCACAGAAAATCACACCAAGCCATTGTTATTTGAAGGTTTAATGTTAATTTGTAAAACAAACATGTCAGAGACTAGTCCATAAACACCTTCTTGACATGTGGTTGCTTCCTGGCTTGATTAGATGATTTTTTAAAATTGTTTACTCACTGACTAAATCTCCAAAATAAAAACTGAGGGAAGGCAGAGAGAGAATTTTAAGTGCATATATAGTGTACAGTTTTATTGAAGGGTAGAAATTCTTCTTTTCAAGAATTGTTTTTGAAATGTGATGTATGATTTATTGTCTGGATAGCTGAAGAGTAATGAGATGGTATTTGTGGGGCACTTGGAGAGCAAGGAAATGTGCTAAGTACCCAGTA
>NW_017731376.1:4339577-4343057 GCF_001890085.2 Hipposideros armiger | reverse complement strand
GTACTGACTTCTGAAATTGAAAAGTCTAAAACCTTTTGGTTTTAAATACCTTTACAAGACTTTTAGACAGCCAAGGAAAGTAAGGTTCATCATATCATTATATGTATGCTTTGAAAAGTTTATCATTATCTGGAATATATTAATGTGAAACATAATGAATAATATTTCTATTCTCTGTAATATTCCTAAAGAGGATTTTTTATTAGTTTTTTAAATTTTTAATTATTTATTGGGGTGATGTTGGTTAATGAAATTGTATAGGTTGCAAAATATAATTCTATAATATATCATCTGTGTATTTCATTGTGTGTTTGCCACCCAAAATCAAATCTTTTTCTGTCACCTTATATTTGACCCCCATTAGCCTTTCACCACCTCCTGACACCCCTTTCTGTCTAGTAACCACTATTATATTTTCTGTGTCCATGAGTTTTTGTTTGTTTGTGTCATTCATTTGTTGCTTCCAGCTTTTTATGAAAATGAGTAAATTTGGTGTTATGTAAATTGGGTGCCTCTTTTTTTATAAATGAATTATGATTGCTTTTATTCACATATAATGTTTGATAAGCAAGATTTCTTCAAAAATTGCTATATAAAAAAGATTATTTTGTAACAAAATACAAATGCTGTGTTGTAAGTTAATCAGAAATTACTTCCAATAAGCCAAATCAACCCTAACTCTTCATCAGTGTCATTTGATGGCTGTCAGCTGAGGAGCCCAAATCAAAGACCCTAGAGTTAGCTGATGAGTATTTGTCAAACATTAAGATGCTCTTTTTGGAATGAGACATTGCAGAATGAGGAGGCATAGCAATTTTTATGACAACTCTGTTTTTGGTAAAGGAAGAGAAACTTCTGTGGCTTGTAGAAAAATTCTAGATACCTCCTAGATGCTGAACATATATATGCCTGTTGATTTGAGCAACTCTAATTTTGTTGTGCATCCCAATTTCAAGTGTTTTTTTTTCAGATTACTTTCAGTCAGCAAGTTGCCATGCATTACATGAAATCTTGTATAGCACTATGGATATTTTCATAGGAAAAAAACAGCTCTCTGGCCAATTACATTGGTAACCCACATCTGTACAGAGGAGTTGTTAATGTCCACCATTATGTAGATAAAGCAGAGTCCTTACTGGTCTCTGAATGACAGTTGTATAAGACCACATTTTTTGAAATTTATATTAAGTCTTTGGGTTTGTTTTCCCCTGTCCATATATACTTGACTGTGTAGTCTGGCTGCCACCTAGGAAAATGGTTTGTAATTTTGAAAAAGAGCAAAGAAGAATATGTTGACTATACTTATGATAATCTTNTGTGTTGTAAGTTAATCAGGAATTACTTCCAATAAGCCAAATCAACCCTAACTCTTCATCAGTGTCATTTGATGGCTGTCAGCTGAGGAGCCCAAATCAAAGACCCTAGAGTTAGCTGATGAGTATTTGTCAAACATTAAGATGCTCTTTTTGGAATGAGACATTGCAGAATGAGGAGGCATAGCAATTTTTATGACAACTCTGTTTTTGGTAAAGGAAGAGAAACTTCTGTGGCTTGTAGAAAAATTCTAGATACCTCCTAGATGCTGAACATATATATGCCTGTTGATTTGAGCAACTCTAATTTTGTTGTGCATCCCAATTTCAAGTGTTTTTTTTTCAGATTACTTTCAGTCAGCAAGTTGCCATGCATTACATGAAATCTTGTATAGCACTATGGATATTTTCATAGGAAAAAAACAGCTCTCTGGCCAATTACATTGGTAACCCACATCTGTACAGAGGAGTTGTTAATGTCCACCATTATGTAGATAAAGCAGAGTCCTTACTGGTCTCTGAATGACAGTTGTATAAGACCACATTTTTTGAAATTTATATTAAGTCTTTGGGTTTGTTTTCCCCTGTCCATATATACTTGACTGTGTAGTCTGGCTGCCACCTAGGAAAATGGTTTGTAATTTTGAAAAAGAGCAAAGAAGAATATGTTGACTATACTTATGATAATCTTTAAAATCTCTCCTTTTTACTTTTATATATCACTTCTATTTTGAGAGACCAAAGGAATAAATTCCCCACCAGTGACAGTCTTTGAATGGGTGATGCCTCAAAACTTCTGAAATTATTACTTTTTCTATAAACTTTCACATGATATCGATTTATGCTTGTATTTACTTTGGACTAAAACTATAATAGATAATTTCTCTGATTTCCATAGTCAATAAAAATGAGCATACTTTTTCTCTCATCTTTTTTGCATCGTTTCTTTCTCCTATTGAAAAAAAATAAAAAGAGCAAAATATATGTATTCTGTACTTTTTCCTTTTGGTTTTTCCTGTATAATGCTTCTCAAATAAAGTAGTAGAAATGTGTGAGATGCATTGTTTACATATACTTATTGCCCAAATATAAAGTACAATAAGAGTTATTTAATATTTAAAGCAAAATGATAAGATATGTTGATTAAATAGCTAACATGTCTATACCTTTCTTTCTAAAATTTCAAGATAAAGCCCTTTAGCAGCATAAAAATTATGTGAATTTTTTTCCTCATTCATATTTTAAAATGATACATAAATTAGTACAAAATTAATTGAAATCCTTGAAACAGGAATTATAGTATCACATATAGAGCCCAGTATCCTAACAAATTTGTGGTATTAAAAATTCCCCTTCTTTATCTTAAGCAGAGCTTTGCAAAACTGTTTCATAAAATGCAGTGACATGACAAATTTTCAACATATCAAATCATCTTACTTTTGTGGGTTTCACTCAAGACCTTAACATTATTCATTCAATGTGGCAATAAAGAACAGGCTCATTTGTTCCTTGGAGAAACTTTTTTCTTTTTAATATTCAACTCATAAAACTATCAAGAGATGATAGGAATTTGATAAATTGATTAGAACTAAAACATTTTAAGTTGAAGTTGGAAAAACTCTGTCCAACATGTATGCAATATTTGGCCAAAAATGTTTCAGATGCTTAGTTATGTGAATCCAGCACAATAGCAGTGATGCTGGCGCTTTTCTTACTTTTTTGATAACATAATAAATGTGAGGTGATGCTAATAGAAGTACTTTATCATACACTTTATAATATCATTGATCTTTCAAAGAATAATTTACTGGATCTGTAAGATAAAAAATGGCAATGATACTTAGTACTCTTCAAGAGTCTTGCAATCCAAAAAGAAAAGGCACATTATAAACTCTGAAGCTCATTAACCTTCTCAAAATACTGGTGAGTTAAATGGCAAATGTTATTCTTCTCAGTTCATAGATGAGTGAACTGAGCACCGAGAGGTTAACTGATTTTTCCAACTCACAAAACAAGTCACGGCATAAAGGGAGGTCATACTGAATTCTTGACTATTTGTTCAAATGTGGCTCTACTCTCTGACACATAATTTATTACATAGCACCTATTGATTGTAATTTACTGGATAACGCCATTTAGAATTTGTACAAATAATTTGCTCATGACA
>NW_017731376.1:4304666-4338732 GCF_001890085.2 Hipposideros armiger | reverse complement strand
GAGGGAGGGACAGAAGGAGGGAGGAACACAAGGGCTAATGCTGAACAGCGTGGAACAGTCACTAAACTCAAGAATTACAGTCTATCTTCCATCTTCCTTCCTATCACTTTAAGTATGCTTCTCGATATTTATCACTTAAACTAATGTAGTGGTATATGTATCGGTCTTTTCACTCTCTATTTCCTCCACCTTCAATCTATTTAACATGCCATTGCTAGTCATCTTCCTAAGTACAATTATTATCATATTAAGTCCCCTATTCACAAACTTTCCAGGTTTTCTGTTTTTAACCAAATTAGGAAAAAATTCTCACCTTAGGATCAAAAGTCCTTCACAGTATGATGAAGTTGCATTTGTAACTTTTCTACCTCTCAATATTGCATGTTTTAACCAAGAATACCTATTTATTTTTTTTCCAAATATGCTTGTGCTCTCAAGTCATGTACATATCCACACACATATCCAAATATGGCATGCACCACTCTAAGTGCCCATGATAACACATTTCCTCAGCCTCCTGCCCTGGCTTTTGTCTTTGTTCTTTGGACTTTGTAATCAGTTCTGAGTCTCAGATCACAGAAGTAATAGAGAGATGTCTCAGTAGTAGATACAGAACAGTGAACTATCTCTTTTCCTAGTAATCTTGGCTCTGTTTTCTCTACTAGGTCTACTCTTAAAACAACTAGAAACCCATCATTTTTGTCTGGGAAGATGTAGTCATCCTCTTCATGTAACAGTATGCTAAGTTTTTTGGAGGAAACCAATTCTCCCTCATTCTCAGTTCAGGGGATAAGACAACAAGGTTTATAGTGTAGAATAGACTGAATTGATATATGTAGGAGTGTTGATGATCCGTCCATTCTAGGCTAGGAAGTATGCAACTCTGGTTATGTGGTAGCAAAACATCTATTAAATGGTAATCTTTTCATCATGGAACATGGGTAATAAGACAACCAAGGTTAGAGTTTAGGAACTTGGTAGAAAATTTTCAAAGGCTCCTTGTCTATGTGAACAAGGAAATCTGTATGGCTTAGAGCCTAATAATATTGATCCTCAGATGAGTAAAAAAAAAATAATTGAAATATATGTTTCAGGCTACAGTTAGTTTCAACAGAGGCATACAGATGGAAGTTTACATATTGGATTCTACAGGGACCTGGAGAAAGCCTCCCAAAGTTTTCCTACTATTTATTTCCCCTTCCAATCAAAAGAAACAATGACCGCCACTGTGAACAGTCATGAACTGAAATGCAGATTGGTGTAAAGGGCCAAATAGACTGTGTCATCGTATCCTGTGCTATGCTCTGTGGCTAGGGACAAGCAGAAAGTACTCAGCCCTTAGATGCTCACACTGCACTGCTGGGATCTAGATTTAGGGATCATGATATTGCAAGATTTCTGTCTTTAGTTACTGCTTATGAAATCTGGATGAATGCAAATAGAGAGAAAGTCCACAAACATTTAGAAATTTGTGTTGTCTGAGAAACCCCACTTTAATTTCTTTCCAAAATTATCTCTATGCCCAAGACTCCATGTGTTTTGGATGGGGCTGGCTCAATACTTGGCCTTTACTTCAGATGCCTGATTGACCCAGAACTGGTCAATCAAATTTTCACATCACCTTGATCACAGGGATTGGACACATGACCCTTAGGAGCCTGTACCATGAGAGATAAAACCTCTTTTTCTGCTGTGGCTGATATATTAGAAGAATTTAAGTTTAAAGTTTCTGGATGCCACTCAGAAAAAAAAATTGCTTGAAATGAAATCAACATAGGAAAGTAGAAATGAGAGATTAAAAAAATGGAAAAAGATCAAGAGCTAAACATATTGTTAGAATTCATGAACTATCTATACATGAAAACAATTCTATTGATAAATTTTTCTGATATAGGAAAGGATATATTTCCTTTTTCAATTATGCCAATTTGGGATTCTATATTCAGTAATTGAAATACAGTAATCACTACACAAATAGGATTAAATTGAATTAAATTAAATTGAGATTGTTTCCATTGCCACAGTTCAGCAGATTAAAAAGATTCATCCATTTTATTACAGATATATCTGACAAAAAATAATTACAGCATAGATTGTAGTTTAGGATAGTTAGTATCTCCTGATATAATTACTTCCAATTCTTGTTATTATGCTTAAGAGGCACCAAAATTAGTGAACTCAAAATAACACTGAAAATTAGCACTGAATTTATTTCTTGTGTCAGAATCTGGGAAAAATTTTCACTTGCAGTACTGGATTGAAAAACTCCAATCATTATGTAATATAGGATAAAAACAAACCTCCTTACCTGAAAGTAAAGAAAAACATTTATTTCCCAGTATTTATTCCTGTTTCCAAAAAAACCAAACTCTGAACCAACTTGAAAACTTCAAACACATCATGGCTGCATGGTAAATCTGTTCCTCTCTTTACCTTATTCTTCAACCCCACACATCCCTGTTATTGTATTCTCTGTGAGTAGATGTTCTATTGTCAGAAAGGAAGGTAAAATACTGAGAATTTTTTTTTTTAATCTGAGTTCTAAAAAGTAGAGTGAGAGAAACTCTCATCTCAGGACATCATAATTTCACAAGGTATGTGCCTGCCTATCAAGGCCAGATTTGGAACAGGAGTTGTGTACATGTATTTCTGCTTAACTTTCAGCTTCAGATGTAAAAAGGTTAAACATAGAGAATGAACATCAATACATCTCCACACTCTATGAACACATTTATGTGTGTTTGGATTTGACATTTTTTGAGGATTAGGCTCATTTCTTTAATAAGAGTTCTCCTAGTTTTAGTTTTAGTTTTAGAATAAGTAAAAAAGAAATAATGCAGCATGAAAAAATTGTTTAAATATACCCCATCATAAGAATAAGGCATTGCCAATTAATTGTAAGACTCAGAGGAGGAATAGGGCTCACAAAATGAAATGACACAGGGATTGGAGGAATATTTTATATATAAAAAAATTGTTCTGCTCAATATAAAACAAAAATCTGTGGTTCTCTGAAATGAAAAGAAAAAAACTAAAGGAACAGTCGGCAGAGATGAAAGAACAACTTCATGATATAAAAAAGAGTTTTCTAAAATTGTGTAGCATTGTGTAGAAACTAAAAATTTAATAGCAATATAGAAATATTATTGAAAGCATTAAAGAATAAGATTTCTGCTTTTTTCAGTTCTCACTGACCTTCTTTCATTTATTAAAATCAGTTTTTTTAATACTTAAAAGAAAATTTGATACAGACCTACTAAATAATAGATAGTGGAAGAAAAAGAAGAAACAGGAGTTAACAATATGAGGAGAGGAAGATGACATCTTTATGTTGTATATAAACCAAGACTTCTACTAGTTGGAAGACTGGATGGTGACAAGAGATGGGAGGGATGACGATAGGCTAGTATTGTCTCAAATTATAGAATTTACACATGATGTTGGTAACAGATAAAAATGTTTGAAATATTCTTTAAAAATAAAGTATCACTAGTAGAATTTCTAGAAATTAAAAGCATATTTATCAAAGCACTAAAGACTTAAAATTTTGAGTAGAAAACGAACAAGTCAAAAACAAACAAAAAAAGCAAGAAATCATTAAAATGAAGCTTTAATGACATCAGGATACTATAGTATATGACAAAAGCAAAATGTGAAAATAAATATACAGTATAGGCTCAACTGTTAAAATCAAGGAGAAATAACTAAAATGTAGGTGGTGGTAATTTTTGGTAGTGGAATTCTAAAATTGTTTCTTTCCCTATCATTGTCTTTGTTTTACACATGGAGCATAAAATTATTTTTATAATAAAAAATAAGCTTTTCTTTAAAAAAGAGAAGAAATAAATGCAACTGTCAATGTAGACTAATTCTAGATTGTATGGCAAAGAAACTAGGAGGAGGAAATTTGAGAGCTTAAGGGTTTGAGGCAAGACTTAGAAGTATAAAAAAAGATACACATATTTGTGGAGCAAGAAAGAGGTTAGCTCATATTTACAGCTGTGTTTTTCTCAATTTAAAGACTAGTACTTCCAGGAGTACAATTTAAATGAAGAGAAACATGATCATCCCTAATAAAACAATGGCGTTTATGAAGTCTTCCAATTGCATCAATTCCTTTTGTTTTTTGTTCTTACATTATACACTATGTACTTGGCCACTCAATGGTCAAAAGCCCATGAATGACCTAAAGCCGCAAAGAATAACACAGAACTCTAACTGCACTATAAGTAAACATGGTGTCAAAATATGAAAAAGGAGATGAATTTCAAGAAGTACTGGATGTTTACAACTCTACTTTCTTCTGGAAATATAATGTGTTGAATTATTAGGAAATAAAAATTCCCATCTTTGCTTTGCCAGTGCCTTGACAATTGTTTAATAATAAAAGCTACAATAGTTTCATGTTCTTTCCACGGCCAAAGTTGCTCTTCTATGATTCATTTACCAGCACTAAGGTTTAAGGAAGTGATCAAATGTTTCAACCAGGCCATACTGGAAGTAAAGTCAGTTAACAATGCTCAATGTCTTAAATTAGATTAATTTGCATCATCTGGTAGGAGGGGAATAACCTTGAAGAAACTATAGCTTCCTCTCATGACTGTGTTTTGGCCTAAAGCTTATGAGTCACACCAAGCAAGTAGTTCTCCCCGCCCCCTTTCTCTTTCTTTGCTCTTATGAAGCCAGTGAAGTTGATGGACTCCTTCTAAAAAAAAATTATCAAAGTCATTCCAAAGATGGATATATAGGGATCAGTGTTTGGGAGCTGGCATAAAATAATTACAGCTACTATCTTTTCCCAGGGCTCGTTCTGATTTTCATCTCAGGCCGAATGCTTTAAAACTCTTTTATCCTGCCCACACTGTTTGTTGAGGGTGTTCCATTAACATTCGTGTGTTCTCTGAAGTATGGGACCTTGTGCAATTTACCTAATTTTTGTAAAATATGGGAATTAGACTAGATCTATTAATTTGTTCATTTAATCTTTTCACAAACTTTTATTTAGTGCTAAGTATGAATCAGGCATTTCCTAAGAGTTGAAGATACAAATATGAATAAAACCAATCTCTACCCTCATGGAGTTTATGGTCCAGAGGTGCACAATTTCAAAAACGTTTATATCCCACCATTTATGACTATATTAGCTATTCAACAAATAAGTTAAAGAATGTGGAGGGGGAGGGGAGATATCTAATAGAATTTGCCACTAATGTCACCTTTTTTTGTCAGTCCTTAATATCTCTGAGAATTAGAAAAGGAAATTCTGGCCAAAAGAGAGCTCTGTCTGCCTGCAGGGGTCAGTCTCTCCTTGAAAATCCTTTCCTGAATCACCTAAACCCACTTCTAAGGTTCTCACATTTGCAGGTAGGAACAAGCCTTCAAGAATTTTACTTGCATAGAGAAACCAGTTCTAAGTTTTCTTTCGAACGTGAACTGAATCGCAAGCAAGTCTTTTCCTTTGATTGAGATAGAGGGGCTTGTGAGGGTGCATGTGATTTGTACTTTTAACATTCACTTTCATACGTCTTTGAAACCTAGACAAAGATTTTTGCCTTAGGCCACTAAGGGAGTGAATATCACAAAAGGGATTAGCATGCTGTACTTCATAGCATCAAATCTTGCATTGGGGTATTAAATCATACTTTTAATTCAAATAATTTCACTATGTCCATTTCAAGTCAGAATCATGAAGGCACATGACTGAAGAGAGAAAAAAGGTTGGCTTTAATCTGAAGTTGAATCAATCTAGGGGTATAACTTATTTGAAAGACATACTCAAACTTGCACATTCAACATACCACCATTCCAGCCCTACTACTAGGAGAGGCCTCCTTAACCACAGGCCCAGGCCATTTAAGAACCATCTGCTGACTAGGAAAGCCCTCCTTCATTCTCCCCTGTCCTGAAAACTCACTCAGCAATTAGCGAAATGAAAGCATTCTCTTTCTGGAATTTTGACTTTAGAAGCAGGAAATTTAATTTACAGAACTGCCTGAAACTAATTAAAATGAATAGCCATTCTACAGGTTTGAAATGGATTACCTTTGGGAAAAATCACACTTTAGATTGTCAAACAAAGGTATATATCCTGGTTTGGAACAAGCATCTTCCTCCATTGCAAATGTTTTCTCTGTTCAGCCAATTGATGCTCATTTGAATTAATGAAATCGACCTGAAGTCACACATGGGAGGTGATTGACACTCGAAGGTTAGTTTCATACATAGATGCTTTACATCACAGTACTTTTGAAAGGATTCTTATTCCTTAATTCCATTATCTTCTCATTTCCTTTGCTTCTTAACAACTATTTCTTTTGTGTAATATACAACCAAGGAAGCGCTGTTTTAGATTATTTAAGTTAGTGAATAAATGTAAAATATTTTTAGCTCACCAAATATTTATTTGTACTGAACATTTTCACCAAGACTCTCCATAGTTAATTTCATGTTAGTGCTCAATCTAATAACACTTTTGTCATAATTGAGGCGGTATCGCTATAATTATGCCAACTTTCCAACAAATTTCTATATGCCTGAACCCTAGATTATTTTAGGGCATAGTTTTTCAAGTTTAATCAGGAATTTAAATTTCATCCCATCTAGATACTTCTATGGACTTTATTTTCTTCTAGTGATCAACTTGAATTAATTTGGTTAGTCTAATTATAATAAAATAGGTCTGCTAACATTTATTACCTTTAGTTAGAGACTTGATAACAGGAAGAGTTCATAATATGCCTGTTTCTATACCAGTACTGAAACCTTTCTTTTGAAATAAGTCAATTAACAACTGTATGAAATAAAGGATCAAAAAGTAATACAAATTGAGGGAATTTGATGATTCAAATATAAGTATCGTTAAGCTACTGCTTGCTCATTAAATGTAGTGATAATCTAAACTAAACATTTGTTTCCATGAATTTGAATAGAAATAAATGATAAAAAATTAAATGAATTTCAAAAATAGAAAATGAACAGAGGCAGCCCATTATATTATCTTATAAGAAAAATAACCAGGAACTAAAACAGTACTAGTAACACTTTGGAAACATTTGCTGTGATTCATCTATCTAGATCATGCCACAATGTGTATATAGTTTAAAAGAAAAATAAATGCATATCATATAGCAGTATGCCAGCAATAGAATATTGTGCTAAGAAGTAAAGAACATTCAGAGAGCATGGATAATTACAGGATGCATAGCAGGTTATGTAATAAGTATTGAAGAAAAATGTGAGCTATATCAGGAAGATATTTAAAGCTCAAATCTATTCTGAACACACAAAAAAGGGCCTATACATCAATACCTAACTTGTGCTTTTTGGCAGTATGTTGCTCCCATAAATAACATTGATAGTTGACTTACCTAATTTATGGGTTAACCTGGGTCATTCTCATTAATTTACCCAAAGCTTTAAAGCTATTAGCAGTGCTTCCCTTTGATCACTTCTTAAATTTGCCTCAGGATTCTTTTCAGAAAACTGTTGGTTTACCTCTCCCATTTTTTATGATATAATCGTCAATCTTTCACTCACTTACATTGTGTGTTCTTTAGGTGTTGATCTGTGTCCCACTAAATCACTTCAATTTTTCTTAATGGGTCAAGATTAAGAGTTTTTAACTTGAACACACACTTAGATGCTTTTTTTATGTAATTTCCATTGCCTTCTATGCCAAAGGCAATATGGAGCAAATGACAGCCTTAAGAATTAAATTTTTTTTTTTTGTCTTTGGAAATCAGTGTTAGGAGAAATGGGGAAAGAATGATAAGTGCTTGGGGCAGAAACCATAAGAAGAAGCCAAATACCCATATCATCTCCATAAAAAAGAAAAGAAAGCAATCCCACAGATCATGCTATCAGATGGAGAAAGGCCGACTAACTTTTAATGTGTTCCTGACTCAGTGGAGGTCACAGTGAGTGATTTCACTGGGCAACAAAACATGTGCTCCAGTGCTGGGGAAAGTGATACTGATTTCACACACACTGTTCCTGATGATATTTATTCTGTTTGCTATATTTCAACCCCTAAAGAATAACTTTAACACAAAATTGTTCACCTTGTACCAAGACGTAATCTTTCAACAGTCTTTGCAATCATGATCATGAATTAAAATAGGTGAAACAGCAAAACAATGGTGTGGGATGGTCATGAGTTTTTGGGTCAAAAGGCACCTGTGTTCAGATACCAGTTGTGCCATTTAACCTCTTTCTGTCTCTGTTGGTTCATCTGTAAGAAGGGGTGGCAATACCTAGTCTGCATGTTGAGCTGATTTTTTTTTTTTTAGAAAAAATGTATATTCTGTGCCTAGCACAATTCCTAGTACTCAAGGGGGTATTTATTCATTTCCATAACCCCTAAACCATGATCAGAAACTCTGACTTTAGACTGAAAGTTTTAAAAAGTGAATGAAAATTTATTTCAATATTGATAGTCATGATAGGCCATTTGCACCCTGAAGATACATTTGAATCACAGATAACAAGAAGTCATTCTACATGTGGTTATCTTGCATGGATTTATTCTTGTCACGGTTAAGTACCATGGATTCACCTAGGCTATGTTTACTGAATGGAGGTGTGACAGGGAAGCCCACACTGAGAATGCAGGTAGACTTCCAAAAAGTACTGCAAAAATGGTTTTCTCACTGGAAGATCTTGGTTTTAACTGTGTATACATGAGCATATCTCACTCCAGTGGTCATTCTCCAAAAGAGTACTTATTCACCTGCTTTTCTCTCTTCAAATGGATTGACAACATTTTTTTTCTAGCTACTAAATTCCCTCTTGGAATGAAAATAGAATGTTCTAAAAGATTCAGTACTAGTGCCTTAGGGTATTTTAGATTTTACTGAAGCTCGGAATCAAATGATTGATATGTTGAAGTGTTCCAAGTTATTGGAATTGTCCCTGTCAAGGGAGACTGCCCCTTAATTAATTGTGGACTAAAGAGTATCTTGGAGCCTTCTACTGTCTTAAATTGAAACACAGGGATAGTTCAGAACCTGTGACAGGGCAGAACTCGGAGTTAAAGACACTCCATGAAGAGCCCTCATCTATAATTGTGAGTGTCTTGATCAAAACACAACTCCTCAATTTCTGTTTTTCTGTTATATAGTTTAGGGTGGGAGAAAGGGTTACCAAATGTGATAGGGCTCGCAGACCTTAAGTAGAATTAGCATGACATGATGCCTAAGCTAAGCAAAATGTTCCTAATGTGATTTGATCAGAGCAGAGTTTAGTGGAACTAATATTTATAAATTTTGTTCTGCATATTCTGCTTCTATCAGTTTGTTATAATTGCCACACACACACACACACACACACACACACACACACACACACACACACTGTGGAAGCACTGAGATAAACTAAAATTCTAGGTTTAAAGAATTACATATCTTGAACCTTTCTGGGCTAATGACACAAACCAATGCCTCGCTCTCAATCAAAAGCACGTGTGACTTAGACCTAAGGAATATGGGAAAAACAGAAGTAAACTGAGTTCTACTAACACTAAAGCCAGCCGCAACCCAGTTCAACTTCTGAGTATATTATGGTGATGAGATCTTCACCCTCTGTGCCTAATAAACTCTCTTTGGTAAAAAATAACATCGTCTGAAGTTTATGCAGGTCTTTTATACAAAATGCCTGGCATAATAATAAAATAAGTTAGCATGCAAAGAGGGAAGAAAATAAGGCCAATAATCAAAAGAATAATCAAATATTAGAACCTGGCTTATATGAACTAAATATTAAGGTTAGAGAAATGAGGGAGGGGGCGGGGGAAACACACAGACGAAAACATGGAAACTTTCAGTAGAGAATCAGGGTATATGAACATAAAAATAATAAACTGAGCATCCTTGAAGTAAATATTACAAGAGCTACAGTTAACACTCAGTGTTTTAATTTGATTAAAACTCAGGATTTAAAAGCAGATCAGACAGAGCAGAAGACAAGACTGGTAAATGATGGTGTGGAGGACTTTGACAAGTATGTGATTTTTATTTTACTTAAAAGCTCACAAGCTAGCCTGTTGCTCTTTCATGGATGCTGGCAAAAGACACAAATCCTTGAGTTGGAGGCAAATAACTTTATTACTCACAGCCCAGCAGGCAGCATGAACTTCATTTTTGTGCTAGTTCCTTATGCTCGCCAAGTCCCTAGAATAATGCAGAGAGGCCTATGTGGGTACCTACATACACTGCACAATGCTACATTGTGTTTCAGGAGGCAAACACTGATCTGAAAAGATTCACCACGTTTACTACAAGCAGAAACGACCTTGATCTTTGTCCATGGGGACATGATACCTCAGTCTTCAAGGTTGCTAATTGCAAGTACAAACCTGGGATCCATCTCAGATAAAGAACAGTCAGGGTCTTACAATCTTGACATATCCAGAAAGAACATGTAGAGATGCTCAGGACCAATGGTGGAAATGTGGAAATACAGAAGAGGATGAAGTACCAGAAAAGCAAATAATGTGGGTAAACATCACTGAATAAAACCTCTACAATACAATAATTGTAATATTTTCTAAATCTTAAAATATATATAGAACTAAAATGAATGAAAATAAAAATACAAAATGTATGGAGGAAGAAAACACTTTAGTGTTTGTAAGACTCAAATATTTCCATTTTGTCAGGAAATGAGAAAAAAATTGTTATTATGCTGTTAAGTGCACATGGTATAATTTCTAGGGTAAACACTAAGTGATTACATTATTAACAAATTATAAGAAGCCACTAAAAATTTGGATGTTTTGTTGCAAAGCACAATAAGCATTAAAGTACAGATACACATGGGAAAAATGTGAAATGGGTTATAATTAGAAAAATATCTTAGGATAAAATAAATGGAGCTATTGCTTAGTTATTATTAACATAGAAATGAAAGAATGAGTGGTGTAGGGAAATAAATTTTAGGAAAACTAGAGGACTTAAATAACATCTTGTCAATAGAAAATTATATTGAATTCTATGCATAAAACATGGATTATAAAGATATTGAGAATTAACATAGAAGTGAAAGAATGAGTGTGTTGCAGGAAAATAACTTTTAAGAAAAATAGAGGACTGATGTGGTTTTTTTTTTGAAGATCTAAGAAGGTGGAATAGGTAAATGCTAAGCCTGCTCCCTCCCAGGATCACATTAAAATTGCAATTAAATTATTAAACAATCATTTTAAGAATCATCTGAAGACTAGCTGAACAGAACCCCTATAAACTAAGGATATAAAAAAGAGGCCACATAGAGATTGGTAGGAAGGGTGCAGATGCAAAACAGTCTGTCCCCAAACCTACAGGTAGTGGGTGAGCACTGGGAGGAACACCTCCATGGTGGGTATCCCCCCTGAAGAGGGAAGGGTCCCAGCCCCACACTGGCCTCCCCATCCTAGGGGTCCTATGTCAGGGAGAGGAGTCTCCACAACATCTGACAGTGAAAATCAGTGAGGGCTCTGTCCATCAGTCTCTGAGACAGAATGTGCCTGGAAACTCAGACATGTCCCTTTAAAGGACCTGTGCAGAGAGTCACTCACTTGCAAACACTCATCTGGGCTCCAGTAGAGGGGGAGAAACTTGAGAGGCATCAGAGATATATGGGGAAAGACGGAGTTGTGTGGCTTTAGAGGTGAGGGTTGGAGGGATAGCGCCATTGTCCCTGTGTAGAGCCCACCTCACATGAAGCCAATAGGAGAGCGCTATCTTTCCTGTGTTGAACCCTCCCCCAAAGGGCCAAATCTGAAAGACTGCATTGGTCTGGTAAAATCTGTACTTGCATACCACTTTGGTGACACCCTGGGCCCCCAGCCCGCCTAGCTAGTGCTCATCGCCAGAGGCACTCTTTGTTCCTAGGCAGTTGGCCCTGCACCACAAGCTGCAAAAGCCTTTTGCAACAGCTGAAGGCCTGCAGCAATTGGAGGAACTTTCGGTGATGCACAGATAACCACAGCTGGCTCTTTATTCTCTCTTAGGCAGCTCTTGGAGATCTGCGGACCTGAGGTGGCTGGCTGCAGTGTTCTCAGGACATTTTGCAAAATGATCAGAGGCTCTGCATTGGTACAAGAACCAAATCTGCATTAACTTTGTAAAAACCACTGTCCACACACTGTGACTCTCGGGGACGCCACTGTGCCCAGTAGTGCTGCAACACCAGAGGTATTCTCAACACCAGGTCAACAAGTCTCACCTGTGCACCTAAGGAGGCTCTTTTGGTGGCTGAGCCTTATAGGCAGCCGGCAGGTGGCAGCAGGACTAGGGGGGTCCTGGGACTTTTGCTGAGCTGCCCCAGGCCCAATACTGGTGGCAGCCAGCCTTGGTTCACAATGAGGCCACTGCACACACCTCCAGGTCTAACAACACAGGCAGCAACCAACCAATTAGAGTTTTGTAGCTCCTACCAGACGGTCATAGGCAAAGATGAAATTGGCTGGCACGGGAGCCCCTCCCAAGACACACCAGAAATAACAAACCCAGATGCTGGCTTCAGACCACACCAGAGCACTACCTGGTCAGACTCACAAATGGCACAGCCAAAGGGTGGTCTCAACAGGCACAAGAGCCCACTAGGGCAAATCCACATCTGAGGGATCAGCCCCTGCACAGCAGCTCATACACTGTGGGTGTAGCCATTCCTCATAGCCAGTCAGCCTAACAGTCAATCCCACACACTGATGCACCAAAAGCAATCTAGGCTCAACTACAGCCGTATAATACACACAACACACACAGGTGATGAGGGAGACTGTGATGGTGGACCACCCAGAATACGTACACATAAGGCCACCTGGCAAAGGCTAAGTGACATAGGAGATCTACTTAATACATACAAGCAAACACAAAGAGGCAGCCAGGATGAGGAAATAAATACGTCCCAAATAAAAGAACAGGGGAGAATTCCAAATAAAGAACTCAACAGAATGGAAGCAACCAAGTGTTTAATATACTGGTTATAAAAATGTTAAAGGGCGATCCAAAATGGCAGAGTAGATAAACGCTGTGCTTGCCTCTCCCCAAGAACACATCAAAATTACAACTAAATTATAGAACAATCAGCCTGGAGAACCATCTGAAGTCTAGCTGCACAGACGTTTTATAACCAAGGATATAACCAAGGAAGAAGCCATGTAAAGACTGGTAGGAGGGGTGAAAACACAAAACAGCTGGGCCCACAACCATGTGGGGTGGTTGATAATCGAGAGAGTTATCTTGGCCACAGAGATTCCCCAGGAAGAAGCGAGGGACCGCAGCCCCCCACACCCGACTCCCCAGCCCAGGGTACTGGTGCTGGGAAGAGGAGCCCTCACAACATCTCTCTGTGACAACCAGTGCGAATTCTGACCATCTGAGTGGGATGGAAGGCTGCAGTAAGTGCCCTCACCTGGGCACTCATCTGGGCTCTGGCGGAGGGATGGAATCTCTGGGGGTTTCTAAGACATATGGGGAGAGACTGAGTTTTGTAACTTTAGGGCGAGGACTGGAAGGACTGTACCCATTTGTCCTGTGTGGGGGGCTCCTCTCTCATGTAGCTGGCAGGCAGGCACCATCTTTCCTGTGTTGAGCCTGCCTCCACAGACCAAATCTGGATCTGATTGGCCTGGTGAGCTGCTGTTCCACTCTGCTGACTCACTGAGACCCTGCCTCACCCAATTTTCCTACCCCCAGAGGCTTTATCAGTGGCTAAACCTTAAGGGAGCCAGCAGGTGGCAGCAGGCTTTGGAGTATCCTGGCTCTATGCAGAGCTACCCCAGACCTGGTACTAGCTGCAACCAACCTCGGTTCACAGCCTCTAGGTACAGCACAGGCAGTGACCAACCATGAATCACTTTGCAGTTCCTACCAGGTAGACCCCGGCCAATCACAGGCAGTGGCTGACCTGGGCCTGCACTGGAGCTCCTCCCAAGAGGCCCCAGAACCAAAATACTTGGAGGTTGAATTAAGATCACCCAATTAACCACACAAGCAGCACACAAAGGAAGGTCTATAACAGGCACCAGAGCCCACTGGGAGGAATTCTACTTTGTGGGGTACACCTCCCATAAGCTATGGAGGTGGTCAAACCCTTCAGCCAGTCATCCTGAGGGTCAATCCCACCCACTGACATGCCAATACCAATCAAGGTTCAACTATCACAGGAGGGCACACACAACTCACACAAGGGACACTCCTGGAGCACCCAGCTCAGGTGACCAGGGAGGCTGTGCCACTGGGCCCCGCAGGACACCTATATAAGGCCCTATTCAAAAGACCAATGGCATTTTTTATAGAACTAGAACAAATAATCCTAAAATGTGTATAAAACCATAAAAGACCCCAAATAACCACAGAAAGCCTGAGAAAGAACAAAGCTGGAGGTATCACACTGCCTGATATCAAACTATACTACAGGGCTATAGTAATCAAAACAGCATAGTGTTGACATAAAAAACAGACACATAGACCAATGGAACAGACTAGAGAGTCTAGAAATAAACCTATGCTTCTATGGTCATTTACTCTATGACAAAGGAAGCAAGAATTTACATTGGGATAAAGTCAGTCTATTTAATAAATGATTCTGGGAAAACTGGACAGACACATGTAAAAAAAAATGAAACTTCTTATGCCATATACAAGAATAAACTCAAAATGGATTAAAGACTTAAATATGAGAACCAAAACCAAAAAACTCCTAGAAGAAAATATAGGAAGTAAACTCTCAGATATTACCCTTAGTAATATTTTTACTGATATCTCTCTTTAACCAAGGGAAACAAAATAAAAAATAAAATAAAAGTGAAATGTAAAAAAATAAAATTTGAGTACTATTAAATAAAATTTGCATTCTTGTTCATTATTCTTTGTTCCCAGTTCTGGGCATTTATTAGCAAAGACTTTTTTTTTTTTTTGTCAACATTTAGAGTCCTATTGTCCTGAGAACAGCTGCTGAAAGACTGTTTAAAAATCTTTAACTTGTTAAGATTATGTTTAAAAAAATAGCTGTGTCATTCAAGTCTTTCCATTTATAATTTATATTCTTGAGCCTCAACCAATGCCCAAACTCAGTCAGTCCCTGAGGATAATATTTAGTTTGACTCAGAGTAGCCTAACATACTTATTGTCAGGTATATGTTTTGCTAATCAAATTTGCACTTCTAATCTAGAGGACTCAAGGGATAAATTTCTTACCTGCTATTTTACTTAGCTTACAACCCCACTGGCAAGAACAATTTCCATTATCAGAATTTTGTTCATGATTAAGCTACAGAAGGAATAGTAAAAAGCAGAAAAGGAAATGCTCTTTTGCTAATGAATTATAATAAAAAGAGTTATGTTTAAGAGGCCTCCTTTAGGAAATCATCATACTATGCTACATATTGCTTATTTCACTTACATATTGTAAAAATTAGCTACCTTATAGTTTTAGTTTAAATATCTCAAATGTAATTGTTTTCTATTTTTAGGCATTGTTGAACAGAATGCATTTCTTCTTAGTCTCTGCATTTCTCCTATTAATCATGTGGTTTTATATCTTGATTGAAAAAACTTATTAAAACATGTATTCTCTGATTCATTTATTTTAACTAATCTTGCTTTGAGTCCTAATGTTCAAATTTATGTCATCATGATCTCAAATTATTTTAAAAACAACACCAAGGGCACAAAGTGCATGTCTATTGAATTCTTGAACAAGTCAAAAATAATGTCCATGTAAATCTGTTCCTCATGCCAATAATAAAGTTAAGTGCTTATAAGAATCTGCCTTCCCCAAAACTTACGCAAGTAAGTTTATACAAGTAAACTTATACAAGTAACTGATTTCCCCTTTATATTTCCTTATTCAATGTCTTTACACATACCTAATTTTAATGTATATAAATACGTTTGTAATTACACAATTTTTATTTCTATTCCAATTATTTTATCCTTAGAGGATTTACTTTATTATATTTTATTTTTACCCTCATTTCTATCTTTTGTAATAGTTCTTTACAGTGTTTTTCTTCTAATTTTCTAATTTTGACAGATCTTCATTTTTTTTCCCTTCCTCTGCTGCATTTTAAGCTTATTGAAAGTAATGCACTTCTGGGGTCCTCAACAATTTCTAGCACCTCTGCTTACTTCTAGGTGTCCATTTTGGCTGTTAAATTGCATTATATTGCTCCAGGACAGATCATTTTTCTTTGATGACACAAAATAAGATTCACTCAGACAACTCTGTTTATTGTTTCAGCTGTTCTTTCATAATAATTTTAACAAAAACTGTGAAAGGATTCCAGTCCAAGGAGGCAGCTGACCTAAGAAGAGAACAATAGTGTACCCACAGCGCTTTTGTATGATCTCTCAGGTGGGTGCTGTCACTGAGAAGGGCTTTCATTTCAGCCAGGATGATGATGACAAAGCATGAGCACTGTGGCTCTGAACTCCCTTTGGACAATGCTTCATGACATATGGAAAATGTTTCCTGACTTATAAAAACTAATATCAGGACAGAATTTGCCAAAAGGCTTGGGTCACTGAGGTGAAAGAACCATTAACACAATCCTTAAATACACTATTTAAGTCATAAATATCCTATTCATGAAAGAAATATAATTATTTCAGTTGTAAGAATCTGTAGGCAGAATCATGATTCAATCATATACCTAATAATTAATGCATAATTTCTAAATAAATAATTCTACTTTCTTGAAAAACAAGTACATGCATTTAAAATGACAATAAATCTAATACTCTGCGTTGATATTTGTGTATGTGTGTGCAGTAAGTGAAAAGTTTTAATTGGATCATTCCACTAGGTAAAATTGTAGTATGTCTTCAAATGAAAAAAATGTAATGGTTATTTGAGTTGATATACGCTATACATTTGTGTCACCAAAATCTGGCTAATTAGCAAAATATCATGTAGTAAATCACATTAAAATTCTAGGGACTATATGTCAGAAATTCAAGGTAGCTGTCACTAGATAGTTTTAGTGCTTTATTTAGTCATAAAACAGTCATTGGTTGGGCAAAAGCTGCTCCTCCAGCTGTGAAATTTGACATGTTGGGAAACAAAATTAAATTTTAATTTATTTTCCAAGTTTGCAGATATAGACCTTATCACTGACTTAGTAAACCATCATCACTCTCTATAACAAATCTCGTAGGTATGCTATGCATGTATGTATTTATTCCAGTACCTCGCAGACCACATTTTTCTAAAATATAATTTATAAAAATTAGTTACTATTGTCACCCCAATAAACTTTGATTAAAATAAATTAAAACTAGAAAATTAAAAGAAAATTGAAAACATACAAAAAGCACATTTTTAATCATTAGATTTTACTGGCATAAAATCACTCTATTGAATTGCCATAAAAGTTTGAAAGCATTTACTCAATTTTTGCACTTATTTCATTGGAGACTTAAAGCAAAAAGTTCTGAATATTATTTTCTGTTTTAGCAATTAAATATATAATCCATACAGTTATTTTCTTAAGCATGTGGGTGGTTGCCTTTTATTACTAAACAGACCTTGTTTACTCCACATTTTTAAACATATAAATATGCATACAACATAAAATAGTTTCAATTCTAAAGACTACTATATTATAAGCTATTAACTTTATTTCTCATGCCAATTTGAGCTCTTAAATTTAGCTATTATGCAAGTTCTACATATGTAAAAAGATTCAAAAAGAAACTAGCAGACAAACATGATACACATAAACAAATATGTCTCATATGATAAAGGAAATATCTTCAGGCAAATTATTTTCATGATCCTCCCCAGAATGTCGACTTTGTAACTACCTTGTTTCTTCTACTTCTAGTTTTCTATGTAATACTCCATTATACTTGGCTGTTTTCCACTAATATGATGATGATACATAATAAAACTTAATCCACTAGTTTTATTTTATGCCTCTGCATCTGAGCATCAATCTGTAATTTTGACAATGCTTACATGCCAAGTGTTTTTTCCGGGTCACATGTGTACTTATTTCAACAATAAGTTGCTATGGTAGTAAGGGGTGAAAAACTCTTATAGCAGTAAAGAAAATCTAGACAAGAGAACATTGCTGCTTTAGTAGGACAAACAGCATGCTGTGATGATAATAATATCCTAGTGAGAGAATATATGACGTCAATTAATTATTCTTAAAATATTTTGTAAAATGCCAAATTATTCTGTGAATCTAAATGCTGCACACCAACATGGGCTAATATTTCAACCTGAGGGAGTATGTTTGTATCTACGTGTGTTTTGTGCATCTTTTAACTTACTTTTATGCAGCTATTGCTGTCAACTAAAATGAAACACAAAATAATAGTGTTTATTTAGAACTTGAAATATCTCATAGACATAGAAATTTTTTTTTTTTTTTTAGTATTTTAGTAGTTTGAAACCTGAAGGGATTGAGATACTGAAAGGTCAAGTGCATTGTCTCAGCGCATCCATGGCAGAGTTGATCTTGAGTCCTGGTCTGTCTGTCTGTCTGTCTGAAGAGGCTTCCTTGAACACTGTGTCATTGTAATTATAATATCTTGGATTTATAGAGCCAATTTCTCTAAAAAGTTCAGAAGAAATTTCTATCTATAATTCTCTTAATCTTTTCTCCTGAGATTTCCAGGAGCTTGAGTTTTTTATTAGTAAGCAATGGAAACTAAAATTACCCTTAATTGGAAAATAGAGAAATAGTGATATAATTATGTAAAGTGATTTTTTTAAGGTCACAGAGCAAATCAATGAGAACTAGAACTAAAATGTGTTTTATACTTTTTCATTGGAATATCTTTTACTGGTTCTCTTTTCTTGCAGAGGCTGAAATATTGGAAACAAATGAAGATACTGTTTTTAAACAATTTATTATATAGCATCCCGAGAAACTTAAAACATGTAAAGAAAAATTCAGAGAAATAGACACTCTTTTACACCATTTAAAAGTCAGGGTTAGAGATAAGTTTAAATTTATGGTTAGAAAAAAAATACAGTTGGAATATCTCTAGGACCACCTACAATCAGCCATGCATTACACATAGCAGATTCTTACTGCTTACAGAATAAATATATACATGAATGGGCCTAATAATAAAAATGATATTTATATAAAATAAAATAAACTCATATTTAAAAGTACTCATTCATTTGTGTACAATTTATATGTAGCAGACAATAAATTAGTTACTCGGAATACAAGGCTTATTTCATGATCTCAATGAGCTTGCAGTCATGCTGAAGAAACACACAGGTAAAAAGCCAATTTACTCACAGAATATAAAGTGCTGTGACCTAAGTGGACACCAGTCTCCTAGTGGGGTGTCACAGTTGTCTTGGGAGGAAGCAAAGCCTGGTGATGTTAGATGTTCCAGGAAGAGGTAATTATGTATACAACCCAGAAAAAAAGCCAGATTCACTGTGAAGAGAACACCAGATCAAGAACAATTTATACTCATGGACACCCATACACTGAGTATTATTCTACTCTAATCATCTAAAAGATTTTGAAGAAAATTTAGAAAATTTTAGTATAGGTGTAGTTTATGGCAGAGGTGGTATGCTAGTATGCAATAGCCATGTCTATATTCTGGTGAAAATCTCTACATTTCAAAGCCTGGAAGGCTGAAAAGTTTATTTAACTAGATTTCTTCAAAGGTAGATCTCAGGATGCAATGGATCCCACCAATGTGAAGCTGGCACTTACATGAGATTTTGAAGACAGAACTGAAGGATGGTATTCCCAGTGCTTCAGCTGGCTCTGCTAACAGACGTGCTTTGGGAGATACTGAGTATTTTTGCCTGAGCATTTGAGTGACTAGTCATGAGCTCTGTGGTTGTCAAGAGGCATTGGCAGCAGGTTGCCAGGAACCTCCTGAGCCCCAGAGAACAGCTATGACAGAGCCGTTCTGAACACAGCAGCTCCCCAGCAGCCTACCTGTGCCCATCTTCCTGAAGAGTGTAGGAAGTGGTACCCCTGTCCAGTGTGATAACGGTGCTACCGAAGTCTTTTCCAGAGGCCCTGTCAAAATCCCACTCCTCTAGCTCTAGTAGGAGCACCCAATTTCCTGTACCAAATCCCTTTGACTTTTAGTAGCTACAATTGTGTATTTTTTGCTGCAGAACTCCACAGATGCTTGGGAAAACACGGTTTTATGAAAATAAGAAACAAATGAATCTGTCACCACCTATGGGAAAATGTATTTATACATTTTAATTGTTCCTAAACATACTGCATTCTCAGTAATTTATATAATGTCTTATTCACCTCTAGTGTCACTCATTTTATATGGCACCTAACATAATATAGTTGCTTAGGAAATGACAGCTGATCGGCTAAAATCAATCAAATAACAATTTCATCAATCTATCCAAATTTATTTATTTTTAAGATTTTATTGGGGGAGGGGAACAGACAAGTTTCTGTCCTTTTGTTCTTCAGTCTAGTTGTTGAGGATGTCGCTTCACTGGCCCATTTTGGTTTTATCATTGCACTCTTCCTGGGTGTGGCAATCGCTCACCGGCCATTGGACAGCAGCTCACGCCGGCTGCCAGCCACTCATGGTAGCTTATGGAAGCCCACTGCAGCCTACACCATCACTGGCAACTCATGGCAGCCCAGCTCCAGGTCGAGCAATGGTTCACCATCTTAGTTGTAGACAGCGCAGCACTACTGGCCCCCATGTGGGATCTGAACCAGGGCCCTGCTGCTCAGAGCCAGAGTCCCAAGCCATCTCTTAACCAATGAGCTACTTGGCTATCCCCCAAGTTTATTTTTTTTTAAACTTTAACTTTTGAAAAAGATCCTGTTTTATATGTTAATTATAGATGAGAGTATATAAGATATTTCATTATCAAGTTAATAGATTTTTACCTATAAAATTTCCTGGTGTTTTGGGTAACAAATTCACAAGCTAATTCTTTCCTTTCAAATTGTGATAGATACACTAAACAACAATGACTTTTGCCATATCCAGCAAAACCATGAAGGGAATTAAAGAAAGTTCGATAGGAGATTGACAATACTGAGACACCTGCATGTTAATTTATACGCAGTTGAATTTTACTTCCATGAGCATCTGATAATGATTTAAGGTAATTTCAACAGAGTATTGGTCACAAATGATGGCATTTTGTGTTTTATAGTTCTCTTCATTAACAAAATGATGTAAAACTATTTAACAGGTCACCAATTTTGTTATTTCATACATCCAAAATAAGGTCACTAAACCATCACTAGTCTGAGTAAAGAATAAGCTACAGAGAATCAGCCAAGATTAATTCTGTTTATTCTTCATTATGATTATATTATGAATAAAATATAAAAATAGAAAATGAAGCATATAGACTGTATAACAAATCATGTTATAATTAATATTGTATCATGGAAGGATGGCAGGCATCTTATTCTCTGCCAATAACAAACATCTATACCTGGACAAAAATGTAAATATCACTCAGGTCTAAAATTTATCTGCAAATTCACTATCTGGGTTCTAATCTCTTTAATAAGTTACTTCTAACCAAAGTAATGTAAATAAAAACAAGACACTAGGACTTCAGTGAGAAGTAGGGCTAAAAAGAACACTATCAAGAATAATTTCTCTCTCCATAGTTCTCTATTTATTCTCCAGAAAACTCTCACCAGACACCTTGGCTAGTTTCAGCATATTTATCTGTGGGCACGTAACTATCAGCAACAGCAATGCCAGTTCTCCAGGTCGCAGCTTCACATTTACTCTGCTGAGCATGACATGCTCAAGACACGAATGATTTAAAAATCACAGCAGGTGGGCTGTCTGTCTCTGCAGACCTAGTGAGTCTAGGCTGATCAGCATGGTTGATGGGCAGGGGGAATGTGTTGATGGAAAGATGTGGGCACGTTGGGTGAAAATGTGCCAGGAACAATCACATGAAGGGAATTTTTAAAAATGGAAATCGCTCTATCTCTCCATTCCTTGATGTTTTGGCCAGGTCATGACAATGGGAACAGACAGTTACATGGAGAATGGGTATGCTCTTGGGGACTTCCTGAGGACTTGGATACAACTGGTTGAGCCTTACTACTGGTTATTGAATTACTTGATAATGCTGCACTTTTATGGTTCTAGCAATTCTGTTATTTATCCTCTTTCAACAACATCTCTACCTCATATAGTTTATTAATATTCATTCATACATTATAAGGTGACACAAATTAATAAAAAGAAGTTTGCTCTAGCACATGTCTAAAATGATATGATCTGGCAAGTATAGGGGGTCAGCTGAAGGTTTTGATTCATGGAGCCTTGAACTGATTCATGGAGTGATGTTAGTAACCTCAAATCTATCTCTAAATGGAAAGAAATTAGATTAACAACAAAATAGTAAGTGTGCATATAGAAACTAAGGGAGGAGAAGTGGTGTGAGAATGACCCTCTAATTCGGCACAGACAGAAATCTGGGTTACCACATTATAGACAAGGCAATGTTCAAAGCCAGGACAGCTTCCTTTAGTCAAATAAGATACAAAGACATAGAGGCATAACAGATAAGGAAATGGATTCCAAAGCATCAATAGGCCCCACCAAATAGCTATAATTACATGTCAAATGATGTCATGTTACCGATATGTGAGTGTGATATTTCAACGTCAGTACAATTAGTTAAAACATGAAAAATGTTACTGGCTTTATTCACATAATGTCAAAATGTCTCTTTGTCCGTTTCTTGTGAATTACAGTAAATGTCTTATTAAACTACAGATGTTCCAAGCTGTTTCAGAGTAATAAAATTTAATAGAACTTAGAAAGTCTTGAAATTATGCCATCATCGTAAAGAAACCCAAGGTATTTTTATGGTTCACAAATATTCATCAGAACATATAATTATTTAGTCTGCCACTTAATCACTCATGTTTGGTCTAAGGTGAAACTATATATAAATAAATAAACCAAAAATATATCCTAGATGTCTTTAATATTTAGTGTTTGCTGTGTGCATCAACCATACTTTAACACGAATTTAAGGTTTTTCTAATAAGGAGTCCAGATCTTATATCGGATCCACATGTTTGTCAGATATTATCATTTTATTTTCCAGATCTGATGGAATGCCGTTCAAGAGATTCAATTTCTCAATTGCCTTTTTGCAAAAGGTTGGAACCATTTTTGTATCTTATCGTGTGTCCATTGTGCCATGTGCTATTACACTGTATATGCAATTTATACATGCATTTGTTAGGTGGAGTCCAGCAAAGGGAGGAAAAAGGAGCAAGCTTTAAATGGGCGATTTTCAGGTCCCTACTTTCCTCAGAAAGCAATATGGGGAGGGGTGCTAGCCTCTTCGTGAGATTGCATTATGATCTACTGACCCTGAAAATAGGGTCAGAAGGAGGTCTGTCTGCTAACTGGAAAACTAATCAATATAATTCAATATAAGGACTGGTGCCCCCAAATCACATACCTTCTCTTCTTTTCTGTTCCCTCCACTGTCACGCTGATACTCCAGCGTCTTCCACCTATGATTCTCCCTCCATTGCTCACACACCCGTAGTCCTGCATGTAGGCAAATGTTAATACAATAATTATAAAAATCTTACATAATTGGTTAGATATATAAAAATCAAGAACTTTTAGCTGAGTATCATTTTTATACTCAACTTGCTTGAACGAAGATTTATTTGTTCAAAATGTGATTTAATTTATCTCACTTAAAACAATAACTTGAGGGTGTAGCTTTTTTCAAGTAAAATAAATGTATAGAATTATATATTTTTTTCTAATATATCAATTTTATCGTTTATACCAAAACCCAGTTATTTAGATCTGTAGCAGGTTTGCAAAGAAACTTCTCTGTGTACCAGTCTGCATCAGATTCCGATCAGGTGCAGTTACTGAGAAGGAGAGCAAGACAAAGGGTAAAAGGTCACTGGTGACTAATTTTCTGAAAACTAGCAGCTTGTGTAAGTAATAGAACATTTATTGCCTTTCGATGTCATCCCGGCAATGAGCTAGAAAATCCATAAGAATTCCCAGCCCCAGCCTTTATTAAGGCATAGCCCTGGATTAGTTTAATGTGCAATTTAAAGTCACTGCCTGCCAATACTTTGCTTACTTTTTGTAAGTAGAGCCATTTTCTACCCCTACCTCCCAATCAAGTTGTCAAAACGTAAAAAAAAAAAAAAAAAGTGTTTTTCCCAACCATTTGAGAATGTATCTATTTTCCACTTTAAGTTATACATTTATTTCTTCTTATATAGTACAGATTCTGATAAAATGACCAACCTGGGATGAAGCTCTTGTTATTCACAGCAAACTCATGACAGTGCAGAAGGTAAGGCCTGTTCATTTTGTGCCTATCTGCTCCTGCCCAGGTGTACCAGGCCTTAATATTTCAGTGTTATGAAATATTTAGGTGTCCATAACTGTTTTATAGAATATTTGCAAATATAATTACAATACCAAAGTAATTTTTTCAACTAGAAAAAAAAATTAAATGTTTATAAAAATGAGTCTTAACAGAGTAACACTACCAGATATGTGGATAAGAAGGGGAATTCACATTGCATGATGCTAAGAATTGTGTATATTTTATTTCAGAATCCTCTAAACAACTTCATAAAGTGGGCTTCAACACCATCTTTTTAAAGATGAGGAAACTGTAATTCAGGAAGTTTAGTAAACTAGCCAATGTCACAGAACTAAAGAATTAGTAAATTTTGTTGTAATGTAAATGTCCCTAATTCTTTTTACGACTCTACACTGTCTTCCAAAAGCATGTTGTGGTCAGAATATCCTTCAGGGCTTCTGACAAGGTCTCTTATTTAGTATAAACTAGATATTTTTAAGATTCTGAAACATGTTTAAAAATGCCAACCAGGGCTCCATATATTTAATACAATACTGAGTTCAGACTCATAGAAAACAAAAGGAGGCATTTCATAAATAGAGGAATTTTAAAGGAAGCTTATTTTCTTTGGTCATTAACTCTATAAAATGAGGATCAGGGCATGGAAGCGGGTATCAGATGAAACAGAAAAAAAACAAAATTTTGCTGGTGATTCTTTGAGACTTTTTCCTGATATATTATTATTATTATTATTATTATTATTAAATACTGTTAAAACAATATTTCAGAGTTAGATTATAATTCTGATATTTGTTTTGCCTAAAATCATAAAAATAAAACTGGGGTAGGCATCTGTTTCTAATCTGTTGGTATCCTTGTTATCTCCCATAGTTCTTGGCACATAGAAGGTGCTTCTTAAACATCTGTAGTTGTATATAATGGCCAATGAAATATACACTCCCAGCAAAATCCTCAAAAAAAAAAGCTACAACACAGGTCATTAAGATAGAACAGAATTATTCCTCCCTCAGTTTGGACTGAGGTGCCAATAAAATAGATATCAGGTTTCAAGGTAAGATAAATTTCCAGTACAGACTTTTCAAAACAAATGGTTTAGAACTGGGCAGGGCCAAGGGGGTTCCTTTCTGAAACACCTTAAGCCTCATGATAGGCTCTTTTTTGGGAAGACTCGAAGAGGTGAAAATGTGTTCTGTGCTACTGGGAGGCCAGGAGTCTGGGGCCAGAATTACTCTATAGAAAGCTAAAACAAGCAGTGTATGTAGGATAGAAGGGCTTTGTTAGAATTGCCCTCTTCTCCAAGACTTTGTCAGGGCACAGGATGTGCTCGGGTTTTCCTTCGAATTCATGTGGGTCCTCCAAGGACAACAGAACCCCAGAAGCAAGAAGATGGATGTAATGACCAGTTTACTAAGAGCTGAGGAAAGGGGTCATAAGAGACCGCTAGGAATATAAATGCATTTTTCCAGGGTTAAGAGAGTTGCACATTATAAGTATCCAGGGATGAGACTTACCAAGATCCCAGAAAATTACACCTCAAGAAAATGAGTCCTGTTTAAATATGAAGTCTAACAATTAAGTTCCTAAACTTGTTGCAACAATGTTGCTAAACTTTTTCTGATATCAGAGGGATTATTCATTATGAGTTTGTACCAACCGGACAAACAGTTAACCAAGTTGACTATTTGGAAGTGCTGAAAAGACCGCGTGAAAAAGTTAGAGGACATGAACTTTTTGCCAACAATTCATGGCTCTTGCATCACAATAATGCACCAGCTCACAAGGCACTGTCTGTGAGGAAGTTTTTAGCCAGTAAACAAATAACTGTATTGGAACACCCTTCCTACTCACCTGATCTAGTCCACAATGACATCGTCCTTTACTCAAAGATAAAGGAAATATTGAAAGGAAGACATTTTGATGACATTCAGGACATCAAGGATAATAGAAGGGCAGTTCTGATGACCATTCCAGAAAAAGAGTTCCAAAGTTGCTTTGAAGGTGGACTAGGTACTGGCATCAGTGCATAGCTTCCCAAGGGGAGTACTTTGAAGGTGACCATAGTGATATTCAGCAATGAGGTATGTAACACTTTTTGAAGGATGAGTTCGCAAACTTAATTGTCTGACCTCGTACTGGCCAAGTCTGGAGACCACAAAGCCAGTGGACATAGTACCTACCCAATTAAGAGCTCACTTCTCTCTTTATCACTCTTCCTCTCTAAACTCTCAGCTAGGAGAAGTCAGAAACAGCTAGTCACAGAGGGGAGGGGAAGGAGGAAAGACAAAACAGAGAAAAAGCCAGAAACATCACCCTGTTCCATTTTAGATTTCCAGTCCAAAGCAAGCCTACTTTGGGGAAGGGGTAGATTTAATATTGAATTAGTTTTGAAGTTTTGATTAATATATTAGACTAGATAACCTCAATTTTGAAGTGATACAGCATGTGTGACTTAATATGAAGGCAACACTGTGTGACACCAATGAACCAGAGGTTTTGAGCAGGAACAAAGGAAGAGTAAATCCTCTTGACTCATAGTCCTGGTACATCAGAAATATTAGAATATTGTTTCTGCTAGGTTATTTGTTCAACCACTCTGTCAGAGACCACATTCACCAGTGGCTCAAGAAAGACAAAGTTGTGTTTCTCTCTCACATTTCAGTCTGGAGGAAAGCAGTCCATCGCTGCTCCTTAAGGTTGCCTGGGAAACACAGGCTCTATCTATTAGCACTGTGTCTTTAGGGTGGAAGCCCCTGCTCACTTCCATTTTCTTATATAATCACCAGGAAGGAGGGCAGAGTGAGGCAAAAATCATGCCTCTTCTCTGAATGCTGCACAGAATAGTCTGTCACATTGCTGAGGCCACAGCTTAACGACGGGCCTCACCCAACCATGAGAAAACTTGGGAAAAGGTAGATTTATCCTAGACAACCACTAGTCCAGCTATATGTCTCTTATCTTGAATGAAGGGAAGAACAAATCTCGATCACTGCCATTGATGTATTCTGAAGGAGTAAAAAATAAAACAAAAATGGAAATTTAATTCAATGTATAGATTGCAGGACCCATAAATAGAGCCCAATTATCTCTCTTAAATAGTAAAGCCAGTTCTTCAAAGCTTGCATATTATTTATTTAGTAAATATTATTTGCAGAACCAGTTTATAAAACAAAACAATGACGTTGACACAAAATTTGCTTGGGTACCTTAACGTTTCCTCTGTAGCCCCACTAAAGTCACAGGCAGTCAGACTTACCACCCCCAAAGGCCCAGAGGAAGTTGAGCAGCTGGCTATAACTGGAAAGTTGAACCTTCTTGCTTAACATTAAATATTGATAAAAATTTTGTATTCTGGCACATAATACATGCTTGTTTCATAATAAAGTAACACTTTCAGTTATTTAAAAATCAGTATAAATATAATTTTCCATTTTGAGAAGCCATACACAAGCCACAAAAAGATTAGTGTAATAAATATAAAATAATTCAAATGACAAATAGGTAACTATCAAGTATTTTGATGATTAATGCATATCTAAGCTTTGAGTCAATCACATAGAAGTCTGCTAACAGATTACCAAATATAAAAATATTGGAATTTTGTAGGGCAACAAGAAACAAACAACAACAAAAAACAACAACAATAGACTAAGTAGGTGAATAAAAGAACAAAAAATTCAATGAAATATAAATAATAAACAAATATATTTTTAAACATTTATCCTCAATAATAATCAAGTATCATGCACCTTACAACAATCTAAAGCACAATTTTAAACAGACTAAGCTGATAAAATGTTGTTTAAAATGAAAATATTTAATGTTTCTGACTTTACAATAGAGACTTTTAAATTGCTGATAGTATCATGAATTTGTAAAACTTGTTAGAAAACCAGCATACATATATGTTGTAAAAATAATAAAATTTTTCATTCTCTTTGACCAACTAAACCCACTACAGGGAAATCATATTTAGGATTCAGTTCTCTTAAATAGAAGGTGTTATTATTAAAGTATACCATAAATTGAAAGATTTGAACATAATTTAAATGTCCAGCCATAGGGGAATGTTTTAATAACTTATGGTACATCACATTGGGTAGCTATTACAAGTATTTTTAAACTATTTGTACAAAATTGGAAAATATAATAAACATTTTTAAAGACAAACTATGACTATGATGATCCAACTTTGTAAAATATGTATAGACAAGTTCCAGAAGAAAACGTTTTAAACAGAGTCAATTTTGTTAATAATAATTGTCCATTATGGAAAAATTTTACTTTCTTAATTTTTTAAAGTATCTGATATTTTCATATTTTTTTTAAATGTTAGATGTGGCAAATGTGTTATTCATGGTTGCTCCAAATTCTTTATAATTTCTCTAAATTTTTATTGTTTCACCAAACTGTGATTCCCAATGTAGAACACACAAAAAAGTATACATAAATTAAATATATTATTTATTGTCTATTGAAGTAAAGCCCCATTATGGTATTGACAGTATCAAAAACATGACTAGTTATAATCCTTATTCTGAATAGTTTATAATCAAGAGTTAAAACAGATTACTAATGCTGCTATACTTAAAATATGAGAAATTTTACTATTAGGGAAATGTTTATTCCCCACAACACTGATTTCAGTGAGGTAGGATTTTCTCTTAAAACTGTTAATTATTGCTTCATTCTATTCTCCTCCCAGTGAGACAGAATAAGTTACCTGGTTTGTGAGTTTGGGAAAGGAATTGGGCATGGATTTCTCAGCCTTTTCCTCCCATTTATTAGAAGCCAGCTGCTTATAGAAAACGTGTTCATCAGAGACTTACTTTTGTTCAATATTATCTGTAACTAAGTTAGTAAGTCAATATAACTGTGGGATTCAGTATTAGGAAGCCCACTGCTGCTAAGTCCTCAACTTCTAGTCTATTGATTATCAGTAATAAATACGATGTCATTCTACCCTTGTCTGTTATTGAATTTATAATTCAGAAATGGAACAAAAAGAGAGCTATATTTTGGCCCCTTTAAGTCCTAACTTTCTAAAGTGGAACAAATAAAATATAGTGGGAATTCAGGTAATGAGAAGAATTTTGCTGCATCAGAAAATATTTAGCAGGGTAAATGAATAACACATTAGTTAGTTTTAAAGTTTGTGTAGATATTCGTCTGGCTGGAGGAACAGCGGGGGATGCAGGAAATTAGTAAGAACTTGACAAAATGTCATGGAAAGAGAGAAAGTAGATAAGTGTAATGCTCATTTGAGGAAGATGAGACTTTCTGGCTTGCCTACAATAGTTGTCTGTTTGTAAACTATGTTCCAGATAACATTTTTTTTTAAAATCGATCCTACTGTTGATGGGTATTTGGAGAGTTTACATTTTTGGCTAGCATAGTGAGTGCTGTTATGAACATTTGAGTATATGTCCTTAGGTGAACATATATACAAATTTCTGCTGGGTATAAACCTAAGAATATTTGGGTCATGGGGTACAGATATGTTCAGCTTTGCTAGATATATGTATCGACCATTCTGATATACTGTTTTGCAAAGTGTATGTTTAGAAAGAACTTTGCCCGTTTTTTTATTGATTTTATTTTTCCTATTGACTTCATAGTCCATTGTCAGGGAACTTCTAAAAATTATCTTAGAGGGACTGTGAAAGCCATGGGACCTGCTTGAAATTCTATACAGCTCTTAGAAAGAAAGTGTCAACATAATAAGCTCAACAGGAGATGATGAGAAAGAATAATTTCTTTTTATGCTTGAATCTTACTAAGCCCAACTCAATTAGGAAAATAGTAATCCTTGAACACATTTATATTTATACTAAATACTTATGTATACATACATATGTTGTTAATTTACCAAAATGAAGTTGTGTTATATACATCAATTTTCTTTCACTTAATATACATTATTTTATGGCCACCTCTCCAGGTAAATACACACAGATATGCTTCATTATTGTAAATAATTAACTACCTGGCTTTATTATAACTCATACCACCATTTTTTTATTAATAACAATTTAAGTTACAACCAAGTTTTTGTCCTATAAGCATTGTTTCTATAAGCATTCTTGTACACATAGCCCTATGTATATGTATACTAGGACTATATGTACAAGAATGCTTATAGGAACAATGTATGTTGATGTTGTTGTTATTGTTGTTGTTAACTGATATAAATTCCCAAAGTCAGCTTGCTTTATGCAAATTTATATCAGTGATGAGACCCTTGGCTCAGCCACAGTGTTTAAGTACTCTGGTTACAAGGCTCACTTTGCCTCTTATATATTATTAAAAGAATAGACTGAATAGCTTTCATAATGATTAATTCTCATGCACTTTCTGATATTCCTCCATATGCTCATTTTTTATACTTGACTACATTTGAAAAGTCCTTCGCGATTGTGCTAAACAGGAATCTTAGCCCGGCTGAAGGTGCACAGTCTCATTGCACATTGGGAATGCATTAAGTGTGGTCTGGCAGCAAATTTACTCTTCTTAAGTGATTTCTAGGTGAAACATATAACATCCTGACAACAGGTTGCACTTGTTTCTGACTTGACAGCTGGTTCAGACTTGTACAGGCTAGAGGATTCACTTTGGAATCAGCCCACATCTATTCACTAGGATTTTTTAAAATGCAGTCAAAGTGTTGCATTTTAAAAACCTTTAAGTAGCTCTCTGATGAACTTCAGAAGAACGTATTTTTTTCCAGTTAGTTTTCTCCATGTAAAGTCAAATTCAACATGTTCATTGAATTTGCAGGCATCCCCTTCAAACCTGGTTATTTTTCAGCATTTCCACCACAGTTAATGGTGTAATGAGCTAGAAATCTGAAGGCCATTTTTGACAGTTTTATCTTGTTTTTACTTACTATGCCAAGTTTATTGTCAAATGGTGTTGATTTTACCTTTGGAACATCTCTTGAATTTATGGCCTTATCTCTATTCTTGCTCTTTCCACCTTGGTACAATCAGTCTCAGTTTCATCCTGGTTCACCAAAATTCCATAAACTGTTCTCCACTCTGTGACTGAAGTGATCTTTTTCAAAGCACAACTTTATGTTACTTCTCTCATTAAAGCCTTTAAATGGTTTCCTTTTGATCTTGTGATAAAGGCAAACATACTTAATACAGCCTGCAGGGCCCTGGGTGATCTGTCCCTGCCTATTCCTCCAACAGCATCTTTCACCAAATCTCCTTTTGTTCCTGGTGGTTGTGGCACACTGGTCTTCATTCAGCTGCTTGAATATACCAAGATCTTTGGGTTCAGAGCCTTCGGTATATGCTATTTCCACCCCTGGAGAGCTCTCAGTCTTCCCATATTCCTAAACTCCCCTTCATCTAGTTAATCCCTCCTTACCTCTTATAACTTGATACAGACATTACCTCCAAGTAAAGCTTTTTTAACCCTCCCGAAACAGTCCGTTTTCCTCTGTCAATGCACAGTTACCGTTTCCTACATAATACATATTTGAATTTATAGTAACATATTTATTTCTGTGACTGTTTGATTTATAGCTGTCTCCCTAATTGGTCCATAAGCTTCATGACAGGTTTTTCTATTTTTCCTTACTTGTATATATCAGTAACTTTTTACAGTATCTCTTATATGGTCAGGACACAATAAATATTTGCAGAAAAAAAAGAATATATTCATATTTTCTTTGGGTCTTCTAGATCCATTTTGAGATAATGTGATCTTCTAAATGAGATATATGATACAGAAATATATGTAGATTCTTTTTTTTTTTTTTTTAGCTGAGCCATCCATGCTACCTGTTGGCAGCTCAGCAGCTGCTCAGCTCGGGCTGGACTCGAACTGCTGTTGCTCAGAGCTCAAACTCTTGAGCGAGCTCTTAACCAACGGAGCCACTCAGCCGGCCCTGTAGATTCTTTATTAGGAAATACTCTTTGTAGCAAAATAAAATGGAATAAATGTTGATATCAGAAAGGTCACTCATATGAGTGAAAAAATCTATTTATAATTTACTCAGTTTCCCAGAGATGTTCTATATGATGGCTAAGTGTTAATCTATTAAGGGGCTCACCAGCATTTCACTGGACTTCCTGACCTTGACACTGGCTAGTAGATCATAGATGAAGCATTGGGAATACCACAATGTCCTATGGCAGCTAGACAGAGAAAGTCTTTCTAAGTTCTTTAGTGAACAGGTTTCTATTTCAGACATTAAAAAGACACTTGGTTTGTTGGAGACAATGGACGTGGGGGGAGTGCACTGAGCAAGACAGAGTGGCCCCAGAGACAGCAGAGACTAGACCATGTGGAGCTGCTTAGTCCATTGTGAGAATTTTTAATTTTACTTAAAGGTCCTAGAAAACCACTGAAGATTTTAAAGTTCAGAAGTATATAATTATAAATTTAAAAGGTCTTCGCTTGTACTATGAGAATGAGCAAGTATTACTTCAAGGAAGCACACTGAGAGGGTTTTTTTAATAATAAAGAGGAAAAATGGTGTCAGATAGGGCTAGTGTGGCCACAATAAAAACTGAGAGACATGGACATATCTGAGAGGAAGATGTCAGGCATGAATCTCAGATTTATACTTTGTACAAGTGAATGGATTAGGCGACTGACACCATTTGCTGCAATGACGCTGACTGGAGAAGGAATAAGATTAGAGGAAAACCAAGAGTAGGTGTTTGGACAACATACCTGTTAGACATCCAAGTAAATATATGGGTGTGAGGCACAGAAGAGCAATTTAGATTGGAGATACAAAGGTAAGTAACACCCATATCTGAACGTCATTCATCATGATGGAGCCACAAAGAAGACTTGAAAGGGGTTCTTAAAGTATTGGGAGATGATGTAAGAAAATACGTCAACGCAGGGCCGGCCGAGTGGCTCAGTTGGTTAAGAGCTCGCTCAAGGGTTTGAGCTCCGAGCAACAGTGGTTCGAGTCCAGCCCGAGCTGAGCTGCCGCTGAGCTGCCAACAGGTGGCAGGATGGCTCAGCTTAAAAAAAAACAAACAAAAAAAAAACAGAAAATACGTCATCGCAGGGAAGGAACGATCATGTTTGGAAAATGTTGAGTGAAAAGTAAGATGAAGATAGAAAACAACTTATTATTTTCTCTTTCTTTCTTTCTTTCTTTTTTTCTTTCTTTCTTTCTTTTTTACTTTCTCTTATTTTTTTATTTTTATCTTGTGTTAGCTTGGGCAGCCAAAACAGAATACCATAGACTGGGTGGCTTTAAAAACATACATTTATTTCTTATAGTTCTGGAACCTAGAAGTCCAAGATTATGGTACAATTTCTGGAGAAAATACCTTCCTGGCCTTCAAATGGCTGTCTTCTGACTGTAGATCTCTCTGGCTGAGAGATCACCTCTCTTGTGTCTTTTATAATGGCACTCATTCCATTTATGGGGACTCTACCTTCATGATATAATTGCCTCTCAAAAGTTTCACATCCAAATACCATCACACTGGGGATTAGGACTTAACATATGGGTTTGGGGAAGACACATTCAATCCATAGCAGATCTGGTAACCTAGATATCATGAATCATTTTCAATTGAATGGTAGTGTTTGGGAAGGGATTGTTTCATTATTCTCATTGAAATGAGCTGAATATTCCAGGCATAGGCTTCAAAGTTATGGTTTAAAAGTTTTCATCCTAAGGGCCGGCCGAGTGGCTCAGTTGGTTAAGAGCTCGCTCAAGAGTTTGAGCTCTGAGCAACAGCGGTTCGAGTCCAGCCCGAGCTGAGCA
>NW_017731376.1:4213100-4304516 GCF_001890085.2 Hipposideros armiger | reverse complement strand
AACTAAAAGAAAAAGGTTGTTTATAGCTGAGTAATACTCCACTGTGTAAATGTACCATAGTTTCCTAATCCAGTAGTCTACCAATGGGCATTTTGGTTGTTTCCAAGTCTTGGCTATTGTGAATAGCACCGCAATGAACATAGGGGTGCATATATTTTTTCGAATTAATGTCTTGGGTTTTTCTGGATAAATACCTAAGGGTGGAATTGCTGGGTCATAAGGTAGTTCCATTTCCAGTGTTTTTGAGATACCTCCATATTGATTTCCATAGTGGCTGCACTATGCAGTCCCCCCAATAGTGCACCAGGGTTCCCTTTTCCCCACAACCTTGCCAGCATTTGTTGTTTGTTGATTTATTGATGATAGCCATTCTGACCGGAGTGAAGTGGTATCTCACTGTAGTTTTTAATTGCATCTCTCTAGTGATTAGTGAGGTTGAGCATTTTTTCATATGCCTGTTGGCCACCTGTATGTCCTTTTTAGAGAAATGTCTCTTCATATCCTCTGCCCATTTTTTAATTAGGTTGTTTGGTTTTTTGGTGTTGAGTTGCATGAATGTTTTATAAATTTTGAATATTAACCCCTTATCAGATATCTCATTGACAAATATCTTCTCCCATTCAGTAGGTTTCCTTTTTGTTTTATTGATGGCTTCTTTTGTTGTGAAAAAACTTTTAAGTTTGATGTGGTCCCATATGTTCATTTTTTCTTTTACTTTCCTTGCCTGCAGGGATGTATCAGTAAAAATATTGCTCAGGGTAATGTCTGCAAATTTAGACCCTATATTTTCTTCTAGGAGTTATATGGTTTCAGGTCTTACAGTTACGTCTTTAACCTATCTTGAATTTGTTCTTGTATATGGTGTAAAGAGGTGGTCCAGTTTCATTTTTTTGCATGTGTCAGTCCAATTTTCCCAGCACCATTTATTAAATAGACTATCTTTATCCCAATGTAAACTCTTACTTCCATTGTCATAGACTAACTGCCCGTATGTGCATGGATTTATTTCTGGGCTCTCTATTCTGTTCCATTGATCTATGTGCCTGTTTTTATGCCAGTACCATACTGTTTTGATTACTGTAGACTTGTAGTACGTTTTAATGTATGGTAGCATTAAATCGTACCATTTACAATGATATGGATGGACCTAGAGAATATTATGCTGAGTGAAATAAGTCAGTCAGAGAAAGATAAATACCATAAGATCTTACTTATATGTGGAATCTAAAAAACCGAATAAATGAGAACTGTAAACAGAAATAGACTCAAGGACACAGAGAAAAACTGAGGGTTACTAGTTGGGAGGGGGTGGGGATAAAGGAGAAGGGGAAAGGACGAGACAATACAAATTGGTAACTACAATATGGCCTCAGGGATAGAAAAGACCGTCTGGGGAATGTAATCAATAAGGTTTTAAATATTTTTTAGGGGACCAGATGGACTCGTGTCTTGTTAGGGAGACCACTTCATAGATGGTGTAGAGGCCTGACCACCACACTGTATTTCTGAAGCTGATATTGAATAATATTGTATGTCAACTATAATTATATATACATATAGTCATGGGATGTGGAGTAGAGTGTGGGAATGGAGTCAATGGAATTGTAATAGATAAGTATGATATTGGGGGTGGGAGGGCAGTGGATGGGGGGAGGGGGGTTGTTACTTTGTGAGGGGTGAAAAGGATAACTATTGCATTGTTCTGTACACCTGAAACTAATAATAAAAAATAAAATAGAATGAGATAGATCAATAAATCCTCACATGCAAGAAAAAAAAGAAAAAAAGAAAAAGGTTGTTGTTAATGGTGAAAAATCATATTTCACATAAAAATACTCTTGAAGAAAATCCCAAGATCAGACTACACTAAGTCTATATTCATGCTAGACAATGATGAGCTGGAGCTAAATAGCTCACTGTGACCCCTTTAGATGTTGCCTCTGCTCTTCCTTTACCTCAGTCCCAATGAATCCATGTGGTTTTACACCACCACCTGCTTAATTTTACCTGCCTAGCCTAAGGACTTTGAACTTGCTGTTTCTGCTTTAGAGATTTGCATTGCTACAAACAACTTAAGGAAGAACTTATGCAGCCCTATTTTGTACTCCAAAATGACTAACATAAGATGTTGTACAAAGTAAATATGCAATAAAGTTCTGTTAAATTGAGTGTCCTCAGTTTTTATAAAATTGAGTAGCTTCAAGGAGGTACTGTAAACTCAGAAAAGGAATTTTTTGAAAAGCTTCAAGAACAAACTAACTTTACCATATACCAACATTTGTGCTAACCATACTCTTACGGATAGCATAATATTCAGATTGTGTGTTTCATTTAGTTATTCTTTCAATCCATACTCATATTCTATACGGTTCATTATTTGAAAATAATTTTAGTTTTTAAATTTCTAATATGTAAAATTTGTCATTGGTGTATAATGTGGTCCATAAAATGTCCACATGTTTTGTCAACTTTTTACTTCTTGTTATTCTGATATGCAATAGAGGCAAGTTGAATTACTGGAAGGAGATAGATGGATTCTATACTTGAGGACCAGAAAGACATGTGGCACCAACATGCTTCAGGATAAGACAGAGGCCTTTTGTGTAGCCCATCCTACTAAAGTAATTGATGGGCAGAAGACAGATCCCTATTGCCAAACACCCCCCCACACACACATATGTGCTGAATTTGTTTCCACACTGGAAAGAGTATGTATGTTTATATCCCTTTCACAAGGACTCTGAGCACTAAAAATTGAAACACATGACACTAGTTTAGTGCCTAGCACTACTGTATTTAATACATATCTTATCCTTCCTTTAAATTTGACCAATTAGTCATTGGTATTTTTTTATAAAATATAAACAATTGTATAATGTAATCAATAATTCTCACATTAGCTTGAGAATCATAGATTTTTCTCTTGACACCTAAGAGTGATATAGCTCATGATCACTGGGGAGCGAAGGCCAAAACCAGAGAACTGATCTAACATAGACCTGAAAAGATTAGATACCAGAAGACTTCAAACTGCAGAGGAGCAGAAAAAGATATGAATGGACAACAAGCAAAAGTGATTATACTGAATTCCTGTCTGGGTTTGCATACCTACAGGCTAGAAAACCAGTACATAAAGTCTGCTCACTCTAGTATCGTCCATAATTAATCTGTTTCTTTTGCATGGAAAATGCAGCTGTGTTTGTCTCCTTACTAGATACATTGTGTCTTACAACTTGATAAATAAACTAATTTCTTATTTCTATAGATATGCCTATATTCTAAGATGTGACCTAAGAAGAATGTGTGTGTGTGTGTGTGCATGCACGTGTGTGTGCAATTTCACCTTAAATTGGTAAAGTATAGGTGGAATTTTGAAATTCTACACAGCATGTCTACAGAAAATACTTTTGAGTATAATTTTCTCTACATGTGCTTTATTTGTTCACCCCCCGATATTGAGAGAGATTTAGGAAAAATAAAAAACAACCAAACCCTACTAATAAAAAAGAAATACCCGCATATTTTTTAAAAATGAGCAAAGAATGTAAAAGGCAATTTGCAGAAGAATCCTAAATGATTAATAAGTATATCAACCAACCTCATTAGTAAATAGGAAATTCACATTAAGCAGCATGATACCAAATAGACTTAAAAGTCTGAAAATACAAAATATTCTTAAAATGTAGAAAATAACATAGTTTCATACTCATTCAGTGGGAGTCAAAATGGTTACAACAAATTTGGAGATTTGTTTTGCAATATCTAGTAAAGCTGAGAATTTGCATCCCTTGCAACACAGCAATTTCACACTTAAATAGATACCTTAGAAATAGTTTTACTCTTGGAACTATAGACATGGAAACATATATAAGAATTTTCATAGTGGCTTATAGCGTGAAATTGGAAGCAACTAAATATTCATCAACTGGAAAACTGATTAGTAAAGAGTGATATTCATACAACTAAACGCTTTTCTACAGTGAAAACAAATGAAGAAGACTCTGTATATAAACAGTTTAATCTCTCAAACATAATGTTGAATGATAAAATAAGTTGTGAAACTTTTAAAAAAATGCCAGGCCAGAGCACAAGTTGTTCCTAGATATAAACATAGGTAGTCAAAGTTTCAAAAACATGCAGAGACGCAATACAATGCCTTCTCTATTAGCATCTTCAGTGAAAATGGGGGGAAAGGGAGTACAAAAGCACATTCAAGGTTACTGTAATGTTATATTAATTTTAAAATTTTGACTTTTTTTATTAAAGTTTATTGGGGTAACAATTGCTCGTAAAGTTACATAGGCTACAGGTGTACAATTCTGTACTACATCATCTGTATACCACATTATGTGTTTGCCACCCAGGGTCAGTTGTCCTTCCATCACCATGTATTTGATCCCCTTTACCCTTATCTACCATCCCCTCCCCCCTTACCCTCTGGTAACCACTAAACTATTGTCTGTGTCTATGAGTTTTTGTTTCTTCATTTGTTTGTCTTCTTTTGTTGTTTTCAGTTATCCCTAAAGATATATGTGCTCCGATGTTCATGGCAGCTTTATTTACAGTGGCCAAGACATGGAAACAACCAAAGTGTCCTTCGATGGATGATTGGCTAAAGAAGATGTGGTATATATGCACAATGGAATACTATTCTGCCATAAGAAAAGATGAAATAGTATCATTTGCAACAACATGGATGGATCTTGAGATTATTATGTTAAGTGAAATAAGTCAGACAGAAAAGTCAAGAACCATATGATATCACTGATATGTGGTATATAAAACTGAAAAATTTGACTCTTAATATTAGAAATTTCTAATATATAAACCATAGGTAAAGGGTGTGGGTAATATACAGCCTATAATTTTCTTTATGTATAAAATACTACATAACAAATATATTTTAAAGTGTGTTATCTATGCAAACTTAATGTTTCCATAACATGATGTACATATATCTGGTAGAGCAGTTATTAAGCTCCATTTAGCCTATCTGCATAGGATACTATCAACTTCACAAGTTTAAGACTATTGGTTATTCAGGTTTCTTTTTCATAGTGTTTGTGAATTTATTGCCTCAATAATTGTTGTTGAGTGAATTTAAATTCTATTATTAGAAATAGATGTTTGCAAAGTTACATGTAAAATTAGTAGTGTGCTGGTCAATAGTATAATAAAGAGCTTACAAAAGAAAACCGTCTTGCTACATGAAGGTTTCCTCTTCCTTCAACTCCCACTTTACTTATAGGATGTTATTTCATTACACAGACTTTTGCTGATGGTATGAGATGACTTCACAAAATATCATTTATTTGATATATTCATAGAAGTGAGTTATGAAATCCAGTTCATGGTCATGGCTGTAAATAAATAAGCAAATGCTTTAACTGTATTTCATATTTGTATTTTTCCTAACCAGGGCCAATATAATTTTAGGAGTTGTAGAAAGTAAAGGAGTACTTCAATCATTCTATTTTTTTATGTCTACATGTAAAACTGAGTGTGGTGATGATAAACCAGTCATATCAGTTAACTCTTTTATATTCTATATTGCATGGTTTTTCTTTAAAATCTTTGTGAAAGAACTTGTGACAAGCACCTCTAGTTAGATTATAGTATTATGATCAGATAGGCATTTGTTGCTGTTAATCAGCAGCTAGTTTTGAAATTTTTAATCAAAAGAAGAAGATTGGCTATAAATGCTAATACTTAAAGTACAAACAATATAATTACAAAAAATAAAATTTTAAAAAGATCTGATTAAACATTTGATGGTTTGGCATACATACATTGCAAATTTAAATTGGATAACAGAGTCCTTCCACAGTCTGAAGTTCATTCACCACCTCTCCCTGTGACCCACTACACATTGCTGGTATAGGCCTTGATAACTCCAAGGTGTTCTAATAAGTCTCAAGCATTTACAACCACGCCGGGATCAGCAACATTTCTGGATAAACCAGGAGTACAGCTAATGAGCAACATTGTCCATGTTCTGCCATAATACAATCTTTGTAAAATACTCAATTAGAAAAATCTAAAACAAACAAACAAACAAACAAAACTGTTTTGTTTCCCAAACTGAAAACTAATCTGGAGACAGGAAACATGACTTTTAAAAGGTGGAATATTTTTTTCAAATAAAATATTAAAAGAAAGATCAATATGTAAACTGGATTAATTTAAAGCTGCACAAATATAGAGGGAGGTTAGTAGAACAACCTCTTACCAGGCAGACAGTAACATATGTTGTCTAGTAAGAAGGACCTACATCTTTATGAGTCAAAGGAACAAGTTTCTCAATCACTGGCCCAGAGTTTCTGTTTCTGGATGGTGGAAAAGCTTTTACTGGACCAATCTTCCCACAAATAATTATAAACTCTGGACAAAGTATAGAAACAACTCTTTGAAGGTATCAGAAAATGTATTCTGTTTAACCCTTAAAAGAAGAAAACCACAGTGAATGAGACACAGGTTGTAAGTGGCTTTTTTCTAAGAGGACACTTCACAACACTCAAGATGTAGCAGTTAGAACTTACACAGAAAGCCACAATTTTATTGGCCATAGAAATAAGAGGTAATGTTTGCAATTGCAAAAAACAATTGGAAATCAAGGAAGTTACAGAAGAGAGAGCCCTAAAATGTGTGTATAAGTCCCCTTCAAATCCATGGCTTCTTCCCTTAATATGAATGCTTGGGAAAGAATCCAAAAAGTCCAAGGGAACTAACCAGATTTTTCAGCAACTGCCTATTATCGAGGAGACAGACTTTGAAATCTGAATGCTGCCAACTTATAGAAATTTGGTAAGCACATTAGGCTATTCTGTTGAAAACTTGGAAGGACCACACTCTAGAAGTAAAAAGTATATCGCAGGAATAGGGGATTTTCCCTAGGACTATTATCAAAACCTAAGACCCAGTTTAGTAAAGCGTAAACCAAGTATCTACATGTTCCAGGCCATGTGCCAGCAATTTAATTGCCTGTTAGAACAAAATTTTTCAGAGAACAAGAACATAATAATCTCTACAATGTATTACCTACAATGTCCTGTACATTATATTTTAAATTGCTAGCAAAATATTCAATAAAACAGAAATATGTGAACCATAGTCAAGAAAAAAAAATCAATTAACATAAACAGACTCATAAACATCTCAAATGTTGGAATTGGCAAATAAGGATTTTAAAATATTTTTTATTAATATTTAATAAAACCTAGAGGAAAGTATGGGTAAAATTTTAAAACAAGGAGGATTGTCAGGGTATATTTTAAAAGTATAAAAAATGAACCATATGATTTCACTGAAATGTGAGATATAAAACTGAAAGCAACAAAGGAACAAGACAAACAAATAAATAAAAACTCATAGACACAGACAATAGTTTGTGGTTACCAGAGGGTAACGAAGGAGGGGAGTGGTAGATGAGGGTAAACGGAGTCAAATGTATGGTGATGGAAGGAGAAATGACTCTGGTGGTGAGCAAACACTGTGATATATAGATGATATATTATAGAATTGTATACACTTGAAATCTATGTAACTTTACTAACCATTGTCATCCCAATAAACTTTAATTTTAAAAAAATGAACCAAATAAAAATTACTGAACTGAAAAATATAATATATGAAATAAAAATTTGCATGGGGTTGACATCAGATTAAGAAGAACAGAAGAATGGATCAATAAACTTAAAGACATTAACAAAAATCATAAACTGAACACAGAGAGATAAAAGATTATTAAACCACCATCTCAATGACTTATTTCATATTATGTTAAATATAAAATTTTATCTCACATTTGTATAATTTGTATCACAGAAGATGAGAAGAGAAAGAATGATGCAGAAAATATATTTTAATACATATTGGGCAAACTTTTCCACATTTAATAAAAAAACTATCCCAAATAATCAAGAAGTTAGGTAAATCACAGTAGGACAAGTACAAAAAAACCCCACAGCTCCACACAATATAGTCAAAATGCTAAAAATAAAAAGTGAAGAAATAAATCTTAAGAATAGCCAGAAGAAAAGAAAAATCTAAACCAAGGGAAACAAAGCATAAAAATATTGCTGACCTCTGATCAGAAATAATGGAAAGTAAAAGAAAACAGTATAATATATTTCAAATGCAGAAAAATTAGAGCCTACCAGGATAGGATTCTTTACCCTGAAAAACATAGTCTTCAAGAAATGAATGTGAAATAAAGAAATTTTCATTTTTTAAAGCTGAGGAAAATTGTCACCAGCACATACACATCACAAAAAATACTATTTGATGTCTTTCAGATAGAAGAAAATTACACCAGTTTTATTCACCATTGTACCAGCTACTAACCACTGCCATATGTAAGAAAAAGAAGTGAAAAAAAAATAGAAAAGTAGAAAAGGAAGAATAAACACTGTCTTTATTTTCACAAAGCATGATTGATTATATAGAAAACCCTAAGGTCTCTAAAAAACTTACCAGAGCTGATAGATTATTTATGAAGTTTGCAGCAAACAAGGTCAAAATACAGTACATATGAATTTCTATATACATACTAGGAACTAGCATGTGTAAGTACTTATATACAAAAGCAACAAACAACTGGAAAATGAAAATTTAAAAATTGTCCATCAACTTAAAAATATAAAATACTTAATGATATAATAAATTCAACTTCTCCATTATATATTTCCATTTCTATATATTGTCAGATAGAAGAAAAGATAAGTATGCAAGACTCCTCCACTGAAACTACAAAAATCTTGGAGATAAAGTAAAAATATCAAAATAAATGGATATATATGTCATGCTAATTAATTGGAATGTTCAATATTGCTAAAATGCTAATATTTCCCCAAATTATAAATTCAACACAATTTTAATCAAAATACTAGGAGGCTTTTTTTACCCTGGTTTAAAAAATGGCAACCTGATTCTAAGATACATATGGAAATGTAAAAACACATATATAGCTCAAATGGTTTTAAAAGAGAACAAAATTGAAGAACTATACTGGTTAGAAACATTCAAAGCCATAATAAATCAGAGTATGTGGTATTGGCCTAAAAAAAGAGAAGCAAATTAGTGGAACATAATAAATAGTCTAGACGTAGATCCACATACATATGGTCAATTGACCTTCACCCAAAATAATCCAACCCAGAAAAGATACTCTTTTCAACTAATGGTGTTGGAATTACTGAATAACTCTATGAGAAAAAAGGAACTACATTTATTGCCTCACACCTCACTAAAAAATTAATTTGAGGTAAATCAAAACCTAAAAACGAAAACTAAAGTATAAATCTAGAAAAAAAAAAAAAACCAGGGAAGGATACCTTAACAAACTTGAATAGCAAATGTTTCTTATGACACAAAAGCACAAATCATTAAAAAATGGAAAAATTGTAAGTTATTGAAATAAAAAAAAAACCAACAATGCTCATCTAAAAGCTCAACTAGGGAAATGAAATTGTTAGCCATAGATTTGGAGAAAATAGTCTTAATGCTTATAGTTAAAAAATTACATGTATCCAGAACATATAAAGAGCTCCCACCATTCCATAAAGTCTAAAAATCCAATTTATATCAGTAAAAGACATTAACAGACTGTTTTCCCAAGAGGTATTTAAATGGCCAATAGGCACATGAAAAGAAGCTCCACATAAGTGACCATCAAGGAAATGCAAATTAAAATCACAATGAGAATGACAAAAACAAAAAACTGACATCAAATATTCTTCAGGAAAGGGAGAAGCTAGAATACTAAAATATTGTGAAGGGAATGTAAAATGGTGCAACAACTTTGGGAAAATATTTGACAGATTTTTTTAAAACTAAGTGTATACCTAATGATGATTCCATTACTGGGTGATTATTCAAAAGAAATGAAAACTTTGGTCATTAACAATCTTGGCGAAAAATGTTTACAACAGAGTTGTTTATAATGTCAAAGACTGGAAACAACTCGAATACCCATAACCAATTGTTCTATATCTATGTGATGCAAAATACTCCGTTATAAAGAGGAACAGGCTATTGATGCATGCAAAATATAGCAAATCTCACATGTTATGTTAATCAGAAAAAAACAGAAATAAAAATTATATACTGTGTAATTCCATCATATAAAGGTCTAGAAAAAGCAGAACTGAGCCATCATAAAAGAAATCAGAAGAGTGATATCCAATAGCAATGTACGAGAATTAATTGGAAAGCTCTGGAGAGCACAAACTGGAGTGATGAAAATTTTCCATATCTTACTAGGGATAGAGATCTTATGAGTGTGTATATTTATCAAAACTCTTTGACATAAACACAGCATCTGTGCATTTTGTTAGGATTAAATAATATTCAAAAGAAAATAGCACTGGGCTAAACACCCCTCTTCACTTTTTTGTGAACCCACCCTGGCTCCTACTTTTCCAGTGCCTATAAAGCTGAAACAAAAGAAGAGTTTAAAGTTCCTAGAAGCCCAAAGTTTTGAAATGTATAAAAGTCCATAAATTAAAAGATACTCCATAAGACCTATCCTTCTCAAACTATTTCAAAAAATTTAGGAGGAAAGAAGGAGTCTAGGCTTATTTTATGAGGTCACTATTACCCCTATTCCAAAATGAGACAAAGACATTACCCAAAAAAGAAAATTATAGGCCAATATCCCTATGAACATAGATATAAAAATCCTCAAAAACATATTGGGTTGTCAGAAAAGTCATGACACATTTTTGCAATGAAAAACATAGAAAAAAATATGTCATGACTTTTCCAACAACCCAATATTAGCAAACTGAATTCAGCAATATATTAAAAAGAATATATACCAAGATCAAATGGGATTTATCCCTAGGATAGAAGTTTTTTTTAATAGACACAAATCAATTAACATGATGTGCCACAAAAATAAAATGAAGGATGAAAACCATATGATCATATGACTAGATGCAGAAAAAACATTTGACAAAATCCAACATCTATTTATGATAAAAAAAATACTCTAAGCAAAGTGGGAATAGAGGGAGTATATTTCAATGTAATACAAGCAATATAAGACAAATCTATTGTTAACATCATAGTTAATGGAGAAAAGCTGGAAGCTTCAGCTTCCAGGAATGAGACAAGTATATTCACTTTCACCATTTTATTCAACATAGCATTGGAAGTTCTAGCAACAGCAGTAAGACAAGAAAAAATAAATAAAAGGCATCTAAATTGGAAAGGAAGATATAAAACTGTCATTTCTTGCAAATGACATGATAATATATGTAAACAGAATCACAAAGAGACAATCAAAAAAGTATTAGAACTGATAAACGAATTAAATAAAGTAGCAGGATACAAAATTAATATTCACAAATCAGTTGCATTTTATACACCAATAACAAACTATCAGAAAGAAAAGATAAGAAAATGGTCCCACTTCCAATTGCATCAACAAAACATAAAATACCTAGGCATAAATTCAACCAAGGAGGTAAAACTATACTCAGACAATTATAAGACATTGAAGAAAGAAACTGAAAAAGATATAAATAAATGGAAGCATATACCATGATCATGATTAGGAAGAAATAACATCATAAATGTTCATACTACCCAAAGCAATTCAGAGATTCAATGCAATTTCTATCAAAATACCAATAGCATTTTTCACAGAAGTAGACCAAATAATCCTAAAATTTATATTAAGCCACAAAAGACCACAAATAGCCATGGCAATCCTGAGAAAGAAGAACAAAGGTGGAGGTATCATGCTACCTGATATCAAACCATAGTACAAGTCCTTAGTAATCAAAGCAGCATGGTGCTGGCATAAAAACACACTCCTAGATTAATGGAACACAATAGAGAGCCCCCAAATAAACCCATGCCTATGTGGTCAATTAATTTACAACAATGGAGGCAAGAATATACAATGGAGTAAAGACAGTCTATTCAATAAATGGAGTTTGGAAAACTTGATAGATAAGTGCAAAAAAATGAAACTAGACCACGTTCTTATGCCAACCACAAAAATAAACTCAAAATGTATTAAATACTTAAATGTAAGACCTGAAATTATAAAACTCCTGGGAGAAAACATAGGTAGCAAACTTTCTGACATTGCTCTTAGTAATATTTTTTTTTTCTGATATATCTCTTCAGGCAAGGGAAACAAAAGAAAAACTAAACAAATGGGACTACATCAAACTAAAAAGTTTTTCACAGCAAAGGAAACCATCAACAAAACAGAAGGACAACCTCTGAATGGGAGAAGATATTCACCAATGATACATCTGATAAGGGGTTAGTGTGCAAAATTTATAAAGAACTCATGCAAATTAACACCAAAAAACCAAACAATCCAATTTAAAAAAAAATGGGCAGAGGACTTGAATAGACATTTCTCCAAACAGGACACACACATGGCCAATAGACATACGAAACGATGATCAACATCACTATTCATCTGAGAAATGTAAATTAAAACCACAATGGGCTATCCCCTTACACTTGTATCATCAATAAATCAACAAACAACAAATGTTAGCTAGGATGTGGAGAAAAGGGAACCCTCCTGCACTGTTAGTGGGATTGCAAATTGGCACAGTCACCATGGAGGTTCCACAAAAACTTAAAAATAGAACTACCTTATAACTCAGCAATTCCACTTCTGGGTATTTATCTGAAGAAACCCAAAACACTAATTTGAAAAGATATATGCACCCCTATGTTCACTGCAGCACTATTTACAATAGTCAAGATACAGAAGCAATGTAAGTGCCCATTATAGATGATTGGATAAAGAAGATGTGGTACATATATACAATGGAATATTTCTCAACCATAAAAATGAACAAAATCTTACCATTGTGACAACATGGGTGGACCTAGTGGGTATTATGCTAAGTAAAATAAGTCAGACAAGGAAAGACAAATACTATGTGATTTCACTTATATGTGGAATCTAAAGAACAAAATAAACAAACAAAAAAGAAACCAACTAATAGATACAGAAAACAAACCAATGGCTGCCAGATAGGAGGGTTTTGGGGGTGGAGTGAAAAAGGGGAAGGCATTAAGAAGTAAAAATTTGTAGTTACAAACTAGTCGCAAGGATGTAAAAGTACAACATAGAGAATATTATCAATAATATAGCAATAACTATTCATAGTTCCAGGTGGGTAGTATATTAATCAGGACCACTTCATAAATTATATAAATGTCTAACCAATATGTTGTACACCTGAAACTGATATAAAATAATATTGAAGGTCAACTATAATTGAAAAATAAAATAAAAAGGCTATCCAAAAAATGTTACTTTAATATCCAATTAGGCTTCCTGATATAATGTCTTCCACAATAACTCCAATCTTTTTTTTCTTCCTGAAAGGTCCACTTTTGAATTTATGATGTTTATACCTGAAAAAGAAGAAGAGTTAAAAGAGAATATTTACTTTTTTCATATAAGATTCCAATTGCTGAAACCACTGGAATAGTATTTGAAAGGAATTCAAGCACCACGAGGTGAGGGCTGGGAATACTGCACTGCAGTCCTTTAGGTCTTCCTCCTTCATGCCTAATAGGACATATCTAGGAGATATTGGGGTTAATTCACTGAATTGTAAGAATAATAATTTATGAAATTCAGTCTTACTATTTATAGTATTTTACATACATTATCTTACTTCGGATTTACAGTGGCTGAATAAATCAGTTTTAGAGTCTCTATTCTACAAATGGAGAAATTACGGTAGCAGTTATGTGATTTACTTAATCAGTGATAGAACCAGGACCATACTTTAGAATCAATACTATTTTTAACTACATAACCTGTATGGGCACCACTTTGTGAGGTACCCATCTTTTAGATATCTAGAAACTTTAAGTATCTAGAATTGGCATAGTAGAGAAATTCAACAGATCAATTGTGTTCAGAAATTCTTCCCAGGAGTCTAAATTTAATAATAAAGCTTTTAAAGATCTGCCACCAAATTAAAAAAAAACATTTTTCCTTAATTGGGGATGCAATTTTTAAAATGTATGCTTATCACCTTTATAGCGTTAACACCATACAAATTATACAAGTTCTGAATCAATTTAATGAATATTTCCTCTTTGTGAAAATTATTCTCAGTCTATTATTTATCATTAATTGTTGTGAATGCTTGACTCCACAAGAACTTACTGTTATGAGTTGAATTGAATCCCCCTAAAAAGATGTACTGATGTCCTAAACCGAAGTACCTCAGAATCTGACCTTATTTGGAAACCAGATTGTTGCAGATGTTATTAGTTAAGATGATGTCATGCTAGAGTAGTGTAAACTCCTAATCCAATATGACTGCTGTCCCTATAAGAGACAGTCATGTGCAGACAGACACACAGGAGAATATCATGTGATGATGAAGGCAGAGATTGTAGCTGTGCAGCTGAGAACCAAGAAACACCAACAATGGCTGAATTACTTTTCCACTTTTCTATTGTTTTGATTTTTATGAAGTCATATAACTTCTAACTCTATGAAAACTTGAAAGATTCCTTCTGCTTTTTTTATTTTATTAGCATACTAATTGTTGGCTATGATAGAAGATTTATTATTTTTTTGATACAGCTGAATAAAGTCAACTCAAATTCCCTCTTTCCGTAAAGCGTGTATTTTCTGAATAAAATTTCTAGGGTCAAATAGATTTTTCAAACATTTAATTTTAATCATACATCTTTACGTATTTTAATTGCTTAGAAAACTCTTCAGTTAACATTTTCTTGGCCCTGCGCAACTGTCTGTTGCTGATGTTATGAACTTCTGACCATTGAATGGAGTCAGCTACTTAGCAAATCTACTTAAGATCTGTTTTCACAACGTGGAACTTATTTCACACCACCTTTCTTGTTCAGGTTTGCATTGAAGCTTCCTTCCCTTTGGGCATGAGTAACAGTGTTATGACACTGGCTTCAATAAGCAACTTTTTATGGTGTCTAATCATGTGCAAATGTGTTAAAATTGGTAGTTTTTAGCAAACAGTTATGGAACATATTACCATAAGGCATTTGTTCATGGCGTGACAATGATTGGCCCTTGGCCACTTAAATGTTTTATTTAATAATGTGGGAATTTCAGAGTGTTTTCCTTTCATTATTTTAAACTTGAAAACAGAAACAGAGAACCCCTTCTTTAAAGTTAAAACTTTACCACCTACAGTCTGTCAAAGTCAATATAAGCATCTGGATTTGGGAGAGGGGCTTTTGCAAGATGTTAATTTAATATACTGGCATATTTCATGATGCTTTTTATATTTTGTATGCTTGAAGCTATCTCTACAGTGACCACCCAAGAATAATAGACTTATTTTCGAGATTGCAAACTGAAGAGAAGAAAACCTCGTCCAAATAGTGCAAATATTGGATTTAGATTAATATCCTCCCACTTAACACAGTACTTAAAATGCCAGATATTCATTGATGTACACTAAAGTGAAATACTAAACTTTTTAAGATAAAGCTTTAGTTTTCTATAAACTACACTAATTTTCACTTCCCCCTCTCCATACTCTCTCACAGAGATGGTTTTCTATGAAATATTGGATGATCTGCAAATACTTTGTAAAGTGAATTTTCAAATAATTGCTGAAAATAATACTGTGTTTTCAAAAACTGGAATTTTTAATTAAAATGGAATAGTGTAATATTCTGCTCAATGTCTGTAGGGCAGAGCACTATATATTTTAATGTTTACTGACATTAGAGAATACAAATTTTATTTATATTCACCATAGCTTAGTACTTTTATTTAATATCCATAAACACATCTATCTGACTTTGGAGATCTTTCATGAGACTTAGCTCTTAAGTAAGTTTAGAGTTATCTTCAGCTCTATTAAAAACAAATAATGATTAAATATAACAAACCAAACTTAAGTTTTAATATGCATATTAGACTTGCTTAATTTCAAATTTTGAGAGGTCTGTTAAGAAATGTTTTCAACATACAATTTATACATAGCATATGTTTGTTTTGGTAGTCTGCAAATTCATTTACAGAAGTAAGCTATCAATCCAAAAGAAACAAATGGGAAAGGAAACCTTTACATTGGGGCTATTTGGTTTCAAGACTGGAGTACTTAGAGGTCTTGATCCAATTAAGTGTCTGTGTGTGTGTGTGTGTGTGTGTGTGTGTGTGTGTGTGTGTGTGTGTGTGTGTGTGTAGGGGAGTAAAATGACAAGCCATGTTGTAATTTTCATACTGGAAAAGCTGAACATCCAGAACTCCACATGCAGATCAGCTGTTGGTAGCTTTGGTAGACACCACTTAACATTCTTGACAATTGCCCATTAAAACCAAACCCATGTGACTCTAATAACCCCTGTAGACAGCTGCTGCCAGGAGGACACAAAGAGAAACCTCTTAGCATCATCTGTAGGTAACTGCACCAGAGCTTCGAATGAACAACAAGAGCTACATCTGCTAAATGTAGAATGCATGTGTAAAATATTATAGCCAACTCAGCATATACATGTGGAGGAATCACTTAAACATTTAAGCCTCTGAAAAATTTTAAATTAAATTTTAAAGCAATTCTTCTATTGATGCTTTTCCTATAAAGATTTTAAATATTATAGCACATGCTATTCAAATTAGATCAAGTACCAACATTTTTGCAAATATGCATTTTCTTGCTTAATAAATTATTTCTATTATACAATAATAGTACTAATTTTAGAAAATTTAGAATATATAAAAAACACAATGATGAAAATAAAAATCACTTATGATCTCAACCACTCAGATTGAATAATTATACTTTTGTATTTTATAAAATATAAAGTGTATATAAACATAAAAATACAAATACTTTACATTGTGCATTTTATAATATACCAACATGTTACACATGTATCTGCATACATATGTTTCTACATATGTATATAAAATATATGTTAATATGCTTCTATATAACTGGGCTAATAGATTTTTAATATAAATTATCTTTTATTTTTAGTGATCCCTAGTTCCTAATTGTCTTATTACACTGATAATAAGAACAGCACCTCACCTATCTGTATAGGAAATATTATTATTAAGGGAAAACTATGAGCTTTACTGCTTCCAAGAAAAAAGGGAATGCCCTTGCGAGAGAGGAAGAGAAACTTAAAGCCCACCTCTTCTGGCCTAGAGCAATACAGAAAGAAGAAATAAAGAGGCAAGAGGAACTAATCATGAGCCAGCATTTTATTTTCATCCCCCTTGGACTAACTTTGAAGGTGGAAGAAATAGAACCGTCCAAATGGGTATGGGATGATTATGAAAACATTGAAGCAAGTGTCCATTTCCCTAGGCAAATTAATGGAGAAAAAGATGCAAGCTGCTAGAAGAAGCCCAACTCCAGTGTAGTACCGCAACCACAAGGTCAGTGACCAGAAGCATGGCATTGACAGTGGGAGGTGAGCCTGACACAGGACTTCTGGCTTCCCACAGCCTTTGGACGGCTAACTGGGATCCAAATATCTCAATGAGCCTCTTTGAAGGGACACAACTGTAAGGTTGGCTGAGGGACCAGCAGAAGCATGGTGTATGGACAAAGAAGCCATGGTGATCAAGGACTTTGAAACTACATGTGCGTAGCCAAGGCCATAAACATGAATAATTGGTATCAGGATGAAACTATAGGAGTGTAGATGACACTAGTCCTTACCTAATGACCAGCAGAACAAGGGCAGGAAAAAAAGAGCTGTAGAAGTTAGCACAGATAAAAAGTGCTTGTGGGTAAAGGAGACATTTTTCCTCAACAGCCAGAAAGTTATATAAATATTTTATCCACTCAGATGTCATCTAAAGAGAATCAGTGGTCATGGGCATGTGAGGGAGTATAGGGAAATTTAAAAACTATTTCCACAGAAGATACTGAATCTTTTAAATGGATTATTAAACTGGAAAGACCTGGCTGTTATTAACAAGTTAACTTATCCCCATCTGTCTATTGTTTCCAGCACAGAAGCATGGGAAATCACAAGGCAATTAGACCAGTTAAAGAAAATAAAGAAGCAGTATTTATTTTCCATCTGTGGAGCAGAGTTTCAATAAGCAAACCTGTTATTTGTATGTGAATCTCTCAAATGTGTGTATAAAATAAAAACTAATATAACATATTATTTAAATTTGTAATATACCATGGCCTCTCCACAGCTCTAGTTTTATGTCTAGATAATCATATATTAAATGTGTCATAACTTATTTAACCAATCATCTTTTATTACACATATATATTATTTACTTTTTTTGTTTTATAAATATAAACATCCTAAAATCAGCACTTTTCAAAAGCTAAAATAAGTGGTGATATTTTGCAATGTAAAAGGATTAGATGCCTAAAAGCTTCTTACTTAAAATAATGGTTAACGGTCAAGTAATACTCCATTGTACATGTACTACATCTTTTTAATCCAATCATCTATCAAATGACACTTTAGTTATTTCCATGTCTTGATCACTGTGAATAATGCTGCAATGAACAAAAGGGTAAATGTATCTTTACCAATAAATATTTTCAGATTTCGGAGGGTAGATATCCAGAAGACGGATTACTGGGTTGTATTGTAATTCTTAATTTTCAATTCTTAATTTTTTTGAAGAACCCTCATACTGTTTTGTATGACTACCAATTTACATCCCCACCAGCAGTGTATGAGGGATCCTTTTTCTTCACAGCCTCTCCAACACTTGTTATTACTTGTCTTGTTGATAATAGCTATTCTAACAGGTGTGAGATGGTATCTCATTATGGTTTTAATTTGCATTCTCTAATAGATAGTGAAGTTGAGCATTTATTTGTGCATCTGTTGGCCATTTGTATGTCTTCTTGGGAGATGTGTCTCTGGTCCTCTGACCAATAGTTCAGGTCCTCTGACCATTTTTAAAATTAGATTGTTTTTTTGTTGTTGAGTTGAAATACTGCCATTCACAACAACATAGATGGCTCTTGAGATTATCATGCTAAGTGAAATAAGTCAGACAGAAAAAGCTGAAAAACATATGATTTCATTCATTTATAGGCTATAAATCTGAAAGCAACAAATGAACAAGACAAATAAACAAAGAAACAAAAAAGCATAAATATAGACAACAGTTTTGTTAAGGGGGGTAGTAGGAAAGGGTAAAGGGGGTCAAATATATGATGATAGAAGAAGAACTGACTCTGAGTGGCGAATACACAATGCAATATATAGATGATATATTATAGAATTGTACACTTGAAACCTATATAATTTTGCTAACCAATGTCATTCCAATAAGTTTAATTAAAAAAAAAAGATTGACATCTTAGCTTTGTGATATAAATTCAGATTTCAATAGAGTCACACTATTACTTTGTCCTTCAATTGCTTGCCTAAGAATGCCTTAAATGAAAACATCCTCTCAGAACTTTAGGAAGTAGTCTCATTGAATACGGTCTAGAATAGACATGGAGTATAATGTACTTCACCATGATAGCAGGAATAAACACCATCATGTGTTTATTAAGAACATTTTAGCAATAGGAGGATGGAAAATTGAAATGAAGGTGTTGGTCAATATCAGAAAAATGCTATCAGTTCCAGTGAAAATAATTAGGACAATTCTTAGAAAAGGCTTAAAATAGCTAAAATAAGAGGGAAGTTAATAATTCAAGGAAAAGTTGTTTTACATACATAATTTCTATGCTTTGGTTTGAAAGAGGAGATGTCTTTTGTACACTCTCTCCCTTTTCTTTTACTACATTGCGTATCAACTGTCGTAATTTACCCCAGAGATAGTCAGTCAGTGGCCACATGGGAAGCATTGCTTTGAATCACGCATTTTAATTCCCATTAAAGCAAGTGTAAGTTTGGTTATGGCATACTGCTTTGAAAGCAGTTGGGATAGTGGGGCACAATGAGAGAGTGTGTAAAAGAAACAACTGGTTCATATTCTGGGAACACTGCCAGAATTTGATTCAAAACCAGGACAAGTGCTGGCTGTCAGCTGAGTCTGTGCTTAAAATAAAAGAAGGCCCATAAGAGCCTAGATTAACAGGAAGAAGGAACAATCTAATGCTGAAATCTTAGTACAAGTAGCTGAAAATGGTGGGTGCTATACCTACATTTTTTCTGGCTTTTAATATGATTGCAGATGACTGAGCTGATAAAAAGGATATAGAATTCCCATATCCCAAATGCCCTATGAAATATTTGGTAGTATTTATGAAAACTGAATTTACGAAAACCAAGAAGGATCACAAATACATTTACAGTGAAACATGTAAAGCAAGTTTGGAAATGGGTGCCAAGCCATGTTTCGTATTACTTCACTGCATATGAAATTGATGAAATGTAAGTGGCCAATAACTACATTTAAAAATTTTTCTATAACCTCGTTAATTCTGATATTTAGGGATTAAGACATGAGCTGAGCTCAGGTTCCTTTACATACTTGTCAGTAAAAATTCAGTTTGCTATACCAATTAATTTCACTGTAAGCAAGTCTGTAAAGAGAATAAGTTATTTACAGAAAATGATAACAAATTATTTTAACATATTATATAGCTGTATATAAAAATCAGATAATAAATACAAATCATTATATTGATGTATGAAAACAGCATAAAATATGTCTGACCACAGCTTGCTAGATTATTTTGGCTTGTTAAGTACACATACTTGGGAATAATAGATATGTATATCTTTTAAAATATTTTATTGCAACATAATTGACATATAACATTATATTAATTTCAGGTAATTTCACCATAATTCCTTATATATCTATCTATATATATATAGATATATTGCAAACTGATCACTACAATAAGTCTAGTTAACATCGACCACCACAAAGTAAGTTTTTTTCTTGTGATGACATTTTTTTAAATCTACTCTCTTAGCAACTTTCAAATATATAATATGGTATTATTAACTATAGGCTCCACACTGTATATTGCATCTCAAGGACTTATTTATTCTATAACTGGAAGTTTGTACCTTTTTGACAACCATCAACCCTTTCTTTTAAAATATTATATAACTCAAGTACTCTAATTCAAATTGTCTCCCCAACTAAGTCCCAGTTAATGAACATTTACAATATCAGTTACAAGATTCCTACATGATTTGATTTCACAGGCCTCCAATAGTACAGGGAGGACAAACCACTTTGAGCCCTTTATTACCGAAGAAAGCAATGAAAAGAGTCAACCCTTGTTATTCTTTAGGGACATAGTCAATGATTCACGTAGTCAATGGTTCAAACTAGCATGTGGGTGAGTGGGTGGGGAATCCCACACAATTTAGCCATCACAAAGTTGACCAAGATGCAGCATTGCTTTGTACTGCTCTGCTTTAAATAAATAGATAATTCAATAAACCTTTGCAGCAGGAGAAGAAAGCATAAATCCAAACTTGGCCCAGCCGAAGGCTCTGTTGGCCACTAGCCAGAAGCCAGAGGCCAGGGCTAATTTGCATAAAATTGCACAGATTGCTGCAGCTGCCGTCCTTATTAATACTAAGACGTAATCAGAATCAGGAGACATTCCATCCACAGCAGACCCACCTCCTCTGCAGTGCCACCCATTGCTTTGTGGGACCTATAGTCATTGATACATGATCCCACTTTAAAGAGAAAAGCTGTTTCTAAGGGAAAAAAAAACACAAAACACAACTTCTTTCAATTTCAAAAAAAAAAAAATTACCCAGTTCTGTCACTGAATACATGTACCAAGTCTCTTGTTCCTCTGACTTATCAATATAAAACATTGCAGATATTTCTGTACTTTGCCATGACTTGGGTAAAATCAGTGTGTGGAAATTAGTGAAACCGTTGATTTAAAATTTTCTTCAAAAGAATTGTGGCGAACTTTTCACAACTCAATTTTTTTTACATGTCTGCAAAGTATTATTTATGATACAGTGACTGCTACCAGTTGCTGATGATGTCACACTTGGCTCTTTACATTCTGTCACCCTGATTTCAACTGCAGGAAACTCTACACGGCAGTGAAATGCAGAAAGATGTCAAAAAACCATGTGCTATGACTTATCACACCCAAAACATGCTGAGAACACAGACACTATGTAATGCCTGATAGAGTGCTTTTGCATCAGGATATCAACAGCTCTCTCTTTGTCAGTACTACTAAATGAATTGGGAGATTACTGTTGTACAGTTTCTCAGTCAGAAGTGCTGTCAGCAGCTTCATGAAGGCCATCTGGGGAAAACAAACTCTTGGCCCACAGAAAGATGACGTAACATACAAGAAGCATTGGCAAGGACGGGTGGATTATATTAAAAACCTATCATATTTGTTAGCTAACTGCAGATGACAGCATTGGAGTGTACAATAAAAAGCTTTTATGGTGCTCTGAAAAATCCCATGAGTTTACCACACGGACTACATCTTGAGCTCATCTATTGTTCTGCAACATAGTAAAAGTAGAGTGTTGTTATTTTCTGATCATATAATGTGCACTGATACAGTAAAAGAAACTCGAGATATGCATTTAATGCCAAATTTTGTAGGTAGCATTTAAGATTTGGCATACATCCTTCCCTCATCCTGATTATTTAAGGATGTTTGATTCTATGGTTAGGACCAAAGAATTCCCACTGTGCGGAGTGCTATATATCTGTGTTAATCCCTAAACCAAGAATTAGGGGTGTTTTTTAGCCATACTCAAATACATGATTACAATATATGATCTATATGCTATTATAGAGAAAATATCACAGTTTTTTTCTTTCTACTCTACATCAATTCCTATGTCTTTTATCCTGTTGATGTGAATAATTTCTATATTTACATCTCAAGTTCTAAATTCTATTCCTTAAAACTCTTATGCATATTTCTATTTTAGTGTTGGGATTTCCCCATGAATATAATGGAAAGATATCAAATGTAGGATGATCTTCCAAAACTTACTTTGAGTTCCAATAACATCTCTATTTTCTAAGTTCTTGCCTTAATTGTCTACATTTAAGCCTGTCTGTATATCCATGGTCTTTGCTCTGTGAGTCGATAGAAATGAGCTCCAAATACTATATCTTCACTTACAGTCATTGCCTAGACACTCACTTGCTTCCCTTCGATGCACTTCCAAATTGATTATACATCTCTCTGGCTTGTGGCCTCTTTTCAGACCCTCAACTCTTTGGGTTCATCAGCTTGAACTTTGAAGCTAGAAATCCAAAACACTAAAGACTATGGGATGTGCTGGCACCTTTGACTTTCCCCTTCCCAGGTGCCTGGGACTTCTCTCTCAATCAAGGGCTCTTGGTTCTCAGAAGCCTCTCATTATACCTGAAGAGCCAGAATACTGATCCGTAGAAAGATAAGCTATCAAGCCACTACTGATATTAGAGTGTGGTTCTGGTAAGAATAAAAGGGTATTAAAAAGGCTTATGCAGCCATTTGTCAGTGTGTCTTTACTAATTTGGGTCTGCTTTAGGTTTTGGTGTCTATTTTCCATTCTAATTCTTCCTCTGGAACTATGTGCAGTTGATATGATGAAACACACTTGGGGATAATTCTCACTCAGGACAAGTTCCCACCCAATGACATTTTGCAGTGTGACTCTAAATACAAGCATAAACATGTAAACAGTGTAGGCCTGTGGTTAATCTAGTCCACCCCAGAGAACCCCATAGGTTCATACATGTCCTATAGCAATTTTCCAAATAAGGGTTTAAGCCTAGTCTGTTCCAATAACAAGTAGCAACTTTAGCTTGCCTTGCTTTTTCTGTATCTACCTCCAACAGAAAGCTTAAGAATCTGATGGAAATTATGCCAAGTGGTCTATACAGATTCAAAGATTTGGGAAGCCTCATCCTAGCACTGTTCATCAGAACTAGTTGATCTCTTGATCATCGCAAGATCATGATGGTGTTTTGGTTAGCTGCCTCCCCCCTGCCACCCCACCCCCCTGGCCACCATCATCTACTTTTCTCCACACCAACCAAATTAACAAATATATGAGAGTGGATTTGAGTCCACCAAATGACCTTGCAGTCACCCCCACTTTTCAGCCTTCCTCCCTCTCCCACATCTATGGAAGTACAATAGATTCCATTTCTGAAATTTGATCACTACCTAAAATTTTATTTGGATTATTTAAATCATCTCTTATTTATTCTTCTGGCCTCCAATCAATCTGTCTTCTGAAAATTTGAACCTCCAGCTAAGATTAGAAACTTCTTCCTAAAATACATGCTTTTGCTACTTGCTAGATCAAAGACCTTTGCAACCCTATGTTACCTGCAATATAAATTGTGATTGAAGTCCAACAATTGTACAATCTGATTTTAGCATACTTTAAAAGCACCAACTTATCTGTCCTGTAATCTACATTCCAGAGTTCAGCAAATGAGACTATTTGCCATTGCCTGAACATAACTCTGTGTCTCTTTATCATTTGTATTTGCTCCTCCTTGAGTCTATTACCTTTCTTTTTTGTCTAGATGTCAAAATTCACTAAACATAAATATCACTCAGTGAAGGCATTGCATATCCATCCCTGATTTTATAACTAGTTATTCCCTTACATGCTAAGTATAGCACCACATGCTTATGGGAAGTTGTGTGCTGAAAGTTATCTAATCTAAACTCTCATTCAGCAAGTGAGGAAACATTCTGGTAATACCAGGTTGTTGAAATCAAACAATTCACAGTTTATGCCACTAACATGCACTTATCACAATATAGTTGATAATGTGGTTAAATAAATACAAAGTTGAAATTCATTTAAATGCCCATGCCTATATTTCACTGACTCATTACTCCCCACTGCATAATTTCAGGGCTTCAAGCCACTTCCATCCCATAATGTGTCTCCAGGTATCTCTGAGAGTCCACGGTGGGACCTCTGTGTACTCTGTAGCACAACCACAACTTTAAACTCTTCTGCATTTCCACTAAGTTTCTGCAGCACATGTGCCATGATAACTTGCTAATAGTTCTATTGTAACTAATATCTGAGAAGGCTATGTTTAGGTCTTCCCACCTCTATAGACCCTGTCCACTTTGGACCCACTGACTAGACAGAACCATATAGTGTTTCAAGGTAAAAGGAAATAGTCAAAAGAGACTGATTCGTCCTAACTTTGGATCACATTTTTATATCTGTGCCATAAAACAACATTAGTTTATCTCAAACTTTCTAATTCTCTCCTGAAAATTCTTCCTTTGGTTTCTTCCTGTAGTCTTAATCTCCACAGGGACTCAAAATCAGCCCCTGGTATCAACAGGTAATCCAGAAGTAAGCTACTTTTCATTGCTTTATTTTCTTCTGTCCCCAGGTGCTTTTGTATCATGCTTTTTTCCACTCCCTCTCCAGTCCAAAAATAAAGTCCTCAAGCATATCAACTCATGTAGATGTATTGAAGCGGGGCACGGTTTCTCTTGGACAATTACTATTTTATACATGGTCTCTTCCGGCTATGTGTGAGTCATGGCCATGTCATGTTAACCTCTGTGTTCACCAAGGCAGCTTGAGAGTAAATGGCATAAAGTTGGATCTAAACAAATTTTTGTAGTTTAATGAAGAAAAAAATGATTCAATATTAAATATTCTAAAGGTAGGTGAGGGTAAATGAGATCAAATATATGGTGATGGAAAGAGAACTGACTTTGGGTGGTGAACATGTGATATATAAATGATGTATTATATAATTGTACACCTGAACCTATATAACTTTATTAACTATTGTCACCCCAATGAGCTTTCATTTTTTTTCATCTTTTGTTATCAGTATATATTGGGAATTACAGTTTTTTTGTTTTGTTTTTGTTTTTATTATTAGTTTCAACTGTACAAAACAATGCAACAGTTATCTTTTTCACCGTTCACAAAGTGATGACCCCCCAGCCCCCATCCACTGCCCTCCCACCCCCGATATCATACTTATCTGTTACAATTTTATTGACTCCATTCGAACACTATACTCCACATGTATATAAAATTATAGTTGACAAACAATATTATTCAACATCAGCTTCAGAAATACAGTGCAGTGATCAGGCCTCTACACCGCCTACGAAGTGGTCTCCCTAACAAGTCATGAGTCCATCTAGCCCCTTAAAAAATATTTACAACATTATTGATAATATTCCCCAGAATGTCTTTTCTATCCCTGAGGTCATATTATAGTTACCAATTTATATTGTCTCGTTCCTTTCCCCTTCTCCTTCATCCCCACCCCCTCCCAACTAGCAACCCTCAGTTTTTCCTCTGTGACTCTGAGACTATTTCTGTTTAGCTTTAATTTTTTTAAAAAAAGGTAGGTAGTATAATATAAAGCATGGGGTTGTCTCATAGAAATAATGCAATGTTTTGAATTAAACAGGGTTCCAAGTAACCACACATATAACTAGAGTACCCCTACAAAAATGTCACATATATTGATTAAGCGGTATGTGACCTAGAATAACATTTTTAGTCATTCTGGTTTATTCCTTGATTTAACCATGATTTAATAAATCCCAATCCTTCTTATCTCTGGAAAATGAATCCAAAATATTAAATATAACATGGGTCCTTCGGGGATATATTCCCAATCTAAACTATCCTCAAAGTCCTTTTCTGCCATACATTATTATTTTGCCTTGGTTTTTAAAAATCTTTTTAATATCATTTCCCCCCTGTCTCTTAGTGTTATTTCTTTCTTTTAATGTCATTTGTAGGTCGTTCTGCATCAAGAAGAGGATATTGGGAATAAACAAGCCAAATATTTTCCATTCCCTGATTTAAAATATTGTTTTTCACAAGGAGAGTGTTTTAAGCCCATATGTTCTATAGTTATAGATTTGCACCTGCTTGTTTTTAAACTGCCTTGAAAGGAATACATAAATTCTCAGAATGTCCTTTCCTCAGACTCTTCATTCACTTTAGATGAGGACAAGAACTTGGTAAGTGCTCTGTGGCTCACCAAACCTCCCAGAATGCCAGCAGGGCCCTCTGGCTCGAGTCTACATTTCCTTGTATTAAAAAGGTGAACTGCAAAGTAGATTCTGAAAAGTTAATCCTTATAATTTAAGCCCTTATTTGTTCCACATGAGCTAACTTCCAGATTGTTACTGAAACAAATTTTCTTTTATTTATGTATTCAAATAAGTATGATTCACTTAAAAAGCAGGCCCACTGAACCACATTTGCATATCCTAATTAGTTTAGCATGTTCATTTTCCATTCACATGTTTTTCAAATAAATGCTTTTGAAGAACAGTAAAATTTAACTAACATCTGAGGCTGCAAGTTCACAAAAAGAAAAAGAAAGAGCTGACATACACACTAGCTAAAAAAAGGCAAGAATTTCAAATGTGTGGCACAGAGGATGTGGATTTGATTCTTATTTCATAATGGAGGCTTTATTTTTGTTTAGTATGTACCAGGATGTGGGTGGCTTCAATGCCAGCTAATTCATATATTTGTATAATCAACGGAGGGTAGAAATTGAAGAAATAGTCTAAGACTAATGCATATTAAGAATTTATCAATTTCTGAAAAATATTTTTGTAGTCTAAAATAAGCTAAGGATAAAGAATTAAGCTACATCAGAAAGAAACTACTAGGGGAGAAAGCTATCAAAAGAAAACACTGAATTCTGTAATATTCTATCACTAATATAAGTACATATTTTATATCTTATGGAAATACAAGTCGTTGTTTTAGAAGAAATTTCTTTACATGAAACATGACCTGTGATTGTCTTTCAATGAAAGGGAAGATGAGAAAAAGCTTCTGTGTCACAAGCATGGTTTCTAATACACCATTATCTGCCTAAATTCATTTCTAAAACCCTCTCATTCTGAAAAATTAAAACAATACAAAATAGAATGATGTCAGTTAATTTTTTCAGTCCTATTATATAGCACCATGTTGCTGAATTCAGATTCTTACATGAGTTTTCACCAGTGATTTTGGAAATTGATGTTATTTAAACCTACCCACTTGGCCACTCTTGTACCTTCTTCCTCTTATTTGTAAAACGTATGGGAAGCAGAACCTCCTTAGCTTTTCAATCCAGTCCAGGTCATGGATCACATCTGGGGACCTACTGCTCACATATTTATTTTCACTCTACACTGCATCTTTGAATTTGAGTAATTATCTAATGCAACTACCTAATCTGATAGAGTTAATGTTTCCTAATAGTTGATTTCAGGAAGCAGTTATCACTAGAAGTCGACATTAGCCTTCATTTAAAAGACAAAAGCAGGAAAGTCATTCTAAGAATGTCACGAAAGCTATTTTGTATTGGAATATTGCAATATTCTTTTGGCCATTTTAAGATGCAAAGCTAGTCAACAAATGAAATCAACAACTGACATTTTGGAATGAATTGCACATATTGCATATCAGAGAGTGCCTTACATGTTAGGGATGAAAAACTGAGTTACACAGCCCTGAAGTATCCTTGCCCACTAGGGCACTTGGCTATTCCCATTCCAAGACTGCATAGGCTACTTACTACATTTGGAAGAGCAATTCTACTAAATAGCAAGTACAATCTTGGCATTGGGAGACAAAAAAGATTTGAGAGTAGAAAAGTCTCACTTTCCCTTTCAGATCAGGATGAATTGGATAGGCCCAACCCTAATACATCATCATCTAGAGTTACAGGTTCATAAATAAATCACATATTACATATTTAGTGAAACTCAATTTTTCACAATCAAAATCAACCCTGCTTTAAAAATATCTAAAGCAATATTTTGTGTTGTTTGTGCAAGTCTACTCTCCTATATTATGTACTAAAATGTTAAAAAGACAGATACCCAAAAATCTAACAAGAATATGGGTTTTAATATGGAGTGGATGACATATGTTTAAAATGGTGTCACAGCCACACATTTCTTACTTTATTTGCGTTTCCTAAAACTAGAGGAATGTTGAAAAAAAAATTGTGAGTTAGCTAAGAGGGTACAAATGGAAGAGTATCTGTGCTCCAGCTGAAAAAAGTATAAGCGGTGTCATGTTGGATGTCATTTCCAACTCTCTGTTGCTTTCTTGTGTGAGAAATGAAGTTGAGGTGCCTGGCAGTTCTTGTCAACAATATGTCGAGGCGGTGACTGCATGATGCTGTGGCAGCAGAGCTTTCAAACAGAAACACCAGAACCTGCGAAGTACGTGTCTGTGATTAGTACCTGATGCTATGCACAGTGGATGCCCATGATCATGTTTTTAATGGAATGTCTTCTTTATAAAAACTAATGGTGCTTCTTTCTCTGTTAATCACATCAATGTTGAAAAGATCATATGGCTGCAATCAATTCTTCAGCATAAAAACGTTTGTTTCTTCCCTTTCCAGATCCATCAACAAAAACACATGAAATGCCATTTGTGTCTAGCTATAGACAGCAACTTTCACAGCAAACATAAATAATATTGATACATACAAATTGAAGAGCATAACGCAAATGCTTATAGCTCCTTTATTCAAAAGAGCAAGAAGTATGCCACTTCACTCCACAACCAGAATCATTCCAGAAAGACTATAAATTTTAAGAAGACAAACTATGATCTCTAATAATAGCTTCTTTATTTTCCAAATGAATACCAGATGCACGTTTCTAATTCCACTCCCAAACACATATACCCTAATTGCACAGTTCTAGTTAAAAGAACATGTACTTCAGTTCTGTGTCGAGCTTATTTAGTTACATCATGTCCACAACGTTCTTTCCTGATTGTCAGTCTTGATTATGTTTCCCAATAAATCGTGTACCTCTAAAGAAAGATTGTGTCAGCTGGTAAAATCATTTATGGAAAGAATAGCTGACATAGAAAGCAGGGTGAGGAAACTCAAGGGAAATTCATGTCTTATCAAGTTTTGATGTGTGTGTGTTTGTGTGTGTGTGTGTGTGTGTGTGTGTGTTTTGGGATAGGTGATATAAGTACATAGGCTCTGCATGTGTTTTTCACATATTATAATTAGCACTTATGAATTTGTAGTGTTTATGCAAACACCAATAAGAAATAGAAATTAATATGAATTTCGTGATATTAACAAGACAAAACTATATATTTCAATGAGGGGCAGTGCTTCTGTCCCTGTCAACAAATCGCTATATTAAATTCTGGCGAAAACAAAAATTAAAGAAACAAAAAACATATATAACCTCCCTCAAGGAACTTACAACCCATCAGAAGAAGCAAACATATGTAGAAACAGTTATTGGAAGTCATATTTCTCTATATCTCTCTCTGTTCTGTCTATTCTAAGGCTCAAAGCCAAATCTGCCACACAGGATTGAAGGGTTTGATCTTTACCCCTGGCTTCAGACTATTTTTCTTCTACTTCAAATACTTTGTTTTTTAATATTTTATTTTTTGCATGTTTATGTGAAGTATCTTAAACCCTCTTTGAATCACAACATAAAAATCAAGACTTAAAATTTGTGGGGGATTATTAAATACAAAACTTACACAATTAAATCTATGTTTCAAAAGGTAATGCTGGCAGCATTGGGGAATGTGGACTAGAAGGAGGAGCCAGGAGACATTTGGAATGCTATTGTTATAATCCAGATGAAAGACAAGGAGGACCAAAACCTGGGCACCTGGCAATGAAGCTAGAGCAGAACGGACACATTTGAGACATTTAGGAAATAGTTTCTATAAGGCTTGTTGAAGAATTGCACATAGGGAATGAGAGAGAAGGAAAAGGGAGAAATCAGATACCTATTCAGTTTTTTTGTCTAAGTGAATCAGCAAATATTATAATATTATATTATACTATTATTATAATATTATAATCTTAGAGTAGACAAGGAGCACTAGTAGAGAGGGTGTGGGGTGGGGGAGAGTAGCAAGATAATGAGTTCATTTTTAGGCAATGGAATGTGAGTGCTTATAGGACCTCTAAAAACAGTTGGAAATCCAGATTAGTAGGTTAGGAGTATAGTTAAGGACAAGTAGAGAGGCTTATATCAGCAGAAAAGAAAGGGAAACTCAGAAACAGAATCCTGAAGACAATAGCTGCATTTGAGGGCTGAGCAGAGGAAGAAGTGACAATGAAAAAAATCTAAGGCAAAAGTTGCAAGTAAAATAAACAATGAAAGATGTGTCAATGGGAGAGACAACTGGACTTCTAAATGGCTACCACCGTGTATTTTTTATATAATATCTCCTATGTTTAGTACAGGGTTGGGAAAATAATAGTTCAAACTATTTGACAAATGATGAAAAAGGGATCAAAACTTTAAACACAAGTCAAAGGTCAATAAAAAAATGATTGTGTAGGAAACATTGACTTGATGATCAATATGTTATTAGCATTTTTGTGAGAACAATTTGGAAGCTTGGAAGAGTGTGAGATGTAAAGGGAGGAATATATGGAATAGGGAAGTGGGGACAGAGTTCCAGTTGAGTGATAAAGACAAAAATGCCTGATGGGTAACTCAGCAAAGTTGCAATGCTTTTTGAGTACAGTAATGTTGACATACAAAATGGAGGAAAGGTCAGATGGGAGTAGCTTCAAAGAGGAAATGGATAATGGAGAATAGGATGGGGAGAATTGATGAACGGGGGTACATGTAAGATATCCATAGAGGGAAAAGTGCTGGACAGGAGAACAATAGGCCCAAGTTCTGATTGGACCTGTAAGAAACTAACTATAGAATCTTCAGGAAAGCAATCCTTAGGAGCTCATCTGTAAAATGAATATTTTGGATTAAAAGGCATGTTCTTGCTCTGGGAAACCTAGATGATCTTATATGCACTTTCAGCCCTAAATCTCTAAACCCTTGGGATCCATTGTGAAGGGAGGAGAAAAAAGTATTATATAGAGAGATTCTGGATAAGCCAGAAATATTAGGAACATTTTTATTTGACCCACATAAGAAAAGATTATATGTGGCTTTTAATCAGGAATGGAAATTAAAAAAAAGTAATACATTTGTCAGATACAGTGGACAAAACGTAAGAGGCACCAGCAGTCCATCCATTCAGCTCAATCTCCTACCCTTTCTGCTAAGGCAGAATATAATCATAGTCAAGGTGTGTCCCCACAGGAGCAGCAGAGTAAGGATAGCGGATGCAAAGTCATGTTATTCTGATGGGACAATTGCTTTATTGCTCTACTGAGGCCCTTGCCAGAAGAAAAATCAAAGGGCTCAAGCTGGGTATCAGGGCACTCTTTCAAAAGGTCCCAACTTGGGTAGGAATTGGTTGGTCCTCTATGGTGCCCTTCCTACCCTGTCCTTACTCCTTGCTCTAGAGAAGGCAGGTCCTCATCCTTAAAGCTGTTTCTTCTCCCAGGTTCTTATCTTGGATACAAAAACTTTATGCTTGTGGCTTATCTACATATCAGAAATATTAATTAGAAGATGGGACCTTATTATGATGGCTCAACTGTTCTATCTTTGTAGGGAGGCAAAGTTTAGTAATGTCAAAAAATTAAAACATTTTGCAGCAGTCTTGCTAATCAATAAATGCTAAACTTTTGCTTTTTTTTAAGTGAAGTAATTTTGGTCCATATAAGATACCTGCTATATTTTACTTAACTCAAAATGAGATAATCACAAACAGCTTTTAGAAATCTTCCATTCAAGGGGATGCAGGCCAGACAATTGTGTGATGTGGACCAAGACACTAGAAACAAACAACAGTGTTCATCAGAGGAAAAAAAGGCTATTTTTCCAAAGGTATAAAAATGACTAAAGTTAGTAGGACACAGGACTGATGGGTGTAAGATGGATGTATTTGACTATAACATAAGAATCTTTTTAAAATTTTTGATGTATTTATATTTTTAAATTGCCTTTGAAATAAAGACAAATTGTAACCCTATTTGTTGAAAAGGCTCTCCTTTCCCCACTGGATGATCTCGGCCCTTTTGTTGAAAATCATTTTTGTGAAGTTTTATTTCTGGACTCTCTTCTCAATTTTATTTTTCTGCATATAAGTCTATGCCATTACCACACTGTAACTTTTTAGTAAGTTTTGAAATGAGGAAGTGTAATTCTTCTAGATTCATTTTATTTCTCAAGATTGTTTTGGTTATTTGGAGTCCCTTGACATTTCATATCAATATTAGAATGACTTTTTTTGGAAAAAAAATTGTCATTGAGCTTTGATTGCATTGATTCTGTTAATTACTTTGGGTAGTATTGACGTCATACAATATTAAGTCTTCCAATCCATGATCATGGAGCGTCTTTCTGTTTATTTATGTCTTTATAAATTTCTTTCATCAATGTTTTATCATTGTTATTGTACAAGTCTTTCTTTTTTGTTAATTCCTAAGTATTGCATTCCTTTTGCTGCTATTGAACATGAAATTTCTCTTTAAATTTTTTTTTCAGATTGTTCATTGTTAGTGTCTTGAAATGCAACTGGTTTTGTGTGTTGGTTTTTTTTTTTAAAGCCCCATTTTCATCCTCCTCCTCAAATACTAAAAAGAACAAACCATTGCCTTCAATTGCAGCCCTCCTGTATTCCTAGGAGAGGTGAGCTATAGAACTATTTATAAAAGTCTGTGAATTTAAAATTCAGAGAACTCTGCAGCAGTTCTCCAATTCTGTTGCAAAGAGATGGGCGTTTAGCACAAAATTCTTGGCTTCATCCTAAACTCACAATATCTACCTCTGGAATAAGATGCACAAGGTGAACTGTTAATGAGATACCAGAGCTTGCTAACTTTATGGTGTTGTGAAAGCAAAGTAATCACATCTTTAGAGTTACAAAGTTGAGAAGGTTTCTCTTTTACTACAAGGAACACAATGAAACCCCAGGCAAATGAGCTTATCTGTGAAACTGAAATAGTACCTTCTCCTAGGAGTGTTGGGAAGATTAAGTAAAATAGCTTACATAAAATGCTCAATAAATGTTACCTCCTCTCCACGCCCTTCTCTCCCCAGGTAAGTGCAGGGAAGGACAGGCAGTGATAGTCTGGAGTTTTCTATCCGTCAAGTAGAGGCTGAGATGGCTGTTGTCGAATCAGAAGGTCTACACATCTCGTAAATACAGAATAGGCTGGGAGTCATTTAAAACAACAACAAAAAGAAACCAAAGGGATATAAAACAAAGTAGGAGCTCATGAGGCACCCTGTCTTTCCTGACTACTGCTGAGGACTGTGTAATTTTTAATTTTAAAAATGCATATTTGTAGTGCTCCATTGGTTTTTCCATGAGCTCTTGCTACCTCATCTACGAATGTCCACAGCCTGGGGATGGGCAGGGCAGATGTTATCAGTCTGTTTTACAGGTGAGAAAACCAAGAGCCAGAAAGGCTAAGTGATGTTAAATAGGGTCACACAGTGAGTCTCTGAGAGGAACGTAGGCTTCCTGGCCTCTACTGCACCACCTTCTCCGCCACACTTTGTAAATCATGGCCCTACGAAGGACAACTTGTATTGCTCCTTTAACTTTAATGTGTTTCAGGAGTTATAAACTGAGCTATTGAGCCTTAAGGGTCCAATCTCTTAGATTCCTGCAGATGCACGTGGTAATGACAATGACAATATAATCATGTTAAGTGCTCTGCTGGGGTCTGTGGCCAAATCCAGGCCTGCTGCCTCTTCTGGTGTGAAAGTAAGTCACAATATGTTCCTGCCTTCACTTCTTGTGTTTTCTCTGCCATTCACTCTGTTCTCTAAAATCTTGAGATTTAAAGAGGTCACTTGGATGGGCAGCACCACTATCCCCGATGAGCTTTTAGAAATCTTGTGTGTTGGTTTTGTATCCAGCTACTTTGCTGAATTTCTTTATAAGTGCTAACCTTTTTTTGGTAAAATCTTTAGAGATTTTTACATATGAGATTATATCTGTGAACAGATAATTTTGCTTCTCTCTTTCAATTTGGATGTCTTTTATTTCTTTTTCTTGCCTAATTGTTCTGGGTAGATCATTAAGTACTGTGTTAAATAGAAGTGGTGAATGTAGATATTCTTGCTTTGTTCCTGATCTTAGAGGGAAAGCTGTCAGTCTTTCACCATTGAGTATAATGTTCACTGTGGGTTTTTCATATATGGTTTTTATTATGTTGTGATAGATTTCTTCTATTCCTAGTTTGTTGAATATATTTTTTACCATGAAAGAGTATTGAGTTTTGTCAGATACTTTTTCTGCATTGATTGAGATGATTTTGTTTCTTCATTCTGTTAATACGATAAGTTACATTGATCAGGTTTGTATGTTAAACCATCCTTGCATTATAGGAATAAATCCCACTTGGTCATGGTGCATAATTCTTTTAATATGCTTCTGAATTTGGTTTGCTATTATAGTATTTATTGAGGATTTTTGCATTAATATTCATCAGAGATATTGGTCTGTAGTTTAATTTTCTTGTAGTATCTTTGTCTGACTTTGGTGTCAGGGTAATGCTGGCCTAATATAATGATTTAAGTAACCCTTCTCTTTAATTTTTTGGAAAAGTTTGAGAAGACTTGATATTAGTTCTTTAAATGTATGGTAGAATTTATCAGTTGAGCCATCAGTTCAGAGTTTTGCTTTGTCAGGACATATTTGATTACTGATTCAATCAGTTACTATCAATATTTATAGGTGTATTTAGATTTTTTATTTCTTCCTAAGCTAGTCCCGGTAGGTTTTCAGTTTTAGTAATTTTTACATTTCATCTAGATTATCAACATTTTTGGTGCATAATTGTTCATAATATTTTCTTATAGTCCTTTTTATTTTTTGTAGAATTAATAATGTCCCTGCTTTTATTTCTGATTTTAGTAATTTGAGTCTTTGCCAGTCTAGCTAAATATTCATCAGTTTGTTAATCTTTTTGAAGAATCAACTTTTTGTTTCATTAATTATTCTCTATTGTTTTTCTATTTTTTTAGTTCATTTATTTCTATTCTAATCTTTATCATTTCTTTGTTCTGCTAGCTTTGGATTTAGTTTTTTCTTCTCTTTCTAGTTCTTTAAGTTGTAAGCTGGTAGTTGAGATATGGTATTTTTTTCTAGGCATTTATAGCTATTGATTTCTCCCTACCACTGTTTTCACTGTGAAGCATAAATTATGGTATGTTATGTTTTAATTCCATTAGCCTCTAAGTATTTTCTAATTTACCTTATACTTTCTTTTTTGTTTCATTAGTTATTTAAGACTTTGTTTTTTAATATCTACAAATATGTGAATTTTCCAATTTTCCTTCTGATATTGATTTCTAAAATTGCCCTTGTGTGGTTGGAAAAATACTTAATATGCTATCTACTTTTTTAATATGTTGAGACTTAATTTGTGGTCTAACATATGGTCCATCTGGAAAGTGTCCCATGTGCCTTTGAGAAGAATGTGTGTTCTGTTATTGCTGGGTAGAGTGTCCTGTATATGTCTGTTAGATCTAGTTGCTGCATTGTGTTGCTCAATACCTGTATTCCCTTACTTATCTTCTATGCGTTATTGAGATTGGGATATTGAACTGTCCAACGATTAGTGTAGAACTATCTATTTCTCTCTTTAACTCTGTCAACTTTTGCTGCATATATTTTGAGAGTCTATGTGTAAACGTTTATTATTATTATACCCTCTTGGTATATTGAGCATTTTATTAATATGTAATGTGTTTTCTTTTGCTATTTTTGTTCTATATGCTGTGTAGCTTTTTTGTCACCATTTCTGCATTACTATTTGCATTTGTGTTTAGTTGGGGTTTTTTTTTTGCAGTCTAATGTTTTAATTTTGTTCTCATTTCCTCTCATGTATATTCTGTACCTATTTTCTTGGTGGTGACCATTTTACATCCTAAAGTTATAACTTTCTAGTTAAATGTATACCATCATAACTAAAATAACATGCTAATTTTTGTAGAAAAATATGAAGTTACATACCATAGTTATGTTATAATATAACTAGTTTTTATAATTTTTTATGTATTTACCTTTAATGCAGTTTTTATTTCTTCATAAGCTTTGAGTTATTGCCTAGTGTCCTTTTATTTCAACATGAAGGACTTTCTTTAGCATTTCATGTAGGGTAGGTTTCACTCTTTCCACTATTGTTTATCTGAGAATTTCTTAATTTCTCCCTCACTTTTCAAAAATAGTTTTGCCAAAAATAGGATTCTTAGTTGACATTTTTTATTGTTGTTGTTGTTTGGTTTTTTTTGTACTTTAAATATATTAGCCCACTGTCTTCTGGCCCCTAAAGTTTCTGATGGTAAATCTGCTGAGAATCTTATTAAAGATAACTTGTATGTGATGAGTTACTTCTCTTTTGCTGCTTTCAAGGTTTTCTCCTTGTCTTTGTCTTTCAACAATTTGATTATAATTTGTCTCAGTGTGGGTCTATTTGAGCTTATCCTACTTGGGATATGTTAAACTTCTTGGATGTTTACATTCATGTCTTTTGTTAAATTTGGAAAATTTTGAGCTATTATTTCTTTAAATAGTCTCTCTGACATTTTCTCACTCTTCACTTTCTGGGACTCCCACTCCCTAGAGGATAATGGTATATTTGGTGATGTCCCACAGATTACAAAGGCTCTGTTCACTTTTCTTCAAACTTTTTTCTTTCTGAGCCTCACTAAATAATTTCAATTTTCCTATCTTTAAGTCATTGATTCTTTCTTTTGCCTGTTCAAATCTTCTTTTGAATTCCTCTAGTGAATCTTTTTTAATTTCAGTTATTTTCAAATCTAGAATTTCCTTTTGGTTTCCTTTTGGGGTGTTCTATCTCTTTATTAATGGTTTTATTTTGTTCATAATTTTGTGTTGACTTTCTTCATGCTTTCTATTATTTCTTTGAGTATCTTTAAGTCTGCTATTTTCATGTGTGAGACTTGGGGCTACCAACTAACCTTTACTGAAGGCAGTTTTCTTTCTCTGTAAAATAGGGATGATAACATAATCCCCATTGGGCTGTTGTTAAACATTTAGGAGTTACAGGAGGTAATTAAAATGGATTACTGATAGAGATTTGAATGTGTATCTGTGATATACTACCATATTTTGATTTTTTTTCTGAAGATGATGTAATTGACAGGTATCATGATCCAGTGGGATGTACTGATCTAAAAAGGTGATTGCCAATAATCTTTTTGTGGCTACCACTACATTTGCATACTTTCTTGCTGTACATAAAGAAGTCTAGATTTTTAGATATTTTTTGTACAAGTCACACTATTTTCTGAGAATTCACCTTCAAACAAAACTTTTCTTTCAAGTTACTACTTGCTAAGGTAGACTTCTAAACATGTGCTCTGCATCAAAGTATGGCCAATGTTAGCTACCAATGTAAGAATTAAACTCTGTTCTTTTGTGCCACTAAACAGTGATGCAAGCAAGTTTTATTAACTTTTGTAGAAAGACCAAAAGTATCCAAGCTCTAATTGACTAATGCATTATTTCCTTGCCTACTTATGCTCATAAGCCATCTGTCAAATTGAATTATGCAGGCATTTGTCATTGTTCCCATCATCATGAGTTGTTGACTTATGTAGAATTATTGAGAGTTCAACTTTTATATATTATTTTTGTTGAACTCTTTGGAGTGTCTCACATCAAGGAATCAATTTAGATGAGAAGGTAACAATGAAGTCATTTAAAATGGTATAGCAGAAACCACAATTATCAAAATGAGTTCAGTATAAATCAAGCAGATAGCTATTATTTTTGTGTTGGGAACAGTAGCAGCGACTTCACTGAAAAAACCTAAGTTATATAGACATGAAATATACATGTTTATTCTTACACACATTTTTCTCCTTTGTTACTCTAGAGCTGGCAGAGGTTATAATGCATGGGCATTCCTGGCATAAGGCAGCTGTTAGATATGCCTCAATGTGATGTGCTACTCTACGGTCTACAGCAGGAAAATTAAAACTAACATTTTGCTATAAGTTTTCTAGTGAAGGTATATTAATTAAGACAGTGACTAAATCAATTCTATAAAACAGTATTATTCTTTTACTTCAAAAAATTAGATATTTAAAAATAAATTGTACGTAATATATATAATGAATACAATATAAATAATATATAGTATAGTAGGTTATGTAAATAATATATAACATAATTAAGGATAAGATTCTGAGAAAGTAAATATAAAATAAAAATGAATTGATATAAAACTTGAGCAAGTATTACAATAAACATACTCTTTCCCCTTTTACATTTCTGAATTATTTAATTTTATCATTTTAAAAATGCACTTCTATTTTTTAAAAATTAACAGAAAACATTCTTTTCTATAATTTTAAATATGTGTTTTAAAAGTACAAAGTATTGAATTATTTATAAACTACTTCATTCTAAAATCAATTTGTGGTACCATACAGAATAATGTACAACATAAAAGGATAAAACAAAACATAAAGGACACTAGAAAGAAGAAAAAATAATGTTTGAAAATTAAGTAAAATAAAGGGCAAAGTTATTATAGAAAACATATATACATTTTTGTGTATATGCCTGTAAACTCCCTATGAACCAAAACAAACAATAAAGCATGAGCATTTGTAAGTCAGTGTTAATAGGATTAAACTAGGACAAATGACCTATAGATTAACTTTTCTTAGTGCTGAGGCCATAAATATTGAGTGGAATACAGGTTTCAAATTGAATACTATTTCTGTAAAAGAATTAATGCACATTGTAAGATTTCACAGACCTGTCTCTTAATATAGCCCTCAAAATACCAAAGCATAATGAATTAAAACTAATTCTATGAGGAGATCCAAATACAAATAGTTAGACAACTTCATAATGGTCCACCTTAATCAGAAAATGAAATATCTAAAAGTATGGGGGGTGTGAAGTAGGAGATAATTTTGTGTCTTTGGGGAGTAGAAATTAATAGTAAAATTATTCTTTGATTAAAACTTTGCAAAGATGCTTTGTTTCTTATAGCTGAAAGATCTTAACTCACATAATCATGAAGCAAAAATTATGTTAGTAATGTTCTCATCATAATAACTTGAACATTTATTATGACTACATTTAGTGAAATGGCATAACAATGTTTTTTATAATTAAAAAAAAGTCTTACTACCAACAAACTATTCTTTTAAGGTATTTTTATGGCTAGATTTTTTTGTCTTTAACCAAATTTTTTTGTGCTTTCTTGTTTTCAATGTCCCTAACAATTTGTTATACTCAGTGATAAAATTATTTAATAGAGAAAAATGTGGGGTAGAACATTGTTTTCTCATTCAATATGTTCTCCTTATTCTCACCCTTTTCTAACTTCATTCAACTTTGTTGTCTACTTGGGATTTACTCCATCAGGGAGAAATGATAAAGTAGAAAGCAGAAGCAATCTCAAAGTCACTCTTAAATGTCTGAACCCTAAATCCATTAAATTCATTATGTTCCTTATCCTTGAGGCAATAAAGAACAAATCAAAATAAGCAAAGAAGCAAACCAACAAAAACACACTAAGTAGGGGAGTACCTCTATGGAAAAAGTAGAAGATCAGTGGAGGAAGAAATTCTTTCTGAGATTATATATGTTATATATATATATATATAGATAGATAGATAGATAGATAGATAGATAGATAGATATAGATATAGATATATAGATATATAGATATAGATATAGATAGATAGATAGATTTAATGTTATAAATGTTATATATAATAGATGTGGTGGAGTAGTCACAACCTGTTTTTGAGATAGTTTCTGCTTCTGTAATTTTAGGATTAAGTTACGTAACTGAACCATTAGATGCACCTGTTGGGATAGTAATTTAGATAAGAAATAATAAGAAATTCTAAAAGTCAGCTCCTAAGCCCTTTTGATCAGACTATAAAGGCTATGAAACTTTTTTGTACACCAGATGGGTAAAAGGTGGGGCACAGTGACTCTGCCTAACTCAGATGACTATGTAATTTATCATCCAAGCTAGGACACTTATGAAAGTGAAAAAGGATGCTGCTAATAATCAAATCAGAAAAATGGTATAATACAGCTTTTCAAACTAACTGAAATATCTGTTCACACTCACTTTTAATATAAATGAAAAAATAAGAAAGATATATTTGGCAAATATAGTGCTCAGATATAGTGATAAGACTACCTGTTTAACATGATTTTTTGATATTTTTTTCAACTTGAAAATCAAACCTAGGTTGTTTCTTTCTGATATGTGATTTCAAATTATTTCTGGATTTAATTTTCCTGTGGAAACAAATAAAATAAAACACAATAACATACAGTATTAAAATTTGTCCTCAGTAATTTAAGACAGTGTCATTCCAAAAACTGGACAGAAATTACTTTAGGGAATTTGGTTTTTCTTTCAAAGGTAAAAATGCTTTAAAAAATAATGATCTCTAACATGTTATACAAATGAGTGAAAACTTAACTGGAGAAGTCAAAGTCCTAGGAACAGTTTTATGGAGAGAATGCAAATGTTAATTTATTCTGTGTTTACCGTTTGAACATTGAATCTAGTGTGAACTTCACGGAGGTTTTTAAGACCAGGATATGTATTGTAAATTTTCTTAAATCTAGAGTACAGGGTGTGGTTGTAATGGGTTTTTTAAAAGTGAATTAGTACAATTTTGTAAGGTTAAAATTGACCTTTATAACATATATATATATATATATATATATGATATATATAATATATATATATATAATATATATATATATTATATATATGTGTGTGTATACATATATAACTATATATTACATAATGAACAAAAAAAATAAATATTATTCTACATTGTATTCTCCTTAACTCATGAACTGATTTTTCCTGTAAATATTTTGTGTCATTTTAATGACTGCTTAACGTTTTGTTGTTTCTATGTACTATAGGTTATTAAATTCAATTTCCTCTAAATGTGTCCAACAAAAACATTTATCCATAAGGTGTTGTGTGGATATTATGTGCTTAAATACATTTCAGAAAACAACATAGAGTATCCCTGTCTTAAGGATTCACAGGATACAGATTAACTCATCCATGTAGTTCTGCCTGAAGAAATCTTTTAAACTTGGTTAACCCAGTCTTTCTAAAACTTATTTTGTCAAAGAGTGCTTCATGTAAGTCCTTTTAATGCCTCATAGAATTAATACATGGTTGAAACACATGTTGGGTAACACTGACTTTTTTCAAACTCCCTGTAGTTGAACATTTAGGCAGTTTTTTATCATTTTTAATTAACCAATACTCACATTTTATGGTATTTAAAATGGTAAAGATAAATAGCTAAGAAAGTTGTAATGTTTAGGAATAATTAAGAATATATTAAATCTAGAGATGTAATGGTGGATAAAATGTTTTTCAAATTTCCTTCTAGCTGTAATACCCTATAAGTTGTCCTATTATTAGTGGCTACAATGCAAAGGATAGCTTTAGAGTCATAGTATCCCTAAGGAATATATATGAAGATACAGAGATATTTTCTTACTGGTTATTCCACTATTTTAGCTGATTTGTCAGTAAGGAAAGGACAAAATTTTATAGTTTATGTGTAATTATGATTACAGTAATTAAGATTAAAATTTCATGTCTTGTCCAGACACTGTTTCCCTAACATATACATACATGGAACGATTTAGAATTAAATTTTGGTATAAAAATGTATTTATTCTTTCTGCTTCAAAACCAATTAAGGTATTTTGAAACCACAAATAGCTCTAAAATAAATTTACTTTGAAATCTGAGGGTTCTTTTATTTTATGTGTCTTGTCTGTAAAATAGAATAAATCTCTGAATGATTAATGCAAACTGTTTTTTTTTAAACCTTAACAATTGAAAGATTACTTTTGAGTGCTCAGGAAATTTGGTGTTGCACATTTAGAATTATGTATGTGTTTCAATGATCATAAATTATTGTAAGTACTTTTGTAGTTAACTGTATGAATGAATTGGTTTGTTTTTGTGGTTTCAGGGTGATGGAAAATAACGTAGGTATTTAAGTCCTTCTTTCCTCTACTTTGTTTTTCAAAACTAAACTAACATAGGTGACAGACTGAAAAATATTTTGACTTTATAAATACCATAGAAACTAGCATAATTTTTCTTGTTTTAAAGGATCTAGTAACATTTCATGAATGTCTAATTTTTCAATGTTATTTAGGTTTTCAAATGAGTCATTTAACTGATTACATTTCCTGTTATGACAGTTCTGGTCTTGCATTCCTTAAGTTTCATTTGTTTAAATTTATAACCTCTATATTGTACTGTTTACTTTATATGATCTAAAACCTGTCAAGGTTCTCTGATTTGATGCCTTAATTGCATACAATAGATTTATTTTAAAAATTTATTTTGTATAACTAAAGTTTTCCCCATATTCAAGTTAATTAATAAATATTATTGCCTCTCTACATTCTTCTTGGTTATGTAGTAGATTATTTCATAAGAAAAGCCTCATTCAAAGTGACTCATATACTGTACATTCTTTTCATAGAGGTGGGTCTTTCTCTCATTAATATATATCTACTTCCATGTTGAAAGAAAATAAATGTTCAAAAGTGCAAAGCTGCATTTCTACAAGGCCAATCTATTTCTTTCCATATCAGGTGACTTGTGTATGGAAGTCACATTTTCATTATCTTTTTTTCTATTAATCTCATGCAGAATTCCATTTCAGCCTCATGTTTCTTAAATAGAATGAGCGGTAGAGTTATATTAGCAATCTGAAGACTTGCACATATACATTATAGATAATATTTTGGAAAGATGAAAAAAATTCTGCTGTAATGTAATGCTTCACAGATTTATTAGTGGTCATATCATGGCAATTTTCTCCTTCCCTCACAAATGTTATGTTTGTATAACTTTATATCTCTCCAAGAATCTTGTTTTTGGTGTGAGTACGGTTCACAAGTAATCAAATGTATAATATTCAAAATATTATTTATGATACTTTTTGCTGATCAAAAGTGAAATATTTGAACAGGGCAATCTTATATCAGTTGCCTTTGTCCCTTGTACCCCTTTCAGTAAACTTCCATATATATCAGTTTTTTTTCCTCCAGCCAATGATAGTTGGTCACATTGAAAGGCATTAATTTCCCAGGTTATGTGTTCAGAAGGATATTTTATAAAGTACGCTTTAGATATTTTTTCTGCCTGAATAACAGGTTGCAGAGGAAAATAATTTTATGCTGTTGGAAGTATATAGAATTGGAAGCAAAAATGCTTATACTAAAATTCTGGCTCTATTATATATTATTACATGTGAACTTAAGCAAGTGCTGAGCCTCTGTAGTATACGTTTTCTTATCTATAATAAAGTTAAAATTGGGTTTTGGAATTTTCAGCATATGGCATGCAACTGAATAACTGTTTCTATGTTTTTAATGAATATTAACAGGTATAAATATATAAAATACAAATTAGAAAATTTGCTATATAGCAAGTACTCCTAATGTTATAGCTATTAATTAATATTATTTTTCTATTACCAGAAATTTTAAAAATATATCCAAAGTATCAATATAAATTTCTCTTTTAAACATGATGTTTTTTAGGTTATGAAGTTTTATTGTAACACAACAATAGTCCTTAACCTGAATTGAATATAAATTGAATAATAGAAGATATTTCAACCTGCTGAAAATATAAAAGTATTAGAATTTCTCAATTATATTTTGCACATATTTTACTATTAAACCTCTACCATTTACTAGTGCTTGATTTTTAGTAATATTTAACAGATGAGTACATAAATGAATGAGTGACAAATATTAACGAGAAAATTGCAGAACATTTGAAAATTTCTAGTTAAAGCTTTTTCCTCTGATAAAAACAACATGTAGTTGTTTTAATTTTATATTCCACATGGAAAATAATTATTATTTTGCTAGAAAATGATCTCTACTTCTTTCAATGGAGATATACACATTTCGTATGTTCTTCTGCCTAGCACCAGGAACAGAACAACACCTGGAAAATACCAAATGCTCAATAAATGTCCATTGAATTAGTGAATAAATACCAGCATGTTTCTAAGAACTACACCTGTTCATACTTGAAGACTTGTCTGAGATGCAATGTAGGATGGTAAGACAGCTTAGCAGAAGTATTACTATTTTAATAAGATATGGGGACACATAACCTTATCTAATAGTCCACTGGTGTCAAATAATCTGAGTTCAGACCAGTGGCAAGTAGAGCGGAGTTTTTAAGAACTTGGGTTTTAATTAATTAATGAAATTATTATCATCCCTGGTTACCCTTGCTAAATAGAATTGATGTTACTTATTTTGTAGAATTTGAAGATTAATGAGTTGATTTATTAAAAGTCAGATAAATCAGTGCTTAGCAAATATTAAGTACCCTTTAACAGCACCAATTATTAATAGCATTACTGTATATTACTCATTCTAGGCCTACGTGATCAGCTTTGTGAATTTACTTATTCTATCAATGATTTTTCTCAATAAAAATATGACATTGTAAAACAGCAGTTTCAACTTTGACAGAAAAGTGAAATTATTATAACATGTAACAATACCTATTCATCTTAGTTTATTCAGGCTGCTCTAAAAAAATACTACAGACTGAGTAGCTTATAAACAACAGAAATCTATTTCTCACAGCTCAGTAGGCTTGATGTCCAAGCACTCAGTGCTAGCATGGGTCAGGGTAGTGCCTTCTTCCAGGTTGCAGACTTGTCATATCCGTATGTGGTGGAAGGCCTAGAGATCTCTGTGGAATTTCTTTTTTAAGAGCACTAATCACATTCATTAGGGTTCCACATTCATTACGTACTCACTTCCTAAGGACCCCACTTACTAATACCTACCATCACCTTTGGGGGTTAGGATTTCAATATACGAATTTGGGGGGACACAACATTCAGACCATAACACCATTGGACAGTGGGCTAGAAAACCATAACTTCTGTGATGCATATGATGCATGTATAATGAATCTGAGCCTCGAGTCATGCAGTCATTAACTCTTTTGGAACTCAGTTGGAATATCTATAGTGTCAGAACTATTTGGATGATTTCATGTCTCTGTTCTCAATCATCTACCTCCCATTCTTAGTACAATATTTTATTACATTTTTGCATACTTTTTAAAGCTAGGAAAATTAGAATATAACATCTTATTCTCACACATGTTCAAGCTTTTGGATTTTACCTAGGTTAAATAGAGAAAGTGTGAACACATGACAATGAATAACTGTTATTCTGCTTGCTGTCCCACAGAGCACTGCATGTGCATTGTGTGCACTATTTCTTACTACATAAAATACACATATCACAGGTCCTGCTACTAAGTTTGCAGACAAATGATGAATACTGGATTTATGGGGAAAAAATTAAAAGGGGAGTGAGAAATTTCAGAGGTTCGCATATCAGCAAACAGGCATGTTATTCAAAGTGATTTTAATGAGTTTTGAAAGGATACTAATGGGTGACTAGATGGTATTGGAAGGAAAAAATAGATAAAGTGTGGTAGAAGAATAAAGCATATAGGGTTTTTTTAAAAGTCAAATCAAATAGCCCTGAAATCCTCCTCCAAAATTTCTATGCTAAGTCTCCAAATTTCAGATTTATTCTTGCTTCACAATAAAGAATATCTGCTAAAAGATACATGAACCCTACCTGAATCCTCTGCCCACAACAGCATGGGTTAATTCCACTCTTTGTATTCAGTTTCTCCTATGTCTACAGCTGGGTTAGACAATGAGGACAAAAGATAAATAAGACTGCAAAGGACACTGTCAACAGAATGAGAAGACAAGCCACAGACTGGGAGAAAAATATTTGCAAAAGACACATCTGATTTAAAAAATATTATCCAAAACATACACCGAAATCTTAAAATTCAATTTGTATTTCTAAATCCCTTCAAAATTGTCACAGGGATGTAAAGTACAGTATAGAGAATGTAGTAAATAATATTGTAAAAACTATGTGTACTGTCAAGTATGTACTAGACTTATTGAGGGGATCACTTCGTCAATTTTATAAATGTCTAACTACTATACTGTACACCTGAAACTAATATAAAATAATATTGATTATCAACTATAATTAAAAAATAGTCACGAGGATCTAAAGTACAGCATAGGGAATATAGTCAATAATATTGTAATAACTATGTACCGTGTCAGATGGGTAGTAGACTTATTGGGGTTATCATTTTGTGAGGGGTATAAATTTCTAATCACTATGTTGTTTTGTATACCTGAAACTAATAAAAAAATTTTGATCTTAAAATTCAACAATAAGTAAACAACCCAATTTAAAAATGGGCCAAAGACCTTAAACTGACACCTCCCCAAAAAAGATATAAAAATTACAAATAAGCACATAAAAAGATACTCCATATCACATGTTATCAGAAAAAGGTAAACCAAACTAACAAGACACTACTACACACCTATCAACACAGCCAAAATTCAGAACACTGACAACACCAAATGCTGGTGAAGATGTGGAGCCTCAGGAACTCTCATTTGCTGCTTGTGGGAATGCAAAGTGGTGCAGTCACTTTGTAAGGATGTTTAGAAATTTCTTTTTTTTTTTTAAGATTTTTATTGGGGAATTAGGGGGATGGGAACAGCGCTGGGGAATTGGGGAAGGGGAACAGACAAGTTGCTGGGGTTTTTTTTGTTCTTCAGTCTAGTTGTGGAGGACGTTGCTTCACTGGCCCAAGTTGGCACCATCATTGTGCTCTTTCCGGGCGAGGCAGATCAGTCTCCGGCTTCTGGATGGCCACTCACTGTGGCTGCTGGCCGCTCACGCTGGCTGCTGGTCACACACGGTAGCCCATGGCAACCCACTGTCACAGGGGCTGCAGCCTATGCCATCACCTGCGACTCACGGCAGCCCAGCTCCAGGTTGAGCTGTTGTACAGCATCTCAGCTGTGGAGGCCAGTGTCACTGGCCCTCATATGTGGGCTCCAAACCGGGGCCCTCTGGTGTCCCAAGCCAGCTCTTAACCATCGCACCACTCGGCCGGCCCTAGAAATTTCTTATAAAACTAAACATACACTTACCATTTGATCTAGGAATCACATTCCTTGGTATTTACCCAAAGTAGTAAAAAATGTATGTCTACACAAAAACCTGAATGCAGATGTTAATAGAAGCTTTATTTATAATTATCAAAACTTGGAAGCAACCAAGATGTCCTTCGGTAGCTGAATGGATAAATAAACTCTGGTACATCAAATAATAAAATATTATTCAGCACTAAAAAGAAATGAGCCATCAAGCTGTGAAAAGACATGGAGGAACCTTAAAATGCACAGTACCAAGTGAAAGAAGCTAATTTGAAAAGGCTACATACTGTATGATTCCAACTATATGACATTCTGGAAAAGACAAAACTATGGAAAAAGTAAAAATATCAGTGGTTACCAGGGGTTGGGAGGAGGGAAGGATAAATTGGTTGAGCACAGAGTTTTTTAGGGCAGTAAAACCACTCCATGTAATAACTACAATGGCAGATACATTTGTCCAAACCCACAGAATGTGCAACACCAAGATTTAACCCTAATGTAAACTAAGGACTTTGGGTCATACTGATGTGTCAGTGTAGATTCATCATTTGTAACAAATGTACCTCTCTAATGAGGGATGTTGATAAATAAGGAAGGCTATGCGTGAGTAGTGGCAGGGAGTATATAGGAAATCTTTGTACTTTCTGCTTAATTTTGCCATGTACCCAAAACTGCTTTAAAAATAAAATCTATGAATGAAAATTAAGTAAAACAGATGAGCAAAGTATAGTCTCCAACTTTGGAGAGCTTCTCAGTATAGTGGGAAGAGCATTGATCTTGGAGCCAGCTTTGGGTGTTAGTTTTATTTTTATCACTAAAGTCTTGTGGGATCTTATATAAATCTTTTAATCTCACCGAGAATCTTCCAATTCAATCCAATACAATATCAGCAGCAGCAGCAGCACAATCATCACCACCTTAATTCAGTCCCTCATTTTCTCATCCTTGGATGACTGCTGTTATGTAATTTTCATGCCTCCTACACTCAAATTCATTTTAGACCCTATTGCCAGAGCATTCTAAGTGTATCTGTTCTGGTTAAAATCCTTTAATATCATCTCATATGTTTGGAATCCATCCAACCTCTTTAACCCATTCTTAAAAGTCCTTTAGGATCTGACCACTGTACTCTTATCTTTCCACCACTTTATGATGAACGCCTTGTGCATTCATCCTGAATCCAGGCATTCCGAATTTCTTTCTTACAGATTCTTGAACATAGCATGGTCTTTCTCATGCCTGAGTCTAGGTACAGGTTCATTCCTCTTCATGAAATGAACCATTGTACTTTTTCTTCAAATCCTTCTTTATCAAAAAATCCCCAAAAGGGATTTTGGAAGATTTCTTTAATCCCTGGGATCTGAATTACTTGGCCTTCCTTTGCCCCTAGGCAGAGGACTTATCACACTGTATTTTCAAAATTTATTCTCTACTAATTCAGTTATCCACCTATTCATCACTGCATCCAAACAGCTAGTCATGGCTGGAGAAAAATCATACAACCAAAGGTTTCATTTTGAGTAAGCTCATTAGCCTCAGATGGTCTGTCAACATTGCTTAGAAGTCCAAAAAACCCAATTATGTTTCTCTAGAAGGGCCATTTTTCCTCTTACAGTGATAAATATTAATTACATTTGTTCTTCTCTTCCAACTTCTTAAGCTTCTTGTATTCCTCTCACTTGCTTCATACTTCATTGAGACCATAGAGGGCCTGAGATAAAATTCATATCAAAATCTAGTTCTCCAGTGTAGACTTGAAATATACTTTCTAGCTTTGTTCTCAAAAACTTCATTCCTTTCTTATACTCTTTTTAATTGTCTGTTTTCTTGTCTATCTCTCCCACTAATCTGACACCCTAACATGCAGAGGCAATTTCTTTTGTCTGTGTGTCACTGGCAATTAATTATGTGTGATATACTAGACTTCTGGTAGGTTATGCTAATACAATTCTTGACTTCAAGGGCTATTGAGGGAGGAAAGATGATAGATATTTAAATAATAAATGAAATTATCATATGGTCCATGTCAAGGTTGGGTCAGGGAAATGTTTTTCTTAAATTGACATTTAAGATGAAGTCTATGGGATACTTTGGGGAACTCAACAGAAGTGAAATTGTGTGGTTCCACAAGAGGGAACCGTATGTACAAATGTCTGGAAGCCATTGGCTGTATTCACTATTCAAGGAACTGAGAGAATCAACATGACCAATATGTTTCAGGAGAGACCAAATGGGATCTTAAAGTGGTGAGGTTCCTGAGGGCTAGTTAGGGAATTTAGACTTTTATCTAAGGTCAATGTAAACCCAGTTAAGGATTTTAAGAATGAACTAACATGCTTAGGAATTTATTTTTGAAAAGACTGCTTTCACCACAAGAGCTGAATTGCTTGCATCAGATCAAAAGTGAATTTATGTATCAGGTAAGAGTTTCTTGCAACAGTCCAGGATAAAGTAATGAGCCATTAGTATGGAATTGAGACTTTTCAGCATATGAAGGACAACTGAAACCATGACAGTGGAGAAGACATTCTAAGGAGAGGACAGAATATAACAAGAGATATAAGACCATTCTTTATGGGAAAGTCAAAGAAAAATCTGGAAAGTAAACTGAGAAGGGGCAAATAGAGGTAGGAGAGAATCTTCAGTGTAATAAATATTACTGACAACTAGGGATCCTGTTGTAAGAACAAGAGATGAATCAGCAGGGTCACACAGTTTCAAGAAAATTTATAAGACCTCAAAGAGAGTGATTTTACATAGAGAGGTGGTCAAAGGACAAAGTTCTGGAAGTCTCCAACATTTAAAGTTTAAGGAAATGAGGAATCTCAGCGCCTTTCAGTGATATCAGCTTATTGAACACCTACTTTTATGTTGAGTTGTAGCTGTGGATGTAATGGAAGAATGGAAGAGAGGATATTCAACACCATCAGGGGTCCTCAGGATAAATGAGATGCTAGGTGTAGAAATTGTTATGATTATTATAGGTCTTATTCACACTTGGTGTTATAAAGCATATTGCTATTAGTTCACTTGTGAGGAAAACATTAAATTTCCTAAGAAATAATTTTTGGAAATACAGTGTATATTAAAGGCTTTTTAAAATTTTAAGATGAGCTAAATTAATCTTAAGGTAAATGAGTCTCCTTTTTTCAACTAAGGAGAACCTGTGAATTCTAAAAATAAATAGGCTCCTTTGAAACTTATATAATATCTAGCTAATGGCTTTTGGTTTGGTATAAAGGATGTATGAATTTGTTGTAACCTTACTTAAACATAAAATAAAAATTATCAGATAAGAAAGCTTTAATGTGATCATGATGTGAATGTTTTATGAATAGATGTATCTAAGAGATGTCTTTAGTAATCAATAATTTACAATAAAATTCCCTCTGTATGTAGGAGGAATAGCTAAATAAATTCAGTGTCTATGTTGCTAATAATCACTTAATGGTCATAGCCTTTTTCAACTAATTGTTTCATAAATGTTCGGTGCATACAGTATAGGATTAGGATATCTTTTTGCATACTGACTTAATGTTTGTGCCCGTACAGTCAGGTTTAGTAGAAAATGCTACTAACCCAAACAACTATGGTTTATGTGTAATTAGGGCAATGCCAATCAGATGCCCCAGAGACTCTTGAGCCATGCAAGTAACATGACAGAAAGCTGAGGGCAAAAACACAGAAAGACATCAGAGAGGCCCTTCAAGAGGGTGCTCCAATTTCATAAACACTGACATTTCAACATGAGCATTTCTAAAATGTATATTTTCCAGGCCATTTGGATCCAACACAAATTCTCTGAAAATGTGGTAGGTTTCAAAACCGCATCCAAAGGGAGAGGAAAGACAGTTTGCCAATTACATCAAATTTTTGCTAGTTTTGCAGAGCTTTAATTTAGTCCAACCCAATGTAACACCCTGCTAATCCCATACACCCACTATATTAAAATCACTTAATAAAATAATTGTTTTTAAAATACATTAATATAAATGACCAATTTAACAAACAGCTGAATACCATTTTTTTTCTTGTACAGTAAGAGTTGCTTTACCACAAACATCTTGGAAAAACATGAGTTCTCCCATCTGCTACAAATTAATGTGAATCAGATCCTAGTCGTCATATTGCCTTTTGTCTATTCTGGGTGCATAAAACATACAATCCGAAGTGAAGGTAAATAAGATGCCCTGCCATTCTCTGTATGCTAAGGAGCTTGTTCTATTAAATAGACTGCAGTGCACCCTGGGAAATGTTGGAGCTGTGCCTGCGGTTCTATTTGTTCAAGTAGCTCATCTTGAAAGCCTGCCCAACCTCAGCTGTAGACTTGGAAGATACAAAGCAAGCAATCTGGATTTTCCAAATCATTAGTCCCTGAAAAGCCAGGGAGGAGTCCAGCAATGACAAAGGCTCCTAATTCTTAAGTAACCAACTCCCATGGGACTGGGATCATCTGAAGAAACTCAGCCTCTTCTGTAAGCTCATTTAAGTGTGTGTGTGTGTGTGTGTGTGTGTGTGTGTGTGTGTGTGTGTGTGCGCGCGCGCGCACGCACATGCATGTGTATGTTGCCGTCTCCATTAGGTGACTGAAAAATGCTTGCTATCATTTCTCAACATCTGTGCCTATTGCTGCTTCAACAACACAAACTTCCAGATTTTGTGTCACAGCTGTGATGAAGCTGGCAATTGGCATGGGAAGAGCTGCTCCCCTTGTGTATACTGCATAAAGCTTCCAGTACCCGTGCTAACCGTTCACAGCCTTTCACAAATGTAAACTTTCACGGGCAGTGCCACAATGTCTTCCAAAGATTTTAACAACAACTGCAAATCTGGTCAGCCCTAGGGGGAGGTACCACTATATTTGAAATAAAAGGATTTATAAATAAATGATATCATTGCTTTGGAGACCAATACAAACTGAGGTAATATGCCTAGAAATAATATTTGCTGGGATTTTTATTTATAATTCGGAGATTTGTTAGGTATAAGTATTCTATATTAAAATATGTTCATAGGAAAAACCTTTACCACTGTATACCTGGATTGCTCAAGATGTCCTTTATTTCTAAGATTCATAAATGTGACTCAAGTCTGGATTAGTAAGAAAAAATTAATTTGTCCTTCTCTGTGTTAAAACGTATATCAAAGGCATGTTAAATTATTTTAAAATAGATACCTGAACAAGCCTCTTCGTAATTTCTAGCTGGGTTTCTAAGAAAACATTTTTAAAAGTCAGAAAATTTTGTAATACATTATCTATTGTACACCTGAAACCTATGTAACTTTACTAACAATTGTCACCCCAATAAACTTTAATTAAAAAAAGAAAAGTCAGAAAATTATATTCTGTATGTGGATTGCTTCCAAACAATTATTCAACATGAACTCATAACCTGTGAAATAAAGAAACACAAAATCACCAGTGCTTACAATAAATTAACCAGCACACAAAACCACTTAGTTAAAATAATCACTCATTTATACTAATTGCACACCTGATTGTAAAATAAACTCACAAATGAAAACCTGAAGAAAGTTAAGTCATTGCTGCCAACAAGTGTAATGTACCTGTCATGATGGTCTTCTCACCCTGTGTTTTATAAATGTACTAACTAATGATCAAGACTCACCTCAATTATTTCCCAGGACTCTTCAATGTTTTTCATATGGTGAGGAGTGTGTCAGCAACTTGAGTTACTGCTTTCTAGAACTCTCTGCCCAATACTAGACATTTTATATCTTGTTCTGTATTCTAGTATTTTCACTTTTCCCTTATTTAAGAAATGTATTTGCCTTTGCATACGATAATAAGAACATTGTTGAATACACTGAAGAAAGATTTCACAACTAGGCTATTAATCAATTCTAAATACATACATTGACTCGCTGCGCAAAGCATTTTGCTGTATGTCAGGAGAGGTTTTAAGAAAAATCAAGCATCTATTTGGTCCTCAAGCAGTTTAAAGTCCAGATGTATTGGAAATAAGTACATAAGTTATTTGCGCAGCAAAGTGCAAATGAAAAGTTCAGAATTTGGAGGGTGGTCAATTTACATTTTTGAGAGATATAGACTTTATAGTCATAATCACCATGTCCAAGTCACGTTCTATGACTATCATAGTCATGTGTCATCATTGAAGCTGGTGAGCCATCCAATCTATGTTGTGTTCTCCTCTTGTTTTGCATAAATGTTCTTCTTGTGATTTAAGGCACAACCCTGCAATCTTAGCAAATTAGTGTCCCTAGTCACTGGGAGGGATGCATGATCATGTGTAGGCCAAACAATAATTCCCGGATTTTTTTTAATAGACAAGATGCCATATAAATATCAGCATTATAGCCATTTAAAAATCTCAATTGCTGATGAATAAGCATGATATCAGGGGTGGGAGGGCAGTAGATGGGGTAGGGGGGTTGTTTCTGTGTGAAGGGTAAAAAGGATAACTATTGCATTGTTCTGTACACCTGAAACTAACAATAAAAAAATGAAAAAAATAAATCAAATATAAAATAAATAAATAAATAAATAAATCTAAAATAAAAACTCAATTGCTGATGATAGCCATTTTAACTGGAGTGAGGTGACATTCCATTGTGGATTTTATTTGCATTTTTTTGATGATTAGTGATGTTGAGCATCTTTTCATATGTCTACTGGCCATGTTGGAGAGGCTGTGGAGAAAAAGGAACCTTCATACACTGTTGGTGGGAGTGTAGATTGATGTAGCCGTTATGGAAGGCAGTATGGAGGTTCCTCAAAAAATTAAGAATAGAATTACCATATGACCCAGCAACCCCTCTCCTGGATATATACCCCCAAAATCTGAAAACATTTATCTGTAATGATATATGAGGTTGGACAACTAAGTTCATGAACTCACCCAAGAAAAAATGCTATATACCTCATTGCTGAATATCACTATAGTCACCTTGGAAGCACTCCCCTTGGGAAGCTATGCACTGATGCCAGTGCTTAGTCCACCCTCCAAAGCAATTTTGGTATTCTTTCTGGAATGGCCATCAGAGCTGTCATAGTATTACCTTTGATGCCCTGAATGTCAACAAAATGTCTTCCTTTCAATATTTCCTTTATCTTTGAGTAAAGAAAGAAGTCTTTTGGGGCCAGATCAGGTGACTAGGGAGGGTGTTCCAACACAGGTATTTGTTTACTGGCTAAAAACTCCTTCACAGACAGTGCTATGTGAGCTGGTGCATTGTCGTGATGAATTGTTGGCAAAAAGTTCAGGTCGTTCAACTTTTTCATGCAGCCTTTTCAGCACTTCCAAATAGCAAACTGGGTTAACTATTTGTCCAGTTGGTACAAATTCATAATGAATAATCCTGATATCAAAAAATGTTAGCAACATCATGCAACAAGTTCATGACCTTAATAGTCACGCCTTCATATGTTCTCTGATGTTCATTACAGCTTTATTTACAGTGGCCAAGACATGGAAACAAACAAAATGTCCTTCAATAGGTGATTGGATAAAGAAGATGTGGTATATATACACAATGAAATACTACTGTGCTGTAAGAAAAGATGAAATTGCGCCATTTGTGACAACGTGGAAGGATCTTGACATTGTTATGCTAAGTGTTAAGACATATGATTTCACTGACATATGGGATATAAAACTGAAAGCGACAAAAGAACAAGACAAACAAAAACTTGTAGACTCAGATAATAGCTTAGTGGTTACCAGAGGGTAAGGGGGGGGGGGCTTAGATGAGGATAAAGGGGATCAAATATATGGTGATGGAAGGAGAATTGACTCTGGGTGGTGAACATACAATGTGATATGTAGACAATGTATACAGAATTGTACACTTGAAACCTATGTAACTTTACTAACAATTGTCACCCCGATAAATTTTAATTAAAAAAATATATATCAAGATGACATTGGAAAGAGCAAACACAAACACAGACATAAATCAGTAAAAAATCCAACTAAAAAAAACTTAATGTGGAAAAATATACCAAAATCCCATTACTATGTTTATTTATATCAAAGTCACTATATATAAATGATGACTAAAGTAATTGCATTTATCTCCCCAGTTATGTGTATGTCTATTGAATGGAATAAAACTATATAACATTTATTTTAAAAGAAAATTTTATATTGGCTCTGAAAAGTGGAAAAAATATTATTAACATGTAAGAAACTTCAATTTCTGCAAGAAAAGGTGGGATTGAGGAAATACCACAAATCCCTGTACTGTTAATGTCATAGAACTTTCAGAATAGCAAGCAATACTTTTTTGTAGAGGTAATTGGAGGACATTTAGAAATGTTCAAAGACTCACATAATACATTAATACCACTCACCTAATTGTCTTGAAAAGTTTTCTTAAATAAGTAGCCCAGAAAAACTAACAAGCAAATCATAATTAAGAAGCCAAGAACAGAAAACATTGTAGTTCCAACAAAGTGGTAGCTCAGCAAGCACACAGTAATTCCCTTTTCTCTGCAATGGCCCCAAGATAGAGGGAATTCTGTGACTCTTTTCTGTGTTTTTTAATTCCCTTTGTTACAGTTGATTGATCATGTGATAGTCACTAAACTCAAATTAGATAAAATACAGTGTTTGAACTGGGACTACCAAAAGAGTCAGGGACTCTCTAATAGACAAAGTATCAAAATAAGTCAAGATTTGTTGAAGGAATTGGTCTATCCTCTTTGGAGGAATCAAGTCTATGGTATGCAAGAAAATAGGTAATCTAGGAAAAAATAAAGGATTAAAAAAAGGGAGAGAATTCCAGTGACCTCTCAGACCCTCAGCTATACCCATATATTAACAACAATTATGTGAGACTATATATTATCTATCCTGCCAATGAATTCCTTTTTATCTTTTAGATAGAGTTCTCTTGTCTGTTGCACCTAAAAAGTCTTGCCTGCTATAGGTTGTCACAAATGTAAGGCACTAAATTGTGGAACTGGCTGAAATGAGGTGGGAGAAGGGACAGCGAAGCCATGAAACAGAGAATAACTGCAGGTACTTTTGAGCATTAGTTTCAAACTGCTTTTTAAGTTATATTTATTTGTTTATTTTTATGAACATTAGCATCATTAACTTCTGTTAGAGGCAACTTTAAGATGTACTCAAATGATTTTAGTAGTCTATGGACAAATGGAGATATCTAATGCATTGGTAATATTATTGTGTTTCAAAAACTGACTAAAAGTGCCAGAAAATTCAAATAAATTTGTACTAGAATGACAGAGATTTTAAAAATTTCATCAAAAAAATTCATGTAAACAATTTTTATAGGACTTTATTTTGTACCACTGTAATTTGTTTGGATTTTGTCAGATACTTCTCATAAAAGACAGCTGCTTATATGGATCATTACACATATTAGATATATTTCCATTATTTTCCTCAACCCCATTTCAAATAATTTGTAGCCTTCTTTTAAACCAATTTAGTGGGGAAAGTATTTACATACACATGTAAGTGCACATACATACACCTCTAATAGTGACATATAACTATAGAAATCTTCAAGACAAGTATCCAAGTATTTTATAAATTAAAACATTTTAGCCTCCATTTTATTTATATCACCAGATAATCACAGTCACTTTCTTCTTGTTGAGTATAACTTAATAAGATATCCAAGTATGATAGATATTTTTTCTTTGCCAAAATGTAAACAGTCTGACCAGGTGTGAGCCTTCTGTTAGGATGGGGTCAGGGCCAATGATTTATTCTTAATTTTCTGTATGTAGTGAAGGAGAAGGATGTCAAGAATGCTGCTATATTTTTGGCATAGGGCCATTCTATAAGTTAAGGAATACTGAAGAAAGAAAAGTTGTAGGAGAGAAGATGATGGTTAAATATATGGAGTTAGTAATTTGGAATATTTGGCAGGTCACTCTCAGTCAGTTCACTGAGTCCCTACTGACTGTATGATCACATATAAAGTACAGTATTTAATAATCTTGAAAAAGCCATGAAATTGTCTACCTGAGTTCTGTTTTTGGCTCCTTGGGTGACACTGTTAAATCTTTTCCTTTTTTCAGTAATTTATTTTTTTTATTGTGAAATACACATTTTTAAAATTAGTTTCAGTTGTACAACACAGTGGAACAGTTATACTTTTACCCCTCAAAGTGACAACCCTCTTCCCCCACTATCCAGAGAAACCCAAGACGCTAATTCGAAAAAATATATGCACCCCTACGTTTATTGCAGCGCTATTTACAATAGCCAAGACTTGGAAACAACTGAAATGCTCATTGGTAGACGACTGGATTAAGAAAGTGCGTACATTTATATAATGGAGTATTACTCCACTATAAAGAAGAATTAAATCATACCATTTGCAATGATATGGACAGACCTAGGGACTGTTATGTTAAGTGAAATAAGACATTGTTAAATCTTAACATTTTTTCTAGATATACTTTTTATTTGCATCTTGTAGCTTATTAAGTTTTAAGGGTAATTCAAATAGGTCTACAGGGACATAATACTCTATTTGCCCAATTATTTTATATACAAAAAAATAGAGATAAGAGAAAAAATGGAAGTGGAAATAATTCACAAGTACTATATACATGGTAATGGGAAAAGTAGAACCAGTTATTTGGTCTTTTTGGTGGTTTTATTAAGGAAGAAATGGAGAACAGTTATTTCCAAGGTATTTAATTTGATTTGCCAAAGCCTAGCTATAAAACCATAAAATGCCAATTATAGCCAACTGAGGAATGAAAATTGGTATGATTTTCTATATAGTATTAGAGTAAGTAGCTATGTTCAAATCGTGGCTGTATGACTAATAATAGTTGTTTGACACTCAAGATGGCACCAAACACCTCTGTGTTTCTTTTATTATCACTTGTGAAATGAGAATAACTGTACCGTCTTTGAGACTTTAGAGGATACAATAAAATAACACATATAAAGCACTTAAAACAGAGCATTAAATGCATGCAAAAAGGCTAAGGGTGAAATTACTGTTTAGATATTTGCAATAATAATAAATTGTATGGTTAAAACATATTTGATTCAGTAATAATTGTATGACAGTTAGCCAATAAAACTCATTGCTTTAATTAATAAGTATGCATAATAATTAATAAGTTTGCATAAGATTCAAGTACCATTATACAGAAATAAATGTGATTTAACAAAAGATTCAGGCATGCTAGTATTTAACAACTGACCAACCCAAAACATATGCCAAGCACTTCGCTATAGTGTGGCAGGCAAATGGCTCATAGTTCCTGGGTCATAATTAATGAAAGAAACTCAATTGTAAACAAAAAGACACCAATAAACTTTAATTTAAAAAAAGAGATATAAACAAAAATGAAAAATAATCAATAATGTCTATGAAAAAAAATGTGTGTGTGAGTGTGTGTGTGTATGTGTGTATGTAAGATTAATTTTAAGCTGCCATACTAGCTCCTTGGTGTATTGGCCCAAAGTGACTTAAGCACACCAGACATCAAATAAACACTACAGGATCTTTCCCCCTTCAGGGCCTTCATACATACTATTTTTTACCCCGAGTAGTTTTCTACTTATCTGTCAGAGTTCACTTTATATGCCAGTGTCTAAAGGAAATCCTCCCCCATCTTCAATCCACAAACTCCAAAACTCTCTCTGTAATCCCTCTGCTGAGATCACGATAATATAAAGCACCTTCTCACAATGATACTTTTGACACCATGGAAACTCTCCTTCATGTAATAAGGCCCCATACCTGGTGGTAGGGAGGCCTTTGGAATATGCTGGAGCAAGCTTTGTGATCAAATTTCACACAGCTAGGACTTAGAATGGCTACAGAGAACTCTGAAGAGACAGTATAATGCATGAGTCCAAATTTGGGATCTTACTTTAAATTTTATATTGTGATATAATACATAACCTCTCCTGCCACCTGTTTTTGTAAATAAAGTTTTATTGGAATGCTGCCATGCTCATCCCTTTAAGCATTATTCATGGCCTTTTTCATGTTATAATAGCAGAACTGAGTACTGTGACAGAGTCCACCACATGGCCCATTAAGCCTAAAATACTTGCCATCTGGACCTTTACAGAAAAAGTGTGCAAACCTCTTCTTTAAACCATCACAGAAATTATTTGGTTCTCTGAGTTAAACTGAGAAAATAAAGTCCTGAGCTTATCTTTTCTTTCTGAGAAGTCTAAAGTGCAGACAGAAGCAACCATATCTCTAGAATATTTGAGGAATGTATTTCCAGTGTTGTATCAACCACATGATTTATCAAAGCTTTGCTACCAATGGGCGCTTCTCTAATAGTCACAGATAATAATTTAGCTTTTTTTTTTGACACGATATGCCAAAAGATACCAGTATCACATTTCCCATTGGCAATGAAATGCATTGAAACTAAACTAGACAAAAAGTTCCAAATTCCAATCATTATGTTTTAGTTTTGGGGGTAGCTCTTAGAACCAAGTATTCTTTCAGCTGGGGTCTCATGAAGACAACAAAAATGACTAGGTATTTCAAACAGAGGAAATGGAATACAGCAAATTGCTTACAAAGATACTGGGAGAGCCAGAGGATCAAGAAGAAGAAAGTTGTTAGAAAAATTAGTTACTAAAAAAACTACGTTCAGTGTTTTTATATGTGCAGATAAGCTGATGCTGAGGTAACCAAGTTGCCTGAGAGAAACCCATAAAACGGTACTCAGAGCTGCCTCAACTATCTTTGTCACAGGCATGGCCATAACCTTGAAGAAATAGTTCCTTTCTTCCTCCCACCCTCCAACAAGTGTCAGAGCTTAATGAGAAACCAACTGAAATAGCCGTGGAAATATCCTTTCTCAGGCTTCCCACCAGGAAATTAAGAGGAAGCCACTGAAAACTTAATGTGGATTCATGGAGCTCAGTGCACCTGGTCTGGCACAAACCCTATTTTCTCTGTAAGTTTTTCTTAATAAAATTGCTAGGTGTAGTTTCCCAAATCTATATAACAGAGATAATAGTTTCTATACTTAGAATTTTTATGATGGTTAAAATATTTAAACAGTAATGTTTAAAACAATGTCTATCATATAGTTAGTGTTATATGTGTTGTTTCTAGTGTGATCATAATGGCGATTTGGTGTCTATTACTACTGTATTCACTCTTTAACTGTTAGGATTTGGGTGTTGACTGTCCTGGATTGGACCTCTAAATCCCTTTTCTTTCCTATATTCTAGCTCTTTAATTTGTTTCTGATTTTTGAGAGAAGTTCTCAACTCTATACTCCAATCTCTCTACTGGATTTTTAAATTTTATTTCTGCTACCATATGATTAAGTTCCAAGAGGTTTTTCCTCCATTTTTTTTTGTTTTTAAACTACTCTGTACTTGTTTAATGAGTACATGTCTTCTCTTTAATCTCTGAAAATACAATTTTTAGTTTTTTGAAAGTGTTCATCATCCTGTTGCTTTTTGTTTGTCTTTTATATTAAATTATTTTCTCAAATGTATAGGTCATCCTTGATTGCTTCCTTGTATTTAAGAGTGGGATGTGAAGAGCTGGTAGCTCTGAATGCATATAAGTGGGGCTCATCATCTGTGGTTTTCACTCCCTGGCCTTTACTGTGGGAGGACCCTATTTCCATGAACTTTAGGTGCCTTCTTTTGGGCTAGTCATATTCCCCAGAAAATATGTTTCCGATGTAGAAATTACTCACCAAACTGCCTGCATTTTCAGGGCCAACCTTGGCAGAAAGCTGGAGAGTCCAATATTCAGCATGTACAATTTTACTTAGTCACTTGTTTTTAGTACAATACCATGCACAGCATCTTATGCCCACAAGTCCAAAGAACTTATTCAAAGAATGGCCTTCAGTTTCCTGACAGATTGGTGAAGGACATTGCACAGATACATGGGGTAGAGGATGAAAGAACTTCTTAAACTGACTTTGAACTTATCTCTTATTTTTAATTTCAATTTTACTCTCATACCTGAAGGTAACTAGTACTCCCAGTTTCTGAAAATATAAAGAACTCTGAAGTTGTTTCTTGGTATTCCCAAATGTTTGCCAGAGATTTACTAGTAGCTTCTATCTCATTTTTTCACATTAATCAGTCATTCGCCTGCTTTCCAGCTTCCAACATGTCTTGTCTCCTTTCCTGTTCTCTTTGTTCTTATTGACCAATGCCCTAAAATTACTATAATTTTATTAAATATTTGGGAGAAAATATAAATTAAGTGCTTATACTAAACCCATTTTTTTTAAACTAGAAGTTTCCAACAAAAACTTCGTGTGTGTGCACGCGCGTGATGTGAGTCTGTGTGTTTGGTAGTACTTGCCAATATTCATAACAATCTCTTTCTTGAAACAGCTTCCTTACTGGATCAAGTTTCAATTTTTTTTTTGGTCAAATCTTCAAGTTTCGATATTTTGAGATGCCAGTCATCTTTGGTCTGGGTTTTTGGATTCAGGCATGATGTGCCTCTCTTAACAGACTACTCTTTCCTTCCATCTCCACTTGCAGAATGGCTAGCTCCAATCTGAGTTCACTTCTCCTTTTTGGACTTTTCCAAAATAATATATATATATTAAACACAAAATTCTTGATTTTACCTAACATCTCCCCTGAAATTACAACCCACAGTTTGTGTCCCAATTATAGTTACACAGCAAAGTTTATCAGATGTAATTTCAACTCACAGTGATTGGATATGTAAACTGAGCTCATTTCACATTTTTTATTCTGTTGCTTTTAGTATCTTACACCCCTGTTACCAAATTCTGTACTGTTTAGGATTGCATTTACCTGCTCATTATACACAATTCAACTAAATCAACTAATTAAGGAATTATTTTTCTCATAAAAATAAAGAATCCAGAGGAAGGAAGTCCAGGGCTCATATACTGATGTCATCAAGAACCTATGCTGCTCTAACTCCTTGCCATCCTTTGATGTACTATACTGAGATTTTATCTTTATGGCTACCTCATGGACATGACCTTCAGGTATCAAGTCCACATTCCAGTAGGAAAAAGGGGAAGATCGAAGTACAAATGTGCCTCGGTTTCTTTCTTCTGTTCTTGATGTTTGACTCAACAGGTTGTACTCATTGGCTAGGATTATGTCTAATGTCTGCCTCTTAAAGCAAGGGAGGCTAGGCAAATTGCTACTCTAGAGAGAAATCAAAGTTTTTATAGTAAAAAGAAGCAAATGTTTCATGTCATAACTGAACTCACTGTTTCCTCTGTTGTTCACACCAGTTCGCTCTCCACTCAGCAATGAGAGTATGCTTTCTAAAAGAAAACCTTATCATACCAGTCCTCTTCTAAAGCTCTTCAATACAATCCTATTGAACTTAGTATATAAAAATGTTCAAATTCTTTAATGTAGTTGTCAGGCACTGTCCCTGCTTCACTCCCAAGCCTCAATTCATGTCGCTATTTTCCTTGTCCTCCATGGTCCAGTTGCATGGGCCTCCTGTGATTCAGTTAGGTGAATACAGCACGCTTCATCTCACTTCTTGGTTTTTGTGCATGCTTTTGCTTTTGCCTGGTATAGGCTTGGCCCCACTCTTCACCTGAACGAGTTCTAATCTTTGAGGTATCTATTTTAATATTATTTGCTTAGAAGAGACTCCCACAACTTCCTAAACTAAACTAAATCCCCCATTTCAATCTCTTACAATCTCCTTTACTTTTAATTTATAGTACTTGCAAAAGTATGTTATAATAAGCTTCTTGTTTTATGCCTGAAAAAAGCTTAATAGCATCGAGCTTGTATCATCTAAAAATTGAACAGATAAAAAAATGAATCATATTTATAGCTAGAATTTCATCTAGTTTTTAGACACACACACACACACACACACACACACACACACACACACACACACACACACACCCATAACTTGGTGTTTGCCTAATAAAGCTAAAGCAATGTGAGACCTTTATTTCTTCTACATCAATACAGAAGCACGAGATAAGGTATCATTCCTTTAGTTCTTTCCAAATTTTCTGTGATATGATGATCTGTGAGGCAGCCATTTTCCTTCTCCTGAGGTCTGTTTTCCACTATAAAAGCTTTGTGAAGTGACAGCACTGGGAACTGGGATTGGAGTACGAAGGTTGGACAAGTTCGTAAACTTGTTGCAACAATTTGCTAACAATTTTGATATCAGAGGGATTATTCAGTATGAATTTGTACCAACTGGACAAACAGTTAACCAATTTTACCATTTGGAAGTTCTGAAAAGGCTGCATGAAAAAGGTAGATAACCTGAACTTTTTGCCAACAATTCATGGCTCATGCATCACTACAATGCTCCAGCTCACACGGCATTGTCTGTGAGGGAGTTTTTAGACAGTAAACAAATAACTGTATGGGAATACCCTCCCTACTCAATTGATCTGGCCCCCAGTGACTTCTTTCTTTACCCAAAGTAAAGGAAAAATTGGAAGGAAGACATTTTGATAACAATCAGGACACGCAGGGTAATACAATGACAGCTCTGATGGCCATTCCAGAAAAAGAGTTCCAAAAATTGCTTTGAAGGGTGGACTAGGCGCTGGCATCAGGGCATAGCTTCCCAAGGGGAGTACTTTGAAGGTGACTGTACTGATGCTCAACAATGAGATATGTAGCACTTTTTCTAGGATAAGTTTGTGAACTTCATTTTCATACCTAGTATATCTGCTGGGTCTTTTTCTTGCCTAGTTTTTGTCCCTGTATAGGTTATAGGTCTGGTGTGAATAATAGTTGCACTGTATTTTTGTTGCCCCAAATCTTTTTTCAGCTTTATAGCTCTTTACAGATAAATTTAAACATTTACAAATCTTATGTGAAGGTTTCTTCTTTGACCAAGCTATAACTCTACTTTTTGAGGGTCTAATTTTAACTGACTGTTAAGTATAATTTTCACCACAGGTTTTCTAGTACATAAATTCTCCTAGCTACCGAGATGAGAAGCAGCACATATTGAGTGAAATGATCTTTGATTTTCATGATTTTGTATGCCATTCAGTCTCCTTGTTAGGTGAGAGATCATTTAGACATAAATAAATGCAAGATTCTATGATAAGTTTTGTTTATAAGGACCAGGCCCACCTGGTCAGCAATAGAGTATTATTTCTTGACAGGGACCTTTTTCTTGTTTTGAGAGCAATGGAAAAGAAATATTTGTTCAGTTTCAGCAAGACCTTGCCCCGTTTCTTTTGTAAATGTCATAAGACTCTGTGTACCTAAAGTTTTATTTGTTTGTTCCCTTTATAATAGACTAAAGTAAGAAATTTCCTTTATGACAAAATGTTCACATTGATTTTATTAATCCTTAATTTCTAACCCAAGTATTACAAAATTCCTTCCAGCACCATAGCATCTTATTGTAACTCATCCTACACAATTGCATAATTACACATTTGATATAAAATGAAAAAGTAACTCTCTTTAGTTTCTATAATGATTATTTCAATAGCCATATATGAGATCCGACAATTAAGTTCATGAAATTTCCACTGTGTAAGTGCATCGTGGAAAGTTCTTGAACTTAACTGTCTGACCTTTTTTTGTATATGTTCAAAGACTCAATAAAATTAGGTTTTTATGAAAGTAGAATAGAATAATTTCTTACTAAATATATTCATTGTCTTTATTATCATTATAAGAGCTACCATTTTTAGAAATCATACCCCAGATTATATCCTGGGTGTGTTACACTCATTCTCTTATTTAATTCTCATAATAAACCTGCAAGATATTATTATCCCTCAAAATAAAAATGTTATAATACTTTAAAGAGATAGCTCAACAGGTTATCATATGGAATTTACATATAAATCCACTGTTTAAACTTATTTCGAGAATGAAAGAGCCAAATTTTTAACTCCTTTAAAAAGGAGTTAAAAATGTGCTTAATTATTAACTGACTATCCAGGTTGTACAGTTGACTCATGTTTCACAGAATTTATACTACGTTAATAAATGAATCATATATTTCAGAGAGTACCCTTAGCATAAGTCCATTTCTTTTGATCAAGATGACTCAAATGCCTATTTAAAAAGATAATGTTTTTTCCACTTTTAAGACTCATCATTTCCTCAGGGAAAAATTTTTGGAGTCAGGTGACTTTTTACACTTTAAATCCTTGAAATAAATATAAAGAATCTGATACTACCCCTTTTCCTGAGCTACTGAACTACTAACCCTGCCTTATCTGCCATGTAAAACAATTTTCTGAATAAATATGCAGTGTGTTTGTGTGTACTGTCTGCTGCATCAATACATTTTAAAGTAATAACTCTACTGCTCTGACTACTAGAAGGGAAAGCTTTAGCATTTTGACTCCACTCCCACATGTTTGGATGTGAAAGTACCTGAAATGATAAATCCAGGACTTAAGAGGAACAGGTGACAGGCCTTCAAATTCAGGTAACTGAAATACTGAGGCGTGGAAAAAGATCTACTGCTCTTTTGCCTGTGTTGGCGCGAATTCTGCTGTGCTTTTTAGGTGGTGCTTATTGTACCTTGTTGTCTATTCCACACATCGGTGACACTTTCTGCATTTCTAAAACAAAGGAGAGGTTATCTTGGCCGAACAGTGTTCTTTCTTTGGCGGAGAATCATGTACTTGAACGTTTGGGGATTTAACCTTTGTATAAGTTTTCATCTAAGAAACACTCTTTTTTTAAAAAATTAAATATATTGGGGAAACATTGGTTAATAATGTTATGTAAATTTCAGGTGTGCAATTTTGTAATACATCATCTCTATGTTACACTGTGTGCTCACCATCCAGAGTCAGTTCTCCTTTCAAAGCCATATATTTGATCCCTTTTACCTTTTTCATCCTCCCCTCAACCCCCTCCCCTCTGATAACCACCATACTGCTGTCTGCATCTATGAGTTTGTTTGTTTTTGTTTCTTTGCTTGTTGGTTTTTCATTTATATTCCACGTGAGTGAAATCATATGGTTCTTGTCCTTTTCTGTCTGACTTATTTCAATTTGCATGATACTCTCAGGATCCATCCATGTTGTTGCAAATTGCAATGTTTCATCTTTTATGTGTAGTATTCCATTGTATATATGTACGACATCTTCTTTATTGAATCATCCATCAAAGGGCAGTTAGATTGTTCCCATCTCATGACTACCATGAACAATGCTGCAATGAACATAAGGATACATATACCTTTACAAATAAGTGCTTTCAAATTTTTCAGGTAGATAAGCAGAAGGTAGGATTGTTGGGTTGTATGGTAGTTCTAGTCTTAATATTTTTGAGGAAACTCCATACTGTTTTCCACAGAGGCTGCACCAATTTATATTCCCACCAGCAGTGTATGAGGGTTCCTTTGTCTCCACAACCTTTCCAGCACTTAATCATTTCATGTCTTATTGGCAATAGCCATTTTAACAAGTTTGAGGTGGTTTCTCATTGTAGTTTTAATTGGCATTTCTCTTATAACTAGAGAAGTTGAGCATTTTTTCATACAACTGTTGGCCATCTGTATGTCTTCTTGGGAAAAATACCTGTTCATGTCCTCTACCCGTTTCTTAAGTGGATTGTTTGTTTTTTTGCTGTTGAGATGTATGCGTTCCTTATATTGAATATTAGTCCTTTATCAGAGGTATCATTTGCAAATATCTTCTACCATTTGATTGGTTGCCTTTTTGCTTTGTTGATGGTTTCTTTTGCTATGCAGAAGCTTTTTAGTTTGATGTAGTCCCATTCATTTGTCTCAATTCATCAGAGATATTGGTCTGTAGTTTTCTTTTTTGTGTATTTTTATCAGGTGTTAGTATTAAGATCATGTTGGCCTCACAAAACGTGTTGGGAAGTATTCTCTCTTCTTAAATTTTTTTGAAGAGTTTAAGAAGGATACATATTAAATGTTTGATTGTTTGGTAGAGTTCACCAGTGATGCCATCTGACCCTGGACTTTTGTTTTAGGGGAGGTTTTTTATTACTATTTAAATTTCTTTACTATTGATCTGTCTATTTACGTTTTCCAATTCTTTGGGGTTCAGTCTAGAAAAATTACATATTTCTAAGAATTTCTTCTAGGTTATCAAATTTGGTGGCATATAACCTTTCATAGTATTCTTATATAATTTTTTTGCATTTCTACAGTATCCATTGTAACTTCTCCTCTTTTATTTATGATTTTTGTTTGTTTGAGTCTTTTTATTAATTAATTTAGTGAGTCTAGCCAGAGGTTAGTCAATTTTATTTATTTTTTTAAAGGACCAGTCTTTGTTTCACTAGCTTTTTTTATTGCCTTTCTATTCTCTATTTCATTTAGTTGTGCTCTAATTTTATTATGTCATTCATTCTACTGATATTTTGCTACATTTGTTCATCTTTTTCTGGTTCTTTGAGATGTAATGTTAGATTGTTTATTTGAGATTTTTCTTGAAGAAACATTTATTATATTTAGCCTAGAAAGTAATAGGAATTGATTAAAAATGACTAGCTCAAATGACTAGGTAAAGGTATTGTTACTTAAATATGTTTATACCCAAGAAAATGGCTGTATTTGTATTATCATTATTTCTATCCTGAACTGAAGCAGATGAACATAGTAATTATAGTAATTGCATATTTTAGGCCAGATCTATCTACCAACACACATACAATTTTTAAGAGTACAAATAAAGCATGTTCAAGGCTCCTGCACTAACCAAATAGAAATATGCAGTCCAGCTCTCTCTCCTATGCACCACACGTGTTTTTAAACTTGCCACCTCCTCCTTAATATCTCCAAATTTACTGTCTGTGTCTAAAAAAGAAAAGAAAAACTCATAAGGTTTCTCTACTAGTATCCCCTTCCAGTTTCCTAGAAGTAGAACTTTATAATACTCTAAAGATCAATCCAAGTCACACACACACACACACACACACCTTTTTATCTAGGGCATATGAGGCAGCCACTTTTCTGAGGATAACAGGTAATGGAATACAGATGGTCTGGTCTTATTTGGCTTTGTTTGGTTGTTATTGCTCCTGTGGTGGTTTCCTGAAAAGGTCCTGAAGCTATAAAGGGTCTTAAACTCCCTACACTTAGGATGTTAAAGTCACAGAAAAATAGTGAAGCCATTTTGTATTGGAGCCAAGAAGTATTACAGAACCGTTATTATTATAAAAACTATAAAATAAATACTTACAGTACAAAAATAACTGAGAAATTTACTGCTTACATTAAGCTCTCAGTCTAACAGAAGAGGCAGATCTATAAGCAAGAAATTATCATAGATCAATGGTGCCATGAATGAGAATGGCTTCTGAATCATAAATTTTGGCTAATACATGGATTCACCTTAATGAATATATTACAAGAAGTTGGTCTTAAATGGGTAATAATTTCTTTAGACACCTATCAAGAGAATTCATTTAAAAATGGGTGTGAGGGCCGGCCGAGTGGCTCAGTTGGTTAAGAGCTCACTCAAGAGTTTGAGCTCTGAGCAACAGTGGTTCGAGTCCCAGCCCGAGCTGAGCAGCCACTGAGCTGCCAACAGGTGGCAGGATGGTTCCGCTAAAAACAAAAACAAAACAAAAATGGGTGTGATATAATCCATTTAATTTTATACTTAGTATTTTTCAGTTTTCACTTTTGCATCGATAGTAATGTTTAGCTAATAACTGCATGGTCAATTATAAGATTTTTAGATTTGAGTTCAGAAATCCTTTAAAATTCTGGACTCCTGTAAAGTATTCAGCCATTCTCAATATTTTCTCCAGCATCTTTTGGTATAAAATAATGAATATATTATTACAATGCAAATTGGAATTGGTGGTTGATAAATTCATTCTGTTTACTCATTCAATGAGATGAAAGAGTAACAAATAACTTCCTAAATTTAATTGCAAGTTTCCTAAGTTTAAATGAATACTTTACTACTAGCAAGGGCTTACTGGTATGATAAATGAATGAACATTAATTATCTTAGTGAAAAGAGTACCTTAATTTAGGAAGTAAAATTATTCTAATATTTCTAATGTTTTATTTTCATTACAAATAAACAAACTCAATTGAAATTCAAAACAATTGTTTTATATACATGACATTAAGGCACAAATAACCATGTTTAATTTATCAATGGACTAGCTTTTTCCTTAAAAATTTATATACCAGAAAAGAATTTTAGAAGTCCAATTGATAAAGTCTTCACAATTCATTGATCAAGTAGGAAAATAATTAATTTCAAGAATAAAAAGTTTTTCATTATTTGCCTTAGAGTAAGTTCTATAGTAGATAATTTTACTCAATCATAAGAAATATCTCTTAGATGCAACTGAACCATTCCTGCCTCAAATATTTAAACATCTAAATGTTTTCTATTACTTAAACTCAGGAGTTACAGCTGAATTTAATGACTGAGAAATAATACAGCACTGATCAGCATGGATACAAATGTTTTTAAATATCCATTTTATATTATTTTTAGATATTTATAAACCATTTTATGATTAAAAATAAAAATAAAAATGCATTATTGCCATATACATTTTCCCAGTATCAGCAGTGCTCATCAGCTTTGTGCTGTCCCTCTAGAATAAACACAAAATGTGCGGCATTGTCACACCATGCACTGTGACATTCACTTACAACTGAGTACCAGTAAGAAAATATGAAAATTAATTAAGATTATGCTTATGCTTCAAACCAATTTAGCCTTCTCAAGAAATCTTTGTGTCTAAATAAAGAAGCAGAAATTCAATAAAGAACAGAGGCCTAACATGTGAATACCATTTATATGATTAAGCAATGATAACACACACTGTTCTGCATTTAATTCCCACACACAGTATTGAACCAAATGTGAAACGGATACTCTGGTGACATTAAGTAACCATAGCTTTGAAATGTACTGCCATTTAATTACTACCAAAGCCATGTGCTCCAGAATTTTCTATTCAACTCTACTATGAAGCTCTTAATATAGTGCTAAGACAAAGACATTAAGGTAATGCAAAACTGTGAAAAACGGGGCAATATTAAAAAATCTCATGCATACTATTCACAAAGTAGGCCACATTAACAGAAGTGAAAATAATCTCTGACTCAAAAGTGAGACTCAGAACTCATGTCCAAAATTGTGTTGTTAGCAATGTGACGGGTTCCAACCATGAGCATAACCAAACACACATTTAAATCATTAACATCACTCCTCTACTCAAAGCAAAAAGGAATGTATGATTAAACTGATAACTATCAGAAATTAACCGATTCAGAGGACAACTTTCATTTGGGATCTCCTGTGCTTTATTAGACTTCAAGTTGAACAGTGTTAAACTGCTCTGTTCCATGCAAAGCACCAAAAAGCAAATGTATATAAGCAAACATTACTTGAATGGAGACTGATTTTTCTTGTCATCATGTCACAGTGATGAAAGAAAGAGAAAAGAGTAGAGTTAGGCCTATTGATCAGGTTGCTTTTTCCATATTAACAGCTAGAACACTTAGAGCCATTTTTTTTTTTTACCAACTCCCCACCTCCAAAATGCTTAGATCTTTAGGACATGTCATTTTTGTTGCTCTTCATTTTGTTGTGTGATAATAACAACATTGAATGATTCTTGCCCAACAAACAAAATATAGAAAATTATAAAGATAAGTTGAATCATCTGTGATGTCACCATTCAAAGAAAAGCATTATTAAGCTTAGGTGTGTTTACTTCCAGACTTTCTGCTCCCACCCCTATCCTGCCCTCCTACCCAATATACCTGATGTCTTTCCTCAACCTTCACTGTGCTAAGTCGAGTTTTCCCTAAAGGTTGTAAAAGAGCAGCAAAAGGTGAAACAAGGATAAGAATTAAAAGATTATCAACTTTACAAATTAGTAATTGAAATATGGCCTCAGGGATAGAAAAAGACAGTCCGAGGAATATAATCTATAATGTTGTAAGTATTTCTTAGGGGGCCAGATGGACCCATGTCCTTTTGGGGAGTCCACTTCATAGTCGATGTAGAGGCCTGACCACCGCATTGTATTTCTGAAACTGATGTTGAATAATACGTATGTCAACTATAATTACATATATACATATAGTCTCGGGACATGGAGTAGAGAGCGGGAACAGATTCAATGGAATTGTAATAGATAAGCCTGATATCGGGGGAGGGAGGGCAATACATGGGGGGAGGGGTGTTGTTACCTGGTGAGGGTGAAAAAAGGGTAACTATTGTATTGTTCTGTACACCTGAAACTAACAATAAAAAAATAAATTAAAAAAAAGATCATCAACTTTGTTTATTAAGCCATAGAAGCTGATGAAAACTCCTTTTCAAAAATATATGTCTCAGACAAGATGCATCAAGAAAATTAAAGTTATTGACTTCATAAAACTCACATTGAAACACATTAGAAATATATTTTCTTTAGAAATCTTAAAGGATATTTATCTTACCTGTTGATAAGTGCCATTCTCCATTGCATATAGATGAGAAGCAGATTTCCCACCCACAGGCAGGAAGAGGAGAAATCACCAAGGGGTTGGAGCACTTGGGAAATGTTCAACATATTTACAAGGTCACTCCAGGACAACGAGGTATTACAGTTGTTTTCAAATTTTTTAAACAGTTAAATGGGTATTTTTGTAGTTGATCTGTATCTCTGTTCAGGTGAACTGGTGAATTGGTGTAGATCATAAAGTTTACAGAGTATTACATAGCATAAATGCACTACTGTTAATTCCACTAGTCCTTTATCCACATACATTCACTCTCAATATTTTGCTTCTAGAAAAAATGCAAGTGAAAAAATTAACTCAACATCTGCATTGTATAACAGTAAACTTATGCCTTTATTTCCACAAGCAATAGTTATCTTTTTAATTTTTCTCAAGCTGATGAGTGTAACATGCAATCTTGTCTTTAAATTGTACCCCTCATTTCTAGAAATTTTGAATGTGTTCCAAGTATTTATGCCCATTTGGATTTGTTCTTTAATGATTTTTTTTAAATGTCCTTATTAACCATGCTGATCTGCCCTTTTGAGAGCGACACTTTATATCTTGTCATTTCTCATGAGCTCTTTTTTGTTGTTAATATGCCTGCTAAAGGATTTTGTATGGTTATAAATGTTTCTTACATTGTAAATATCTTCCCTACTCATAGTCATTTGACTGTTTTCTATAATTATTTTCATCTTGTATTTTTTATTAAATTTATTGGGGTGACATTGGTTGGTAAAGTTATATGGGTTTCAAGAGTACAATTCTATAATACATCATCTGTACATTGCATTGTGTATTTACCACCAAAGTCAAATCTTCTTCTGTCATCATATATTTGACCCCCTTTACCCTCTTCTAGCTGCCCCCTCCCACTTACCCTTCGATAACCACTAAATTGTTGTCTGTGTCTATGAAAGAGTTTTTGCTTGTTTGTTTGTCTTGTTCATTTGTGCTTTCAGTTTTATATCCCACATATGAGTGAAATCATATGGTTCTCCACTTTTTCTGTCTGACTTATTTCACTTATTGTGATAATGTCAAGATGCATCCATCTTATTGAAAATGGCAATATTTCATCTTTTCCTATGGCTGATAAATATTCCGTTGTATACAGGTACCACATCTTCTTTATCCAATCATTTATCAAATGCCACTTCAGTTGTTTCCATGTATTGGCTACTGTGAATAATCCTGCAATGAACATAGGGTTACATATATCTTTACAGATAAATATTTTCAGATTTTTTTTGGTAGACACACAGAAGACGGATTGCTGAGTCATGTAGTAATTTTATTCCTAATTTTTTAAGGAACCTCCATATTGTTTGCCATAGAGGCTGTACCAGTTTACATTCACACCAGCTGCATATGAGGGCTCCTTTTTCCCTACAGCCTCTCCAACACTTGTTATTACTTGTCTTGTTGAGGATAGACATTCTAACAGGTGTGAAGTGGTATATCATTGTGGTTTTGATTTGCATTTCCCTTGTTTCATTTCTATCTAGCTAGCTATCCGTATATATAACTTATGCATTTCTTGTTTCAATTAAAAATATTCAAGTAATTATTGGCTCAATAGGACAAAACTTTTTCCATTATTCTTATAATTGCCTATAATATTAAGTAAAAGAAGCAGAATATAGTTATATTTCATAAAACTTTATGATCTAAATATTGTGAAATAAAAATGTATACACTCATGTATGAACATAATGAAAAAGTATGAATGATACTTCAAAATGACATTATTCCAAAATGACAAGGTGTTAATTTTATTCGTTTTTTGAATCTTCTTATGGTCAATCAGGAAAAAGTGAAATCTCAAAAAATTTAAAGATTATGTTAACTAGCTCTTTCTATTAGTAATATAATAAATCTTTCCATAAAATCAACTCATATTTTTATATCTCTCAGAAAAAAAATAATGTCCTCATAATCTTTTATACTCCTTGTTTAGGTCATTTTCAATTTTTTGGTGTTATTTCAAATTAATCTTATGTTTGTTGTTTCATGTTTTAACTTATAAATCTATATGGTTACTTTCTTACAGAAATTGTTCCTATTTTATTAACTCACTAAATTCTTCTTAGGACGCTTAAATTGATTCAATTGTATTCTCTAAGTGCACCCTATTATAATTGTGAAAATCACATATCTTCCTCTTTCTGGTTCTGGCTTTATTGCATTGGGGAAAATGTGATGTTATCCTCTATTTATTAGCTGGTAATGCTTATACCTTTATTTGTCCTCTTGACACAATTTCAATGCGATGTATATATCATTACCCCCATGCTTTACAGTCCTATATGAGGGAATGTTAAGTTCTGCCATAGAAATTTGAGTTTCTACCAATTTATTGTGGTATTTCTAAAAAATTGTGCATATGTAATTTGATCTTGATATTGGTGGTCATTCAACATATATGTATTTATTGTTATTATATTTATTATAGGTTATACTTTTAAAAATGCATGTATTTCAATATAGCGTATGTACAGGTTACATAACTCATAAAGGTACATAAGTAAATTTTTGTTGCACATATACTATGTAATCATGTCCTATATCAATATACAGAAAAATTCTAACACTGAAAACACTCCCTTGTGCCTCTTCCAAGTCAATAGCATGTACCCTCAGAAGTAATCACTATTTTCCTCAACCATTGAATAGTTTTGTCAGTTCCTAACCTTCAAATAAATGAAATGAAAGAATATGTACTTTTATGTCTGACTTCTTTTGATCATCTTTATATCTGTGAGATTCATCTATGTCGCTACATGTAGTAGTAATTTTGTTTGTTTATATTTGCTGTGTAGTATTTCAATGACTATTGTACATTGATGGACTTTTGGACCATTTACATTTTGAGCTAATATGAATAATGCTGATAGAACATTTATGTTTTGTTGAATATATAAATTAATTTCCTTTGGGTTTATAGCTTAAGCATGGAATTACTGGGTCATAGGGAAATATTATGTTTACCTTTATTAAATATTGCCAGTGTTCTGAAATGGTTATAACTATTTAAACTCACGCCAGTAATTTATGTAATAATTTTAATGCTATTGTGACAATTGTACATTTTATTTTTCAGTTGTTTTCTACTATTATATGAAAATACCATTGATATTTTAAATAGACTCATTTCAGTTACCTTGTTTAAATCATTTATTATATATAATAATTAATAGCAAACTATTTTTAAGTCTTCTATATATGTCATAAAATAGTGAAAATTTTATTTTTAAAATTAATTTCCAAACTTTTGATAGTTTTATTTCTTTTATGTGCCTTATGAAATGGGCTAGGACCTCAAGTACAATCTTCAGTGGAAGGTGACAGGAACATTCTTATGTGCATCATAAACTCAAGGAGAAAATACTCAATATTTCATCATTAAATAGCGTACTATAACTCATCATTAAATATGACAATATTTAAAAATATTTTTTGTCTGTTTAAAACAGCCCCTTCTATTCTTAGATTGTTGAGATTTTGTCATAAATATGTGTTGAATTTATGTATATATTGAGGGTATCAATTTATTTTTCATTATTTTGTTCATGAGGTTTATATTTTTCAATATTAAACCAATTACATACCTGGAACACATCCCATTTATCTTGACTACACAGCTGTATTTTATATGTTGTTATATGTTGTTATTGAGATACGATTTTTGTATCTATGATCATGAGAGATAATGAGATATTAGCTTGCAATTTTTTTTTTGTAGTGATTTTGCCAGATTTTGGTATCAGGACTATGCTGGTTTCATGAGCTGGGAATTGCCCTTTTTTTTCTATAATCTCTGAAAGAGATTAAGTATGATTGATATTATGGCTTCCTTAAAATTTTGGAAGAATATACAAGTGAAGCCTCTGAATTTTCTTTGGAGAAGGTTCTTAATTAAAGATTTATTTTTTTAACAGATGCAAGATCATACAATATTTTTATTTCTACTTGTGTTGGTTTTAGCCACTTGCATTTTTCAAAAAGTCTGACAATTTTTATTTAAATTTTCAAATGTATTAATTAGCATGAAGTTCTTCATTTTGATGTCTTATTTTATTTGTTTTATTTGTAGAATTTCATTCCTGATACAGGTAATTTCCATTTTCTCTTTTTGTCTTAATTAGTCTTGCTGATAGTTCATCAAATTTAATAATATTTTACATAATTAATTCTTTGCTTTTAAAATGTCTTTTACACATGTTTCCTATCTTACTGATTGTGTTTAAATATTTATCTTCTCTTACTACTTTATTTAGATTTAGTTTGCCAAAACATTGTATTGTTTCTTCTTTAAATCACAGCTTAGATTGAAGATTTGCAACATTTTTTCTTGTCCTATGTTCATTTAAAGCTGTAATTTCCCCCCAACCACTGCTTTAGCTGAATCTCATGTTTTAAAATGACATATTTCCAATAATATTTAGCATAATGCTATTTATCATTTCCACGTGCTAAGAATATAAATAGCATAATTGCACCTTCATGAAAATACCTGTGATGCATTGTTATTATTTGGATAAGCCCACCTTTCAGCAAACTTTAGATCATAACACATAGGCTCCCAGTTCTGTGTGTTCCCAGGGAAAGCATTTTCTCTATTTTCAGAGAAGAACATGGAATGTCAAGACTGTGATTTCCTATGAGAATTACCATATTGAAACATAAGCCATCTTCCAAAGCAATAAAAATTATTTCCTAGTTTGTCCATGACAAAAGGAAAAAATAAAGGATGCACATTTGGAATTTTGCCAAGAAAATCATTGGATTTAATGACATTATTTCATAGAGAATCTAAGACACGTGCTGAAAACCAAGAGTGTTATCCCTGATTCAGTCATGAATCATGATTCAGTCATGATTCAGTCATGAAAATACAACTTAGCAAAGCCTCTATGATGCTTTATGTGGTACACAGTAACCTGGAGAGGTTAATGTTTCATCCAACTCTTAATTATTATAAACAGTACTTGAACAGAGAAAAATGCTACCAGAAAGAAATATAGATTTGATTACTGGCAGAGCTGAAGACACATATTCACTCCTCAGTAAATGAAATGAAAACCAACAAGAAAGGCCCAAATCCCCAAGAGTTACAATGAAATGCATTTAAACTTCAGGTTTGTGCATTACACTGTAAGGGCAGGGTATCCTATCTTGTAGAGAGTACCAGAGAAAAATCTCTCAGCTCAGATAAGACTCTAGATGATCACTCAATTGGTCCAAAATAAATTATAACTTTATTCCACCATTAAGGCCTCTAACTTACTTAGGATTTAACCCTTTCTATCACCTGTCATTATGAAATCGTTATTCTTTATTACTTTGCTCAAATCATTCATCTTTCTATTACCAATAATTACTCAAAGGTGCCCTTTTCCTGCCCTTTTATTTCCAGTAAGTCAGCTATAATTGCCAAGTAGCTTTCTGTCTGTGACATCACTGTATCACTAAGAGCAATAGACCTTTATCAGGCTATATAGTTAATCTTAGCTATAATGACAGAACTTGTAATATTCTAAAATCAAATTCATTTTACACCTCCAGGGTTAGTTATAACATGGCTAGCTCCTGTGTGATGAGATTAATACATCTTTTACTAAATATGTAAAACATTTGTTCAGATAAGTTTTGCTGGTGATTTTAATATTATTCACCACTTTAATCAATGAATGACTCAACTAGAAAAACTAGAAATGCTATTCATATTAGAACTATGTCTGCTCTGTGCTGGGTACATACATACATACACAGTCACATCATGAAGGTGTCAGTTTTCATTCATTTCAACTTAACCTACCAAAAAATATCTTCATAGTGATTTTTTTTAACACTTAATGACTAAAAGCCTTAGTTTCTTTTTGTTCCCCCTTAATTGGCCATTCAATTAAAAGAAAAGTTCACAGAAACATTACCCCCCCCAAAAAAGTAATAATTGGTGACAGCTGAAGAGTATACGTTATCTTTATTTAATGTGGTTTCCTTTATAAGAAGACATTTGAAACCCTATAAAATATCCAATTATAGATGTCATTCTGACTTTCATAGCAACTTCAGTTCTGTAAGTTAAATGTAAGCAATTGATCTATATTCTTCATGATAAAATTCAGAAAGTATAAAATGTGAAGTTGAGTATTATTTATTCTTATATAGATCTCACTTTAGGTATAAAAAAGGTTACACACACTGCAAAAATAGAGAAATCAATAGAAAATAAATAATTTTAATGATTATGATGTATTCCAATTCCTTGTGGTTCCTTATACATAGTTTGACCTTTTACCTTACCTCATATCTGAACAAAAGAGCACAAGTAAAAGACAATATATTTGTGTATGGGGTTTTCTCTGGACCCCAATGAATTAATATAAAATAACGAATGAATTAGCTGTGTAAGCATAAATAAATAATTTATCAAATCAGGGTTTTTGATAAAACCCTGATTTAATTGGTAATGTCATCTGCCTAACTCAATTGATTATAAAAATAAAATGATTAACCAACATGAAAGGGCTTTACCAAGGGAAAAGCCTTCAAATATGAGGTATTATTAATATAAAGTTTGGTCCTATTTGACTGCTAGGGTAGACCCATCTAACCTTTTCTTTTCATGCCTATCCTATGAGCCAAACGAAATCTCCCATGTTTTTCCTGACACTACTCTCTCAGGAAGGTCTTTTCCCTTCCTCACAATCCAAACTCCTTCTATTCTTCAAGACTCATATAAACTCCCAGTGTATTTATATACCTAATTTTTTTCATCTGCATTAATATACTTTATTATATACCTACTATCTTACACTCACTTTATTTCACTCTTTTTTTTAAGATTTTTATTGGGGAATTGGGGCAGGGGAACAGTGTTGGGGAATCAAGGAAGGGGAACAGACAGGTAGACAGATCACTGTTTTGTTCTTCTACCTAGTTGTGGAGGATGTCGCTTCACTGACCCATGTTGGTATGATCATTGTGCTCTTCCTGGGTGAGGCAATCGGTCGCTGGTCATTGGTCGGCCTCTCACTGCGGTCACAGCAGCTCTCACCAGCTGCCAGCTGCTCACACTGGCTGCCAGCCACTCACCGTAGCTCACGGCAGCCCACTGCAGCACCGCTGCAGCTTACCCTGATGCCGGCAACTCACGGCAGTCCAGCTCCAGGCTGAGCTGTTGTTCATCATCTTAGCTGTAGAGGGCGCAGCATCACTGGCCCTTAATGTGGGATCCAAACCTCGGCCTTACTGCTCAGAGCTGGTGCTCCCAAGCGAGCTCTTAACCAACTGAGCCACTCGGCTGGCCTAGTTTCATTCTTTATTTAAATATTGATTGAGCATTTATTAAGTGTCAATCATTTGCTAAATTATAAAGACACAGATCCAAGATGCTCAAAATACCCAAGCATGAGAAATATGAAGAAAACTACACCACAGCACATCAAATCAAATTCCTTAAAATCTCTAGGAAAGAGAAAATTAACCAGAGAGAAAAGATACATTATGTACAGGAGAATTAAGATAAGGATGCCAGCAAATTTCTCATCAGAAACAGTGCACACTAAAAGTCATGGAACAATATCCTTAAAGTACTGAAACATCAAAACTGTTAACATAGAATTCTTTACCCAGCAAAAAATGTCTATCAAAAACAAAATTGAAACAAAGACTCATTGAAACATACAAATGATAAATAAATTTGTTACCAGCAGACCTGCTCGATAAGAAAAATTAAAAGAATTCATTCAAGCAGAAAGAAAGTAATACCAAGAGGACACCTGTATCCACACAAAGGAATCAAATTGTGGGAAATGATAACAACATAGGTAACTATAAAGAATTTTGTTCTTATTATCTCACAATGTATCATAGACCTAAAAGTAAAATGAAACTTAATCCTATAAAGCTTCTAAAAGAAAATTTAGGATTAAATTTTTATGACCTTGAGTTAGACCATATTTTTTAGATGCTACACTAAAAGCGTTACCCATACAAGAAAAAATTGACAAATTTCATTTCACCAAAATTAAGAATGTCTACTCTCTGAAAGACGCCATTAAATAAATGAAAAAAACAAGCTATAAACTGGGAGAAAATATTTGTAAAATCTATTAAATATTTGTCTCAGAATATATAAAGAATGTCAAACTCATACTAAGAAAACAAACAATACAATGAAAATGTGGGCCAAAGGTTTGGACAGACTCTTCACCAAAGGTAATATGTGAATGACAAGTAACTACATGCAAAGATATTCAACATCATTAGTCATTAAAGAAATACAAATTAAAGCCAAAAGTGTCTAACCCAGTGCTATGCTTGAAATAGGAATGTTTTAGCAAATGAATCAAAAGTACAACAAATATATTGAAAGTTAGGACCAAGTGTTTTCCACTCTTTGTTTTGTAACAATCCTAATGTAGTTCTATCATTTGAAAATATGCAAAAGTGTCAACCAAATTAAATTATTTTTTCTTTAATTTAATAAATAAATGCCAAAGGCATTTTTAGAAGTAGGCAGGAAATATTGAAAATTTTATGATAGGCAGTGAGCAATCATGACAGGGAAGGGGTCAAATAATATAAATATTTCCTTCTGACACTTTCTTGCCTTGTGTGGTGTGATTTGAATACTATAATATCTCAGCAGCCATCTGCCTAATATGGATATAACAGCATCCGTCATCCAGTGAGATAGTCCACTTCCTACTCTCCCTCATGCACACTGGTGGCCTTTTCCCAAATAGATAATGTGGAAGGCAAGTAATACCTTCAATAAGTTTGACATTTAAGATCACCATTATATTTAACTGTTGCTTTTTGAGTTGGTCTTAAGTAAAAGGTATGTCTACCTCTCAATTAGTTTAATCAAACTGGCATGGTTCTGTAATTTAGAAAGAGGAAACATCCCTATGAAACAGGGTCTTTAAGCCACGAAGAAGCAGTTTAAAACACTACTCTATCCTTTTCTGCTATGTTGTTAACTAAAGATGTCCTCGATCAGTGAGATGGACATTTAAGGGAGAAAAGAACACAGACACAAAAGAGAAAAATATAAAATGAAGAGATGTAAAAGCAAGAAAAATTGAGTTAAATATTATAATGTACGCATTTCAACAAGATTATCATAATGTTATACAATCAAAGATATAGTTTATAAAAAAAATATGTGTGTTTAAAACATATCCAACTCCATTGAACCCCAAGAGAGGAGAGGAAAAACCAGAAACACTTAAAGATGTAATATTGAGTAGAGGATTTCTAAAACAAAACATGTTCAAAGTCAGCAGCAACCATAAAAAGGCAGCACCTAGCTGGAGGGAGACTGCACCTCTCTTGGCCAGCTGGAGAAGCAATCTGAAGCGTGAAGACTGGCTAAAACCCTGGAGAGGTCATTCTGCAATAAACAACTTGATACCACTTTATCTTGTCATACAACACTGAAACTCTTCACAATGATTTGAAAATATGTTCCTCTGCTTTGTACATAAGCAAAGCTCCCACTAGTGTCTGCATAAGAACAGGATCAAGCAAGCTACGCCTAAGTAGAAGAGTCCTGGTCACCCAGGCAGCTATTTTCAACTTATTAGCTCTAATTCTTCAAGGCAATCTTTAAAAAGTAAAATGCAAACACTACTATAGCTAGATAAGAGTACAGAGAGTTTGGATTATTTATAGACAGTGTCTCACCTCAATGATTTTTGGACGTTAGGTAGAAACAATTTAAAAAATGTAGATGATAGATAGATAGATAGATAGATAGATAGATAGATAGATAGATGATAGATAGATTAAAATTATTATTTTGGACTTCATTATTAAAAATGTTATAGAATACACCCAAATATTTAACTATGGTAATTCTGAAGGCACTATTTTCTAGCATACATCCCACTTAGCTGATTAACGGCCACAACACATAGATAGCTAAACACAAACATTGTACCATGATAACTATTCTTTGACTGTGTCACAGCATATTTGAACAGAAAGCATTCCAGTGATACATTTTTTTATCTGAAATATTGTACACCATAGTGGTTACCTCCAATAGTGAGAATATGAGTCGGTTTTGTTTCAAATCTTGTTTAATTTTTGCTTGGTTCCACATTTTTTCTACAATGGTCATGATTTTGATTTTGCACTCATTTTTTAATTAATTTTAATTTTAAACTTTAAAAAGACAAACCCCTTGTGCAAAATAGCTTCTACTCGCCCCTCTAGACCCAGCCTCTATTATTTCTGCTCACCCTACTCTGTGACCAGGAGGCTGATGCATATAGACTGCATTGGTAGGCTTTATTATCCTTTGGCTTCCATTTTAATTTCGGCCAAGGAGAAGATCACAGGGCGAAAGAAACGTAAGCTGTTTTCTTACATGTTCCGCTAGCTTTCTCCTAGCCAGGTAGTTTATACTGACTGGGATGCCCTGCACATGCCACAGTTTTGTCAGTGAGCATTTTCTCTAGATTATGGAAACTTCCATTCCCTTGTTCTTCATACCTGGAGGTGGAATTGACCCCACTGTTCCTAGCTCTGGGACACTGTAGCATTCTTTGCTAATTTCCCTAATCATCCCTATCAATTACTCTTCAAATTATCTAATTGAGAGTGCCTGTCTGTTTTCTATCAGGATTTTGATTGATAGCTCATTATATTATAAATATCCTGAAAATGAATATTTAGAAATTCTCATATTAAAAATGGTTTTTAATGGATAATTTTGACATGAATTGATAACCATGTTATATAAATTTAGGCTGCAATTTGACAATGCTGAAATATTTTGGGTATGTAGTTGTTTCGCAAATTTTGAGGTATGAGTGTTCTGCTAAATGGGCTATTATTTGACAAATGAGCATGGATTTTATAACTCAGAAATCCACTTGAGAAGCTCCAAGATGGCAGAATAGGAAAACACTATGCCTGCAGCCTCCCAGGATTACATTAAAATTACAACTAAATTATAGAACAATCAACCTTAAGAAGCATCTGAAGACTAGCTGAACAGAACCCCTAGAACTAAGGATATAAAAAAGAGGTTAAGACTGGTAGGAAGGGCATAGATGTAAAATGGGCTTACCCTAAACCTACAAGTAGTGGTTGAGCTCTGAGAAAGAAACCTTGGTGGTGAAGGTCTCCCCTGAAAAGGGAGGGGTCCAACTCACACCGGACGCCCCAGCACAGCAGACCTGTGCCTGGAAGAGGAGTCCCCACAACATTTGGCAGTGAAAATCAGTGAGGACTATGTCCATCCATCCTAGTGAGAAGGTGGCTGGAAAGACAGATGCCCTCTTAAAGGGCCTGCATAGATTCACTCGCTTGCAAACACTCACCTGGTCTCAGATGGAGGGGCAGCAACACAAGAGGTGCCACAAACATATGGAGGAAGACTGAGTTGTGTGGCTTTAGGGGTAAGGGCCAGAGGGACAGCCACCACTATCCCTGTGTAGAGCCTGCCCCATATATAACCTACAAGAAGGTACCATCTTTCCTGTGTTGAACACTCCCCCAGAGCGCCAAATCTGAGACCACATTGGTCTGGTAAATTCTACGCATGTGCACCACATCGGTGACACACTGGGTCCCTACTTCACCCAGCTAGTGCTACATTACCAGGGGCACTATTTGCTCTTGAGCAGCTGACCCCACTCCACAGGTTGCAGAAGCCTTTTATAGCAACAGACAGCTTGCGTTGGCCCAAGACCTTTTGGTGGCAGTCAGCCACAGCTGACACTGCAGTCTTTCTTGGGTGGCCACAGGGATCTGCAGGCCTGAGGCAAGCAGTGGCTGTGTGCAGTATTCTTGGGCATTTTGCAGAATGATCACAGGCCCAGCACTGGGACAAGAACTGAATCTGCATTAACTATTTAATAGCCACTGGCCACACCCTGTGATGCCATAGGACCCCATCCTACCTATCTAGTGCTGCATCACCAGGGACACTCTCAACACAGGATCAACAAGCCCGGCCCACAACTGAGCCTTATGGGTAGCCAGCAGGTGGCAACAGTCCCTGGGCCTTTTGCTAATCTGCCCAAGGTCCAATACTGGTGGCAGCTGGCCTTGGTTCACAGCAAGGCTACCCCCACATGCCTCCAGGTCCAGTACAAGCAGCAACAAACCACAATATAGCTGTGTAGCTCCTCCCAGGTAGCCCATGACCAGTCACAGGCAAGGCTGAAATTGGCCTACATGGGAGCCCCTCCCGAGAGACACCAGAAACAACACACCCAGAGGTCAGCTTCAGACCACACCAGAGTACTACACAATTAACGCCACAAGCAGCACACCCACAGGGTGGTCTCAACAGGCACAAGAGCCTGCTGGGGCAAATCACCATCTGAGCGGTCAGCACCCACACTGTATGCGTAGCCAGCTCTCATAAACAGCCTGACAGTCAATCCTACCCACTGTCATGCCAAAAGTAATTAAGGCACAACTACAACAGGAGAACACACACAATACACTTAACGGACACTCCTGGAACACGTGCACATGTGAACAGGAAGACTGTGCCACTGAACCACACAGGACACCTACTAAATAAGGCCATCTGGCAAAGACTGAAAGACATAGGAAATCTACCTAATATATAGAAGCAAACATAGAGAGGCAGCCAAAATAAGGAAACGAGTAAACATATCCCAAATAAAATAATGACAAAACTACAGAAAAAGAACTAAATGAAAGGGAGGCAACCAAAGTACCAGACGCAGAGTTTAAAACCCTGGTTATAAAGATGCTTAAGTAACTTAGTGAGAACTTCAACAAGAGATAGTAAGCATAAAGAAGGGCATAGAAACCATGAAAAAGAACTAGTCAAAAAAAAAGACTACAATAACCAAAATGAAGAATACATAAGAAGGAGAATCAACAGCAGATTAGATGAAACAGAGGACTGAATCAGCAACTTAGAAGACAAGGTAGCAGAAAATACTCAACTGGAACAACAAAAAGAAAAAAGAATAATAATTACAAAACAAAAACAAAAACAAGATAGCTTAAGGGACCTTTGGGACAACATCAAGTGTAACAACTCCCGTGATTTTCATCATAGGAAGAAGAAGAGAGGGAGCAAGGAATTGAGAACATATTTGAAGAAATAATGACTGAAAACCCTAATCTGGTGAAGAAAATAGACATGTATGCCCACAAAAAGAAAAGATGGCACCCTCCTGTAGGCTACACGTGAGACAGGTTCCACACAGGCTTCTCTCCCTCCAGCCCTCATGTGGAAGCCACACAACTTGGTCTTTCCCTGTATGTCTCTGGCACATCTCAAGTCGCTGCCCCTCCACTGAAGATCAAGTGAGAGTTTGCAAGCCAGTGATTCTGTGTGTGAGCCCTTTAAGAGGATATCTGGGGTTCTCTTCTCTCTCACCAGAATGGGCAGACAGAGTCCTTGCTGATTTTCACTGCCAGATGTTATGGAAACTCCTCTTCCTGGAAAAAGACCCCTGGACTTGAGAGCCTGATGTGGGCCTGGAACCCCTCCCTCTGCTTGGGGGACCTCCACCACTGAGGTGTCCCTCCCAGTGTTCAACCACTATCTGTGGGTTTGACATCTTGCCCTGCTACCAGCCTCAGTGTGGTCCCTTTATATCCTTATTAATAGGGGTTCTGTTCAACTAGCCTCTAGATGATTCTTGAAGTTAAATGTTCTATAATTTAGTTGCAATTTCAGTGTGATCGTGGGATGCAGTAGGCATAGCATTTACCTAATCTGCCATCTTGGACTCCTAAATCTATTTGCCTGTCCTGACTCTTGAGTGATAGTTCATCTTGGTTGAGAATGCTAAGCTGAGTTGTTTTCCTTTAGCAGTTTGAAATTATTGTCATTATTTCCGGGTGTTTAGTTTTGCTGTTGAGAATTCTGTTGCCATTCTAATTGCCATCTCTTTGTAGGTTACCTCTCTTTTCTTCATTCCTCTTTTAAAAGCTATTTGTTTCTAATGCTCTTCAAATGTATTTATATGTTAACATATGATTTATATTTATCCCACTATATTATTGTCTTCCTTAAATCTGACAATTCTGATGAATCTGATGTCTCATAAATTTGGGAAAGTTATCAATCATTTTTAAATATTGCCTCTTTCTTTTTACTGTTACTCTCCATTCTTGGATATTAACAGTCTAGGTAGTATACCCTTTTATCCTTTTTTTTGTAAATCCTTTTTTTCCTCTTATCCTCTCTTTCATATTTTCTTTTCCTTTAATTCTTTGTGCTTTAATGTCAATGATTTCCTCAAATGACTCATTTACTTTCCTAATTACTTCTTTAGAGGATTCAGATGTGTTTTTAAACCCTTCAATTTATATTTGTATTTCATTGGGTAGCTTTCCCATTTCTAGAAGTTCTATTTCCTTCCCTTCCCCAATCTAATCTTTTTTTCATAGTGTCTCCATTTTCTTGAGATAATCCCTTATATCTTACACAGTGCAAGCTATCTTCAGAACAGTTCTATTTTTGCTTCTGCTGGGCATCACTACCCAGAGACCATTTTTTATGTTGTTATTGTTGTTCATTTCTTATTCTGGAATATGTGAGTATCCATGCAGTGAATTCTCATGGGAGAACTTTTTCTTTTCACCATAATATAATTTTCTTCTATAGTAGTCATTTGTTTTTCCTGGCCCTCTCTTTTGCTATCTCTGCAGCTATTTAATGCTCCAAATTTTATGCAAGCGTTTCAGTTACATTTTATCTTGCTGTGACAACTCCACACATCCTGATCCTTCCATTACAGTAGGTTAAAAATCCAAGTCTAAACTTGATAACTCTACCTATCCTTACCCCCCCAGCAGAGGGCAGCATTAACATCAGCTCAAATGTTATATTTTGCTTTTCAGTTTCTTACTTTTTGGCAAGAGGATATATCCGTGTGTGTGTGTGTGTGTGTGTGTGTGTGTGTGTGTGTGTGTGTGTGTGTGTGTGTGTGTTGTATATTTCAGTTATATAATTTTTAAAAATCCCAAAAATACATTTTATTCATTTGGCATATTTAAATTCAGGGAAATATCATATTCTGTTAGCCAGCTGTTTGGGAGTTTTTTGCTTTTTTTTATTAGTTTTTCCCAGAGCTATGAATTCTCCCTAATTACATATTGTGCTAATGGGGACGGACACACACACATTTCCACACTCAATCTACTAGGAAGTCATTTCAGATGAATACATGTGTCAGAAATTGGCTTCAGAAAGTGGAAGCATACCCCCTCTTCCACAGAAGCAGAAAGAGGCTTTTTTTCCTTCAACAATTGGTATGAATAAGAAGGGTGCATTATGGTCACTTCAGAACAGAGAATCAGTCAATCAACCCATACATTTATTGAGTGTTCGACTTCAAATAAATCCCAACTTTAGGAGCAGTGTTCATGAATTCCTAATACATCACCCTTCTTACTATTTGCATATAAGTTTTATAGCCGAAAAGATGTTTTACAAATGACATTTTCTCATGAATACAGTCATTACTCTTCTTTTATTTTGTTTGAATTTATATGTTGCTTATAAAAGATTTCAAATTCATAATATATTTGTGATTTAAAAACAATTATTCACCAGACACAAATCAGAAAATATTTTGCATAAAGTACAGTCTTTTAGGGCTAAGTTGTACTAGTTTGCTTTAACAGCAAAAATTAAAATTTAGTACATAACACGGATCATGCTAAAAATATAAATAGCTTTTAAAATAACTGCTAACAAGCAAATTAGCTACAGAATGGGATGGAAGCAGATCAATAATGACAGTAAAACTACAGAGTTCTTGCTGATCTCATATTGTCTGTGAATGCAAACTGTAAAAGAGGTCCCCACAGGCCTCCAACAATAACCTACAAAGAATGAGACACAAAGGGTATCGAGCATAAAGATAGTTCAATTTCCCAAGATAGCCAGCTCTTGTCACATCAAACCACCTATTAGTCACAAACTCATACAACTAAGAATTCTCTGGCCTCCCGAGATCAGCTGTCATCTTGAAGGAGATAATACCAATGAAAGGCACCAGTTTCTTCTGTAACATGTTTAGTTTATTGTTTTCAATAGATCAAGCAATTTATGGTGTATCTATTACATATAAATAAGGTGCTATACTCTTAGATTGGAAAATGACATTAATGTGTCAGTAAATACAAAAGGAAAGGTAAACAAAATAAATACGAAAATATAGTAATATACCCAAAAGAACACACATCCTCCTATTATTTCATATATCTTTATATTATTTAGAATTACCCAAAAAAGTGTTAATCAAACAATGAAATAAAATGCTGTAAGAAATTTAAAAGTTTAGAGCTTATTGGAGTAACTAAAAAGCAACTGGTGTAATCCCCTTCAGTGAATATGGAAAATGAGGCTCACTGAATTTAAATAAATAGGGTCACATAATAGCTTAATAGTAGTATAAGTGCAGGACTCTCAAGTTAATTTTGAACATGCTTTAGCACGATTTACCATACTTTAGCACGATTTACCATACACATAATACAAAAACATTTCCAATAAAGTTTTATACATATATATATGATGTGATGCAATAGGAAATTAACAAAATTGTTTGTGAATCATCAGCCCTCCAAAATGAATATTGAATAGCTATGGCAAGCCAGGATGTGACCCAATTGCTGGGGTTTAAATATGGTATCCTTCTTCAAGAATTATATAGTTTAATGTGAGAATGCAGATAGGTATTTCAATTGAAAGATAATTGAGTTTTGTGATGGCTGTATGCACAAGGTGCTATCTGACTACAGAAGGGAAACATATAAATTGTGCTACAACATTAGAAGGATTCCCAAGGATTCTAGGGAAAGAAAATCTTAATTTAAGTTTTCAAAATAGCAGGAGAGAGCTAGATAGAAAATAAATTTTGGATATTAGCCCCTTAACAGAGGCAGTGTTGGCAAATATCTTCTCCCATTCGGTTAGTTGCCTCTTTATTTTGTCAATGGTTTCTTTTGCTGTACAGAAATTTTTTAGTTTGATAAGGTCCCATTCATTTATTTTAGCTTTTACTTCCCTTGTCTTTGAAGTCAAATTCATAAAATCCTCTTTGAACCAAAGGCCCATAAGTTTAGTACCTGTTTTCTTTTATGCAGTTTATTGTTTCAGGTCTTATGTTTAGGTCTTTGATCCATTTTGAGTTAATTTTGATACATGGTGACAGATACCAGTCTAGTTTCATTCCTTTGTATGTGGCTTTCTAAACATCATTGTATGTTTTCCCAGCACCATTCTCCCAGCACCATTGTATGTTTTGGCTTGTTTGTCGAAATTATCTGTCCATATTTATGTGTGTTTATTTCTGGGTTTTCAATTCTATTCCGCTGGTCTGTGTGTCTGTTTTTCAATGCCATGCTGTTTTGATTATTGTTGCTCTGTAGTACAAGCTGATGCCAGGGAGTGTGATGACTCCAGCATTATTCTTTTTTCTTAGGATTGCTTTGGCTATTTGGGGTCTTTTGTGGTTTCTTCCATACAAATCAGATAATTTTTGTTGTATTTCTTTAAAAAATGCCCTTGGGATTTTGATGGGGATTGCATTAAATTTGGATATTGCTTTGGGTAATACAGCCATTTTAACTATGTTGATTCTTCTAATACATGAACACAGAATGTCTTTCCATTTCTTTGTGCCTCCTTCAATTTCTTTTAAAAATGTCTTATAGTTTTCAGTGTATAGGTCCTTCATATCCTTGGTTAAGTTTATTCCTAGGTATGTTATTCTTTTTGTTGCTATGGCAAAAGAATTGTTTTTATTTCTTTTTTCTGTGATTTCATTATTAGTGTATAGGAATGCAGTGGATTTTTGAATGTTGATTTTGTAGCCAGTAACTTTACTGTATTCATTTATTGTTTCTAATAGCTTTTTGGTGGAGTGTTTAGGGTTTTTTATATAAAGCATTATGTCATCTACAAAAAGTAACAATTTAACTTCTTGATTTTAAATTTAGATGCCTTTTATTTCTCTCTCTTGTCTGATTGCTCTGGCTAGGACTTCAAATACTATGTCCAATAGTAGTGGTGATAAGGGACAACCATGTCTTGTTCCAGAATGTAGGGCAAGGGGCTTCAGTTTTTCACCATTAATTATGATATTAGCTGAGGGTTTGTCATATATGGCCTTTATTATGTTAAGGTAGTTTCCTTCTATACCCATTTTATTAAGTGTTTCAATCATAAATGGACATTGTATCTTGTCAAATGCTTTTTCTGCATCTGTTGATATAATCATATGATGAGGGGCTAATATCCAAAATATATAAAGAATTCATACAACTCAACAAGAAAAAAATCAAACAATCCAATTAAAAAATGGGCAGAGGACCTAAATAGACAATTTCTCCAGAGGACATACAGATGGCCAGTAGATAAATGAAAAGGTGTTCAATATCACTAATCATCACAATGAGATATCACCTCACACCAGTTAGAATGTCTGTCATCAACAAGACAAATAATAGCAAGTGTTGGAGAGGCTGTGGAGAAAAAGGAATCCTCATACACTGTTGGTAGGAATGCAGATTGGTTCAGTCACTATGGGAGGCACTGTAGAGGTTGCTTGAAAAATTAAGAATAAAATTATCATATGACCCAGCAATCCCTCTCCTGGGTATATACCAAAAAATCTGAAAACATTTATCTGTAAAGATATATGTGCACCAATGTTCATTGCAGCTTTATTTATGGTGGCCAAGACATGGAAACAACCGAAGTGTTGTTTCCATAGAGGATTGGGTAAAGAAGATGTGGTCTATACACACAATGGAATGCTACTCTGCCATCAGAAAAGATGAAATAGTCCCAATAGCAACAACATGATGGCTCTTGAGATTATTATGCTAAGCAAAATAAACCAGACAAAAAAAATCAAGAACTATATGACTTCACTGATATGCGGGATAGAAAACTGAAAGCAACAAAGAAACAAGACAAACAAATAAAGAAACAAAAAACTCATAGACACAGACAACAGTTTAGTGGTTACCAGAGGGTGAGGGGGGAGAAGGGGTAGTAGGAGAGGGTAAATGAGGTCAAATATACCGTATTTGCCGGCGTATAAGACGACTGGGCATATAAGACGACCCCCTAACATTTCCACTCAAAATACAGAGTTTGTTATATACT